>NC_045559.1:5737708-6043143 GCF_009819795.1 Aythya fuligula
ATTAGTTTAGTAAAAGCTTGTTATAGATTTTATTGTTCCTTATTTTATTCTCTTTGTTGAATAAGAAAGCTCCAGCCATAAAATCATCCATTTATCTTAAACTGAACTGATATCATGATGAATTAGCCCCTTATTGGCTGGCAACAATTAATATTTTGCCAATTACAATTGCTACCTTCAACTGTGATTGTTGAAGGACAATTCACAACCCAAAAAGAAATATAAATTAATCTTCAGAAAGCAATCCTAATAAAAAATGTTGTACAATGTGATATTTTTTGTTCATACTTTCTGTCTGGAAATAAAGCACTTATTTCCTCCTCCAAGCTTCCTGCTGTGCAACCTGCTAATCTGAGAGTTCCCATACAAATAACAGGTTTTCATTCAATATAGCAGTTTACATAGATATCAAAAATCTCCTTGACCAATTCACAAGGTATCTCTGACAGCTTCTCAAAGACTGATAAACAACCTGACATTTGTCTTTTCAAATGATGTAGGAGAACAAAATAATTATAAGCTATTAGAAAAAATTAAGTTTTTAGTAAAGCTTTTTAGCAAAGTATTAGTAATAGTGGATCAGGATAAACATTTTAATTACTTCAGCATGGATTGAATTCAAAGACATGATTTTAGAGGAAACTTGCATAAGGCGGTGATTGTAAACATATAAAATAACCTAGAAATAACTGGAAAATTGCATCCATTCAGATAAAGTTGGGATTCAGGCCCCCATCTGTGGGTCCAAACAGCACCAGAAAAAAGGACAGTTTCTTAATCGCACCTAAATCAACACTGAACATATTGAGACCATACAATGCCACTGCACAAAATACAGTAACACTAAGGCCTTCAATTCTATGAAACAGCAAGGAAGTCTTTTGTGTGTGTGTGTGTTACTGTATTAATCCAGAGGCCAGTGACAAGGACAAGACCCCAAAGCACTAGTCTCAATACAAACATAGAGACTTCCTGGGTCACAAGTTTACAATCTAAATATATCTCTTGATTCTTGGAGGGCAGGGTAGAACTGTCTGCAGCTCAGTCTGGCTAGCACCGGTTTAGCATGTGCATCACATTCTTTTTTTTTCCATTCTGTTTTCCTAGACCAATCAGAAAGGATCAACTAAGAAGCGCAGTTCAGGCAGAATAGACTTACTATTTTCATTTTCTTCTACATAAATAATGCAATGTTATTATGGAAAGAAATAGAAAAAGATTATCCTCTTTTTAGTTCCAGTCCCTGGATGAAGGCTGAAAAATATATTATTGTATTTTGCAATGTTACACTTGCAGAGAGAATTTGAATATCAATAAGCAGTGAGATTTTTAAATGGATATTTACATATAATATCACTGTATGTTTACATTTAATATCATATTGGATTTAATTTTATTATGTTCAAGAAAGCAATTGGGTGAAGAATAAACACTGTGGGATGTTATCTCATTGAAATGCAGAATCAATATGATAATCAAGTTGCTGATATAAACTCATAAGAAAAAGCTTCTGACATTTCATCTAGGAACCCTAATTTTATATTTACAATGTGGTGTGAAACTATATACTGCAGTCTTATTGTTTAATTATGAAGATTACTCTCGTATCTTTCTTTTTTTTTTCTAATTACTTTTACTCTCCTTTCAAATGATAGAAGACTAATACTAGCTTCTACCAAAAAGTCATGAAGCCTTTTTTTTTTAAAAAAAAAAAAAAAAAAGGTTTAATTAACAACTATAATGTGAATATGTTAAATAAAAGATCATCCAAAACCTATGCCATAATCCTTGTAAGAAGGATTTTTGTCTATGAGTTACAGCAATTAGTATGTATTTCCAATGTCCTAAACAAGTGTAAACTAGTGAAAGATATCAGTTTCCGTATACTTCATTTTCTTAGCTAAAATATATTCAGGCATAGTGACTAGTAAGTACAAGTTCAATGCTGTATTTTAGAAAAGTCATTTCTCTTCCCTATTTTTGCTATCATATGACTCATGTATTTAGTAAGTATGATCACTCTTTTCCATGTCTATGGCCAAATAAGCCTCCAGCATTTTAGGGGGTGGCATGGTATAACATGTTTACATTATCCTCTATTATGAATGTGGAAATATTTCATCTTTATGCTATTTAAGATGAAGCCATAGACCATATTTACCTAACTGATCATGTTTCACCATTTTGTAAGATGTCCAGTATATAGGTGCTATTTCAGTTGCATTGCTCATTACCACTGCAGTAATAAATCTGACATGTTAGGTCTGGCTGAGAGTTAACGTATGTAGTCATGTCACGAATTCCTTCCCATGACTGGGACAAGCTTCTTCACAATACCATAAAGTGTTTCCATGCAATCTAGTACTTCAATTGAGTTTTGAAACCTCACTTCACTAAGAGAATGACCACAACACATAGATAACTGTTCCTCAGAAACTGTTCCTCAGAAACTCCACAAAATAGGTTGACCTAAAGTTCACAACCAGCACCCATGGGTAGATTTATTGCATGACCTTCATAAGAGTGTAAGCATCATCCTTCGACATTCAGAGCCAACCAGTGGTTCTTTTGTGGGCAAAGTAGCAGAGCTGGGAACTTGCTGAGGCTTTGGGGCAGGGGGATTGCAGAATTGCACACAGTGAGCCTGGTAAATAGTCTGCTGTGGCAGGAGATGCTTTGTACCTTTAAAGGTCTGAGCACTGGCAGGACTACAAACCAAATGCTCTTATGTACTTACAGTATCACATTGGCTGAGACTGAAAGGGACCTCTGGAGCCCATCTGGTCCAACCCTTGCTCAAGCAGGGCCACCCAGAGCAGGGTGCCAAGCATCATGTCCAGATGGCTTGTGTAGATCTCCAGAGAGGAGATTCCACCACCTCTCTGGGCAACCTGTACCACTGCTCCATTACCCACACAACACAGAAGTGCTTTCTGATGTTCAGACAGAACCTCTTGTGGTCCAGTTTGTGCCCTCTGGCTCCATCTTCTTTGCACCCTTCCTTCAGGTGTTTACAGACACAGATGAGATCCCCCTGAACCTCTAGCTCTTCAGACTGAACAGTCCCAGCTCCCTCAGCCTCTCCTCATTAAAAAAAAAAAAAAAGTGCTCCAATCCCTTGATCATCTTGGTGTCCCTCGGGGCTGAGTACTTGCAGTATGTCCTTCTGTCTCTTGTACTGGGGAGCCCAGAACTGGACACAATACTCCAGGTGTGGCCTCACCAATGCTGAGAACCAACTTTGACCTGCCTGTGAATGTTCTGAGCAAATAGTCCACTCTCTCCTGAATAGCCCCTTCGGTCACTATTACACACAGGGCAGAAGTTTAACCCTGCTACAGACCAAGCAAAGATGACAGTGACAAACTGCCTTTCACATGTCCTCAGAAATGTGAGGACACCTCACGAAATATATTTCGCTGTCTGAATTAAACAAGCTTATCCTTTTGCAAACTGTTCTATAAAAAAGTTATGAGTTGAATGTCTCTAAAACTGATATATCATTAAAGCCTCTACAACATTCCTGGCATTGCCACTAGTAATTTTGTGAGTTAGGATTGATTGGGTCTCTATTCAAGAATAAAAAACAAGTGGTGTGCCAAGAATGTTGACAAGGAGTGATATGAATCCAGTCTTGTCTTGATGTTACTGCTCTTGCCAGTCACTACCTTACTATTAAGATAAAGCAAGTTACCCTGGTGTGTAAGCTACTGATTGAAGGCTGGATAATGATTTCTGGATTTCTCACTGCAAGTGCAATATTGGAGAGAGTCTGGAAGAAGATGGATTGGCAAATTGGAAATTCACATTTTAGGATGTGCACATGAAAAGCAATTTAATGAATTTATATACCTGTTCATATATGTTCAGCTCCCTGTCTTTCATTGGCACAAATAAATGGCATATACTCTTCATAAATAGATGTTCATAAACATGCCATCTCTGCTTGTTTGTATGGCATTTTAGGCATGCAGAAATATTTAAACATAAAAAAGACATTACTTCTATTCTGAATTGTTCTGTTAGAGTGATATATATATCAATATTTGGGAAACATTGGTGTAGCTTACATATTGTATATCTGTAAACACTGTCTGCATATATGTGAAATTTATATGTGGACGATCCAATCCTTTAAAATATTTTGTTCTTGTAAGTGACATTTGGATCAGTCCTGATGAATATTTCTTCTCTAGATATAGCAGAATTTATTACATTTTTTTTTCCCTTGTTGGCTGTTTGATGAGTTCTGGTTACTACAAGCAAGAGCTGTGCAGGGGGAAAAGAGGTTATGAGATTCCAGAAATTTATGTGTTCCAAGTGAGAATGAAACTAACATTGTAAAGATTTTCTGAGAGAGACGGACAGACAGTCTTCATAGGAGAATAACAGGGAATTCTATTAGGGTGCTAAAATCTGATTCCTCTTATACTTAATTCAGACCAGGATTCTGAAGCTCAGTTTCCACACTTCAGGTTCACTCCCTAACCACCAAGCTATTGACAGTTTTGGAGTCACATTTGCTTTTACTTCTCTGAAAGCTTCTTTCCTATCAAAACTGCTATGTGCTTCAACAACTAAACATTTTTTTTCACAAAAACTCCACAAGACTGCTTTTTCTTCAGTTGGATGTCTCCCAGGTTACTTCAGCTTCATCTTACAAGCTACCTGGTGGAACAAGGATGTTTTCAGTGTCCCACGTGTCTTTACAAAAAATATCAAACACAACAGAGCATGGACTGAGATAATATTTCTTGTCTCTATACTTTAAAACATACAGACCTTGTCACTGTTGCTGTCCTTTTGTATTCAATGGTCAGCAATAAGCACTTTAAATGACTAATTCATCTAAACTCTTTTGCTTGGATAGAATTCTAGAGAGAATTCTGGGGGAAACACAGGACCATAGGAACAGTATTCCCCAAAAACACTCCCAGAATTCTTGCAGGATTCTTAACCCTTTACAGATATTTTTCGTGTTTTTATTGTCCTAAACATGTATATGTTGAGATATTTTTTCAGACTTTATAGACAATAAAATTATACTATATTCACTCAGAGGAGAAGCCTCTAAAGGTTTTCCATGTTAAGTATATACTGAGTTTAAAAAAAAAAAAAAAAGTGCACAGTTTGTATCTACATGACATAATTGTATCATATTACCCTGGAGAACTTCTGAAATAAAATAAAATAAAATAAAATAAAATAAAATAAAATAAAATAAAATAAAATAAAATAAAATAAAATAAAATAAAATAAAATAAAAAACAAAACAGAAAAAAAAAAAAACATAGAAACACAGCTATTTATTCTCCTACTTTATTATTTCGGGTAGAAACTGTTGCTCTTATTTTACGGTAAACAGACTATTGCTTTTTTTATTATTATTATTATTTTATTTTGTGAGCTTATACCCTGAATTACATAAAAATGGAGAATGTTTTTTGTTGTTGCTTTTGTTGTTTTTCAATATTATTAACTTTTTGTTGCTTTTCAATATTATCACACAACAATGAAATCAACACTGATTTCCTTATTAGTCTTGCACTAGGTAGGTGATAGAATAGTTCCTTCAGCTTTGTTCAACCTATCTGCAATAGGCTTTAGTGTCAGAGTTCACTTCTTAAAGCAGAGATAAAAAAGTGAATATACAATATCACATGAAAACAGAAATAACTAATACATTGTTGTCAGCTTTGATCATTAAGACAGCTTTTGGATTTATTTTATTAATTGATTTCATTAAAGGACTCTCCACTCTAATTTTTTCCAGTTTTTAATTGCTGTTTAATAGATTTCAGTCAAAACAATATTTTTAATTGTATTGCCAGAAATTTATATTTTGATGTGAAATTCAGAAAGGTAAATTAATACACTGTTTCCCTGTCATGTTTGGGTCTGCATTTCATAAAGTCTTATGTAGTCTCTGTTTACATTATATATAGCATACTTATATAAACCAGCATCCTCTACAGACCTCAAAATCCCTTGTAGAATATATGAAAGTAGCATTATCTCAATTTTTTACACTTGGAAATTTAGGCATAGAGGCTAATCTGAAGTTCTGTTTAGCATAAAAGCTTTTCATCCAGGGTTTTATATTAGCCACATCTCTCTAGTGTGTTAGTATATCTAAAGAATAATACATATATTATACACAGAACAGAAGATTTTTTTTTTCCTTTGTTGTATACATAAAAACTGAGGAATAAGGAAGAAAAGTGAGTTTGTTAAAGCTGGACAGATGACGTGTCCCAGAATGTACACCCAGCATCTTAAATGTCTCCTTCTCATCTAGTATGGAATCCTGGATTTATTCTTACCCTCTTGTTTAAACCAAGTGCTTTCCATTTACTTGTTAAATGCTAACAGATATCTTCAGATCTAAAAATCACTTTTGTTGTGAGGAGCTTATTGTCTGAATAGACGGTGTGAAATGGAATGTCCAAATCCACGTTCCACCTAAACTGGGACTAAGGCTTCAAAATACTTAAGCTGACTCAATGATCCAGTCTGCCTCTTTTCCAGGAGAGGATACCAGTAAGGATGTACACATTGACTAGATATCTCCTTACTCAGTACCTGACTTCAATTACCCAAATTCTCTCAGACACACTTGCTCTGTGGAGTTGGAAGACATCTCTCACTGCAGTTTTAATCTTATTCCTGTTTAGTCAATAATGTAGGCTGTGCCTACCCAGAGAAACCTCAAGGCTGGAAATGGACCAGTCCACAATAGTGTGAGTGCTACACAGCTTTGCATAATATTTGGATATGAAGCATTGTGGATGAGAATACCTTCTATTCCTCCAGTTACATTACTGTAAGAAAAAAAAAAAAAAAAAAAAAAAGGTTGAAGTATCTTGGCTATCCTCTTTCAGCTGTATTTATTCAATTGCATATAATCTGATTTGCGCTTTGGTCCATTGCACTTATAGGCACTCAGTGATTTACCTTCAAGATATTCTCACTCAGAATACTCCAAAATCTCCAAACTGGCCATTCAAGTCTGGACCGAACTCTGCATTTTATGAAGCAACCATCTCTCCCCATTGAGAAGAACACTGAGAACAAGAACATAGGGTAGTAACTTAACTGAATTTATTTTCTTCTCTTCTCCACTTCCTTTTTTCCCCAGGTTGAGATTCTCAAATTTTAGTAAGACAATGTTAATATTTTACAGTGAAATCCTACTTTCAAATACCCATCATGAGACTCCAAAATCTCATGTTCCATCATCTGCTATTTTCTATTTTTTTTTTCTCCACTGACATTTCCTAATTTAATGATTTTGGAATAGCTGTTTTTAAAGATTTCTACCCAAGAGCCTTGAGTAAAATTTTGAAGGTGAGTGTGGTTAAGCATTCTCAGCCTGAGGGATTTTGAACCTATACCACAGAATACCCTAATTAGTCAGTTTTGGAGTATTCTGAGGAATGAAACATCAAAATGGGAAGCGATGAGAAAGCAAATCTCTTAGGCAGAGCTAGGAAATGCTAATAAGAAAGGACAAGAGGGACACAAACAGCTCAGAATTTGAAGGGGAAGAGCCCAAATTTGAAGCCAAGGGAGATGCGGAAAGGAGGAGGATCCCTGTTATCCAGTTCAGATTCCATTGATGTTTTCTGCTTATTTTGCTCCTTCTGAATTCAGAAGGAATATAATATACGAATATTTTACAATGCTTTTAATTTTCTGTTCAAACTACAGCCTTCTTTTTTTTTTTTTTTTTTTTTTTTTTTTTTTATGTGCCATATCAACTTGTAATCTAGTGATCATGAAATTGTGGCAAATAAAATGTTAATGTAAAGTTTTATCTGTTTTTACACTGATTTTTATTAATCTAATATACTCATGTGCTGATGCCAAATAATAAAATATGTCAGTTTTTTATTGATTTACAGTGTGAATTATAAGATGTCACAACTTAAGTTTCTTCAGGGTGTGCAATAGTGCTTGAACTCAGTTTCATCATTCAGGATTAGTCATTAAGTTACTGAGATAATGCTAAAATTCCAGTCCCCCATATGTGCTGAACAACTTGTATAGAGTAATGCGTGGTGTAAATGAGGTAAAACCAGACCAAAGGCTGTAAATCTTCAGGAGCTTAGTATGCAGTTAGCAGCATGTAGGTCCATGAATGTGATTAACAGTCTCATGCAAGAAAGGCAGCTCCTCTAGCTGTCAAGACTTTCAGAAAGCAAAACCCAATTACACATAAACAGATCTTGAATTCTCCCTCTGGGCTTGTGTTTCTCTTAGCTATAGATTTTCATTCTTTCCTTTTTTTTTTTTTTTTTTTTTTTTTTTTTCAAATGTAATATTTAATACATCTAAAGGTTGCTATTTTATTGAGAAATTCAGACGATGTAATTCCCTGGGTGGCTTTCTTTGATCATATGTGGTACATTTTAAATTGAATATATTGACAGCCTATTATAACATGCTTTGTCTTGTAAATTAATTTTCAGTTAGTTTTTAATGTATGTCAGATACAGATTGTAATCACTTCTTGTGTTTGTGCTTTAATATTATGACTGCTTTTCTCATGAAAGGACAAAAACCTTCTAAAAACAGCTTAGGGCTACTTTCAAGTAAAGCATGTCATTTCATCTCAAAGGACATGAGTGTTAGGTCACTTGGGACAGAAATCATGTGTCTTAACTTGGCCATCTAAAAATTGCTTCTCTAAATCTGAACTAGACTTGTTCCCTGCATAGGCTACAGAAAGAAATTATTACCTGTAAAGAGGTATTAATTTTCTGCAAAATAGTTAATTTTGCTAGGAGAGATTAATAATAATTATATAATATAATAATAATATTTTTGCTAGGAGAGATGTCCAGTGATAGGACCTGCAGGAATGCTGTCAAGCTGAGGCAGGGGAGGTCTAGGCTAGACATCAGAAAGAGGTTCTTCACTGAGAGGATTGTCATACACTGGAACAGGCTCACCAGGGAAGTAGTCACTGCACCAGGCCTGTTGGAGTTCAATTGTTTGGACTGTGCACTTAGTCACATGGTCTGAATTTTTGGGTAGACCTGTGTGGGGTCAGGAGTTGGACTTGATGATCCTTATGGGTCCCAACTCGGGATATTCTATGATTCTATGATTCTATGAATTATCATCTGAAGGTGCCTATTTTTCTCTAGGAACTCCAGAGAAAGCCTATAGTCTAGTTCAGACCTGAACAACTCGCATTTTATACATGTCAAATATAATTCAGTTGCTTAAAATAGACTTACAGAGTCATTTGAGAAGCCCTCTGGTATCCAAGGCATGCACACAGGGTAGCACATATGACACAGGGTTTACAATAGGCCCAAAATCTTGCATAGTAGCAGTTAGAGACCAAGCAAGATAATCCACAAAATGTAATCAACACTACACATCTATAAGAGGAGCTGAATCTTGCCTTCATTTTAGGTGACATGTATTCCACCTCAAGAGACTCTAGCAAATGGATGATGGAGTAAAGGATAACATTCACTCCCCACTGCTAATTTAAGGTTAATATGCTCTCTTTCAGTAAGACTGAGATTAAGATGCTGAAATTTAAATTTGACATATAGTTGTGTATTTGTGAGTTGGGTGGCTAAGCAAGCCCTCAAGACCACCAGTTGTAAAACAGTGGTTCACATTTACACACCTGTTGCAGATGGTGATGTTCAAGCATACCTTAGCCATTCACATGTACTGGTGGCTATAACACAGAACCTGTGACAACTATGAGAGACTTGTGCCCACCTGTCCTGGTAGCTGAAGAGCAGACAACACACTTGTGGCATCTCCACTAATCCTGATGCCAACACATACACACAGGAATGAAGGCCCTCTTGATACCGCTGATGGAGTCTAGATCATCATAGAGTAAATCCCACAAGAAATACCTGCATGTTGTCAGATTAATCACACCTCAGATAACTGATTTTATCAACTAGATCTCCATTGACTGTCTTGAAGGGTCTGGTAACTAATGCACATTTAGTTGCCTCACTCCAGAACTGAATCACACCCAATATCAAAACCTGATTGGACTTTGTTTTGTGTGACACAGGCTTCTCATCTAATACTCTCTAGACAAGTAGCCACAATTCTAAATGTGTTTTGTTTTTATCCATTGTCAATAATAGAAAAGGGAGAAGGGGACCAGGGATTCCTGTTTTAGTTGATAGTTGTTGTGATACCTCTGCTGAAAGCTGTAGGTCTAATCTCACTGTCTTCAAAAAGTTTACTAAATGAGGCAGCATTCTGTGCCTAAAATAGATTTCTGGCTGCAGAATGACTCAGAAAAATCACTTATCTCCATAGCACCTAAGAAACCAGTTGAATTCTGGCAACAATTTTAAAGGAAGTCTCTACTTAGCTGCTCAAGAGAACAGATTTAAAAGTAACTTAAATCACAGCCTCTATCTACACAAGTACTTATACTGAGTCTGGAGGGGTCTTTAAACTAGAAGACAGAGGCAGGATAAGGTCTAATAATTGCAGGCTGAAATCAAAAAGGTTCAAACTAGAAATAGAAGGAAACTCATTTATTTCTTAATTGTATAATGAGCTAACTTACTGGGACAAATTATTAAGTGTCATTGTAGTTCTTATATCAAGATCAGATGTCCTTGTAAAACATACATCTCATTTTAACAATATATAGCTGAGCTTGAGGCAGAAATCCCTGGATGAAGTATGGCCTGTGCAAAGGAGGAATTTAGACTAGACAGAGGTCGAACTAGTTAATCATAATGGTCTTCTCTGGCCTTACAATCTATGAACATATCAATTTCAAGAAATAGGCAAAATGATCATATGAAACTTAATTTTCTTAGGGTCTTTAACCCCAGCTTTTCTTTGTACACTAATTTCTACCCCTATTTGCTTTGTAAGAGACTGTAGCACCTTAACAAATAAAGCCAGGGTTTAACTTATCCCTTATTTGAAGTACTAGGATTTATATTCATTTGAAATAGTAACCAAGCAGAGAGCAGTCACTTTCATATTTGCTTTCCCTAATATTTCATGGCAGAAAACTGAACTGCTGTTTTCAGTGAGACATGTTCTGTTTAGATCTAATACTGAAGTAGCATTGTAGGAAAAAAACTTTGTTTCACACTATCAATAGAGTCCTGCTTCTCCAGGTTTAGGTGACAAAATAATATCTAGACAGCCCTGGAAACTTGTAACTATCCCACCCTCACCTTATAGAGAAATATTATATTGTAGGACAAAAAGTCTACCAAATGCTCAATTAACCATAAATAATACATAAAATGAGAGTACCCTTTAAAATTGAAGTGGCTAGGCATTTTAGCAGTTCTGGCCTCACTAGCTATGTTATTGTCTAAAAGAGTGATTTTGTCTTTAATGAGCAGTATCTTAGTGCCAGTGATCTAATGGACACAAGGAAACATATTAAAATGCATATATAATGGACATTACTGTTCTGTGAATTGTAAAGATGTGTGTCAACAAACTTCAACATGGACTTAGAACAGAACAGTGACTTGTGATGTATACAGAGGACAAAAATCACATGACAAGAACTGGAAACCTGAAGAATAACCTATATGTCTCTTTTTATGTGAGTTCTACATTAGAAAAGAGAAACTTACGCGCGCACACACACACATATATATATATTATATAGATGCTGCCATTACCAATGTAAAAAGCTCTTACCAATGTATCAGCTTGGATAAATTGTGACCAGAAAGAAGAAAATTATCCTTTTTTTTTCTTCTTCTTCTTTCAAGCACCCTACAATCTGGTCCATTTCTATATGTGTAGTATTCTTTGTCAGCATCAGTAGACAGCATTTTGGAGTGTGGATGCATTGTGAAATCACTATGCATTATATTCATGGTTTTGGATACAGTACTTTTGAATTCGTGACTCTTGTGCTGCAGAATACTCAAGAATGATACTTTCCTATAATGGAAATGGGAATCCAAAAAGAGATATTTTTCACTGCATGTCTTTGATCTTAAAAGTATGTATATGAAGGAGTGAGAGAGTGCATTTGTCACTATAACCGCTCTTTATTTTCTAGTGAAAACTTGGATTTGAAGACAGTGCTTCATTTTCTGTTAAAGTCGGTGGTCATTCTAACCATGTAAAAACAGCAATACATCAATTTTCACTATGAACAGGAATAGATTGGGAAGAGAGCAATTATAATAATTTCTAATATTTTATTTCTTACAAAAATATAACCCAAATTCTTTACTTTCTTTTCCTGTAATTGTTGCCAGAAATGTGTATCTTTGTGTCTCCCTGGATTTGACCCACTGATATCATACTTCATTCAGAACAATTGGTAACAGGCTTTTACCAGTAGAAATATGCAATATCTAGGATTTTGGGGGACAGTGATAAACTGAACCATTCTTCACACATTTTAGCTTCCTTCTGTTAAGTAAGTCTTAAGTTCTTTGTGGGAGAGAATTTTTATTCTTTTTGTTCATTACAGACATTATGCAATCACCAATTTACCACTCTGCTGATTTCCCATATGCAGTTCTGGTCACCCAGATGTCTTCATGGTGGATGATCATGCAGAAATTAATTTTATCATGTGCAGTAGGCCTAAAATGAGATGAGTCAGATTTAGCTGCTTCAGACTTTCCTTTGCTGACAAATATTTTTATATTCAGTTGTTCTGTGGATTATTTCACATTATAAGGGCCCATCATTTAGAAAATACAAGTAGATCATGGAGAAGTAGCATCAGCATATAATAACTTTGTATTAGTTTCCTTATGTTTACTGAAATACACCTATTCAAATATTATTGAACAAAAAGGTGCATTTAACCATTCATTTTTCATTTATGCCTACATATAACTTAGTAGTTTATGGTAAGGATCTCAGGGGAGAGATGGTAATTTCATGCTAAACCTCCCCTTGAGGGCTAAGGGGAATTAGACTCCAAAACTGTGCCAACACAGATTAACATTTTAGTTCTCACCAACACATTTGTATTCTGATGTCTAGCAAAGCTTTCAAGCCTGAATTCATACAAGTGTTTGGAGTCATAAGTCCCATGGAAATCAATGGGAACTAGTTGTCTAAATGCCTTATGGTTTTAAGTTTTATGAGCATACAGCTTTCAGGTTGTTTGGTTCTCATTGACCCCCCTAGACTTTATTTTTGTGCTTATAGCTGGGCAAATGGTAACAGTCTTTGTGTTAGACCAATATTTTTTTCTGCTCATTGCTTTTAATTTCTTTTTAATTGTTCCCTGTCAGTTATCACTACCCCTAAATTAAATATGGGTGGAAAAATATTTATAAAGAACTCCATCCATCATCAGAAAGACAGTTTTTAAAGGTAAGTCCACATGGTTTGCTGTGATACAGACCTAATAACTGGCTTTTCAACCTGCAATAAATATTCTTTTGCCTGTCCTCTTCTGATTGCTCCATAATTAACACTTGGGAGTCACAGATTTAACTATCTGACAGATATTTATTTAAAATACCTTCTGCTGCATATATTAACATTTCTCTATCTAGTTTTTTAAAGCAGCTTTGAGTCTTGCAATAAAATCAGATCCAGAGTTTGGTTGTATTAATAGCCTTGCATGGTGGTGGTATAGATCAATTTGGAAAAAGAGATGAATCAGTCATCTGCAATATAATTGTATGTGTTTACACTGTAGGAAAGTTTTTAGCATAAAAACGCAATAGAAACATATGACTCACATTAATATCACTTAAGCTGGATAAATTGTGTAAGGAAGTTTGGTGGAAATGAGGATTTAATGCTCTACACGTACACATACTGATAGCATATATTTATGAATTAGCTATATCTTTCTCCCTAACCTCTATAAGAAAGTAGAACTGAAAATAATTACTACATATTCAACTCCCCAGTCAATGAGTGAAACTCAGTCACTCAAAAAGAAGACCTAAGTGACCACATATGAGGTCAGTTTTATCATTAGTTCTGGCTATCTGAAGTGTCTCTCTACTAGAAGTCCAGAAACCAGTTGATAGAGCAGAATTTTCAGTTTCCCTTCCCTTCCCTTCCCTTCCCTTCCCTTCCCTTCCCTTCCCTTCCCTTCCCTTCCCTTCCCTTCCCTTCCCTTCCCTTCCCTTCCCTTCCCTTCCCTTCCCTTCCCTTCCCTTCCCTTCCCTTCCCTTCCCTTCCCTTCCCTTCCCTTCCCTTCCCTCTTTATGTCAGGATTCCCCTTTCATGGCTAACCCTATTGCTGTTTTACTCTCTATTTATTGCCTTCCAAATACCAAATAGCTAGTTGTGACCACAAATAAACGTACAGACATATGAAAACAGCTTTATTTAGCTATTGAAAGGTCCATGTAGTCTTATCTTGATGGCACTAAAGCCGTGTGATTGACAGTGCACCTTACAACTGTAACTTTGGGGATACCTGGCAAAGGCACAGTTTGAAAATAAAGCATGAACTTCTTCAATGGGATTTTGGAAGGCAGCTAGTGGATGCCACCACAACACTACTATTAATGTCAATAATGTTTTTGCAGTAACATTGCCCAAGCAGCTTTGAGCACTTCAAGCTGTGGCTGGCTGAGTACAGGTACCCCACTGGGATGGCTACTGAGGTCAGCACATGGGTGCCTGCTAGATGCACCCAATGCAGCGCAGGGCTCAGGAAATAAAGGAAATGTGTAAATATTTGTACTGTTCGTGCTTGCTAAGGGGTGTGATGCTAAGGCTGTAAACCCAGCCTAGATGTGCCTACATGAATCACTATAGGTTAATGCCATCCAAAAACATTTGTTTTTGTGTAGCAAACAGTATCAGGACAGTGACACCATTCTTTCATATCTGTCACATGGTGAATCTGATAGTGGGGCTGTAGGAGCCAAAATCGCAGCAGAACATAGATGAACCAGATAGAGAAAATACAAGTTACTGATGTGTCAAGGTGCACAAAACCTAATCTTGCTGATACTGGTCATTTTGCCTGTATCTATAGTGTAGTTAACTGGAAACTTAGCAATGGGTTTTATCTGTCCTTCATAACAAAACCTTCCTGAGCATGTCAGTTAAAAAGTTGTCAAATGTTAAACACTTCTTTTGCCAGAAAATTCTTTGTGTATATTCTTTGTGTGCATACACATGTAGGTGCACCTAAAATGGAAGCATCTCTTCTGCAGATATTCTAATGCTATTGTCATCACAAAAGTATCTGGGCACTTTCAAATCAGGCCTTAAAATCTGTGATGGAGATCTGCAATTCATAGCTCAACTTTTCCCAGGAAAGAACAGAATGTGAACTAGAGTGCATTGTTTTGAGAGGGTTTTATTTTGTTTGGGGTTTATTTTCAACATATAGGCTGAGGTCTGACAAGATGAACACTGTTTTCAAAAATAGCAAAGTTGCAGATGGAGGAAATGATTTGTTTATGGTACTCTCTATCAAAGAAGTGTCACAGATAGATGGGTTTTAGTCAAATATTAGAGTTTGCAACCAGTTCTCTGATTTAGCTGGGTAATAAGTATACTCACGCAACAAGACAGCTTGCTGTTGGCTGCATATATCATGCTCAAAAGTACAGAGGAATCTCAACAAAGCCACTTGTAATTTACACTCTCCAAATTGGATACAGATCCACCTTTTTTTCCAGCAGTAGCCTAGAAATAACAAAGGTTTTGGGACAAATGCCTGGTTTTGGTTGAACATTTCTTGTTGTTGGCTATCTGCCACAACAAACACAGAGGGGATATAATAACAGTCATTTGGAGTTCTGTAAACCTTGTCATCTGAGGACCTCAGGATGCATTACAAGTGTTAATTAAAGCCTCACAACATCCATGTAACCATGCATAGCAGATTTCAGGTTGTTAGGCTCTCCCTGTGACCACTCTACTAACTCTATTGGTCTTGGGAGACTTCAGACTCTTCCACACCAGAGACACAAGCTGCATCACAGCTGCTGCACTGCCTACCCAAACACTAGCACTGTGGTTTCCACCCTAACTCTTTTAAGGCAAAATTAGGTAACATTTTCAGAGAAACAGAACCCCAAGACTGTAATTACAGCAGAGCTTTAAAACTTGTTAACCTGTGGTTTTGGGATAATGTTTTATTAGCAGCTTCAGAAATAGCAGCTTATAAAATCACTAAGGTCAGTACAGAAAGAAACAGTTCCTAAGTTCTGAAAAAGCGCACAATACCTCCCCATATTGCTGACTCCAAACAATAAAAAATCATGAGTTCACTCCAATAAGTTCTTTCAAAAGTCTTTTTGTCTGTGAGCTTTTTGCTTCCTGCCCAGTTCCTGAAATATTAGAGTTCTAAAGTTCTTTGGGGTGGGAAAAGGATTTTCCCATAGCCATAAAGAAATGAAAACAGATATTCTTTTCAAGTCACATAAGTCATTAAGCTAGGGAAAAATAAATAAATAAATATTGTAAGACTTGATAAAACCTTGAGAATTAGCAGTGTTACTTGCTTATATCTTTAGTATTATATTATTTTCTTTTAACAGTTTGGAAAATGCAATCAATGCCGAACTCTGTAGAAAGAGTTTTTTGTCTTATTGCATTCTAATAGGCATCTTGCAATATGTCTCAATATGCCTTGCATGATGATCTCAAGCAATATTCCATCTGAATGCTGTTTTCATTTTTTTCCCTCTTGTGCATATTTGTTTAATCAACTGAGTGAATGTAAATAAGTCCTACACTAAGCTTTCCTACACTAAGCTTTAGAGAGTTTTACGAGTGAGGATGTGGGACAACAGACAGGGAGCTTTGTCTTGTTACCTCCTGTTGGTGCAGTTTTCTGTTCTGATCATCATTGGTACAAATCCCCGTGAGTCACCCACGGGTACAAGTATCTCGTGTCAATAACAGTAAATATTCTCCAGCCAGCCTTCTAGAAGTGTTTCTTCACCTTGAAATATCAATGTACAGTGCTTTATGTAACCAACAGTACACCCTGAAAGACTGTTAACTCCCATCTACCTTGTGATTGCAGCAGAAATCACACAGTGCTTTTAGTGTAGACTACCATATAGCATAGATACATAAGAGGTAGCCTTACAGTGATCATTTGGATGCTATAGCAGCCCCACCATGGTAACCTGGAGCTTGTCTGCCCTGCTAAGAGATCCCTTCAAGCCATATTGCACATGTAAATAATAACAATATTTCTTCTGTGCTCAGAAGTCTGTGCAACCTAAGGGTGGTCTGAAATGGTTAGCTAGTATGCTTTGTAATTCAAGACATACAAATAGCAAACAGGATTTTCAGAAATTGGTTCCTCTGACATTGTTATGATGAATATATTTCAATAGTGCTACAAAAGGCAACTTTTTATTTTATATTTAGCCATAAACCACTAAAAATTGTATAGGCTAGGAGCAAATATTGCTTTTTTGTGTTATCTCTTGGTGATTGGCATGAAAGTTATGAAAGTCTCACTGGGTAACAAAACATAATACCTAAATATCTTGATTTGTTTTTAATGGCTAATATAATTTTCAACTCATGACATGATGTATTTTTAATTATGACGGGGAAGAGGCCTTCCAAACAGTCTTCAGCAATTTGCAAAAAAACTTTAGTTGCCAATGTTTTTGCCTGGAAATAAGATCTAAACCACTCTCTTATTCCATATGTCTGTTATATGACATCTAACATAATATTTGAACATTTCCCAGCCACATATCCAATAATATTACTAACTTTTGTTATGTATTTTGTGTTCAACACCCCCCTAAAATAAAGGTATATGCAGTAGAATGCTTGCTTTGCACTGTAAGTGTTCAGAAGATGTTTTATATAATACATTTATTAAAGAAAGCAAATTCAAAGAGACTTAAACTGCACGTGAAATTCTTCTTACTCCTGTAGAATTGTGATTCACAATTTTAGACACTACCTGGAACTCCACATACTTCACATATTTACCAACCATAGCTTCTCAGGCTTACTTCTTTATTGGTAATCACAGTCTTTCTTTTAGCATATTATTTGTTGCTCACTACCTTTTATATAATGTTTTTCAGGAAAACTAAGCAACTTCTAACTTTTTCTCCTAAATTAGCTCCAGATGTGCTTTTCATCATCATTTTCCCCACCCACTTTATCACAGGTCAATGGTAAAACCTCTTGCTCTCTCACTCTCATCTCACCCCTCCTTTTTTTCTCCTCCTGAACACTCTGAATGAACTACAAGACCCAGCTGCTGAAGACAATACCTACAATACATTGCTATATTCTAGGAAGTATTTAATGCAAACACACCTTTCTAGGTAGTTTAAAATGTCAAACTAATTTTACCAAACACAATTTGTGTGAAATATATGTGTGAAATATACCACCCACTGGAGTGGGAAGATCTGGGGACAGAATAAGAATCTGAAAAGCAGACCATTTGACTTTTTAGTACAAATTATTTTTATGATTTTTTATGATTTTTATTTTTAATGATTTTTTTTTTGTAGTTTTTGCCATTGTCTTTCATGATGTTCTCACAAGGAAGATTGGAAGAGAGAAACTGCAAAACTGTCTGAGTAATTCATCAACAGTGGTTTGTTATCAAATAAGAAGTAGGTAGCAAGCAGAGTTTCTAGGAAGTTCAGCTCACAGATTGTGAGAGTCTCCACTGAAACCTCAACAAGGTAGTAAAGACTATATTTACTGAAACCGCAGACATCTCATAACCCAGAGGGATAAAAAGCACATCAAAGTCCAGTATAATATCTCAAAAAGTTGTGGTTCTTTGGCGAGTTTTAGATCTGGAAAGATCCCAAAGAGTGGTAATGAATATGTCTAAAAAATTTGCCCTGTGATGAAAGTTTATGAGATCTGGGTTTATTTAGCCTAAATATTTGAAGCAGAAGAGGAATAACATTTTTCCTGCTAATGCAAAGTACACAACAAGGTATCACAGGCTTACACCACAACAAGAAGATTCATATTAGACATTGGAAGCAGCAAAGCAAAGCATTGGAAAAAGTTAGCAAGGAAAGGGGTAGAGTCTCCACCAGATTAGACAAGTATCTATCATGAAACATGTAAAGTGAAGGTGTTCCCAACTCAGAGAAAAGAGAAGTCCCACTGACTTTTATGTTTCGTTGTCTCCAGTTCATTAGCGCTTGAGTTTCTATGAAACCTATACTTCATTTATTTTCACAGAAAGCCCATTAGGTAGGGAAATAAATGTTATTATTTCATTTATTGAAATGAAATAAATGAAATTAAATATCACTCTTGTTGACTTGCTTATGACCTTCTGTACATCAAAATCAGAAGCAAGAATTTGCAACTGGACTGCATCATTGTCCTGTGCTACATTTCATGTCCCAAGAGGAAAAATAAGCCAATTCATCTATTCTTGACCTAACACACTAACTTACAGGTTAGAAATACCATATATGAAATAATAGATTTATTAAGTACAGTCTGTAAAACAATATGTAGGTCTCCTGGTAACTTTACAGTGCATTTCAGCTTTGATCATAATTTAAAAGGCGACACTTACCTCTATTGTGACTGCTTTCCTTTCAAAGACATGTTTCTCCAGAAAAATGGGGTAAAATGTCTCTGAAGATAACAGTCATCAGGATACTACATTAATGCTATATTGACTCAGCCCTTCGTCATTCCAAGGCATATAAATTAAATTCCATGAAGGCAGGTATGGGATCAGAGCTTTCAAGGGAGGTATCTGTGTGCTCATTATCATCACTATTACTCCACGTGTCCCAGAAAGGCATCATTGTGGGACAAAGCACAGAAATATGAGACTTGGACAATCAGACTGATTTTCCTATCATGACCTTGGGCATCTAATTTTCCCTACCTGTGCCTCAATTTCTGCTTTTAGAAAATCAGAATAATGATACTTTGCACAATATATTAAGATCTGCAGATGAAAAACACTGCCTGAGGGACAGCTATTACTGTTGTTATTATCTATGTTTTACTTAGGCAAAATATTTTCCACCTTTAAATGCCAAGAGCTTACATCTTTAAACAGGTAACACAGTAGAAGTGGGAAACAGAAATCTTTAATTCCCATTCTAGGGAAATAGAGACACACAAATCAACCACGATAGCTAGATCAGAGATCCAATTTGCAAGTCAGTGACTTGAGCACAGGCTTTTCCAGGTGTTCTCCCTGGACATTAAAGATTCAGTGGCAGTTTTATGAGAGAGGATCTATGCCAATATCCATGGCTAGATTTTTTCCCTTCCTCTCAAATTATGTGGAAAATAGTTTGCTGATAGTTGGCTAGCCTGCCTGACACCCTAAAGGTGACCATATAGCAGTAAAGCAGCACAGATTGTACATACCCTTTCATCCTATAAAATAGCAACATTTTTTGCCTTCAATTTTTCCAGGCATTTAGTTGCAGCAGAAGGATAGACAGTATTTGCTGCAAGGTGTCAGGGGTTTGGAAAAGTCCCAGGGGCGAAGTATGCCAATTCTGAAGAGAAGAATTAATCAAATGTTGAAATTGGTTCAACATACTGGGACAAAAATACTCCCTGTTCTGCACTGCACCTTCCTTTCATTATCACTCTCTACAGAGAGACCAAGGGGCAAATCTGGCATAATGTAGTAATTGACAGTTTAACTGCTGTTACTACATTACACTCTAGACAAATCCTTTTCGTTTGGTTCCTCTTAGTTCTCATCATCCCTTTCTTTCTACCTTCCTTGCTTCTGAATTTCTTTTTCTGAACATTTTATTCACTGGAACTACTCTTCCTTTGACACACAGTGAGTTTCATTACTATTATCAAGCCATTTCCATCCACCAAAATGACCAGTGATAAAATAGCATCATTGACATTGATGTATCAAGATAACTTTCTCACTTCAACAGATTAATTAAAGATTGTGATATTTAGTTTTCCAGTTCACTGTTTCAGGCAGTTCATATATCTTAACCTATAACAGTTTAAATATTCTATATTTGCCTTGTGTGGAAGGCTACACTTTTCTTTGAATTCTTAGATCTTAGAGGACATATAAACATAACACTGGATCTTGTCCAGGAGCTTCAGATGGTTCTATCAGTGTTCGGAAAATATTTTATGAATGTTCTTACTAGAGGAAAGTGTGAATTGGACTATGTTTTCAATAGCATTTCCTGTGCACATGATCCATCAAAGGTTTTCAGTTTCAACTGCCATAGTAGTCTAAGACTCCTTTACATAATCTCCTTCTACTATCCAAGAATCAATGTCAAGTAGCAACTCCAATGTCAAGAAGAAACTCCAATGGTTTCCTGCATTAGCCAGAGTACTGCCCAGCTTTGCCTTCCCCAATACAAGGCAGACATGGATATACTGGTGTGAGCCCTTAGTCGTCATGAAGATGACTAAGTGACTGGATTATCTCTCATATGAGGAGAAAGCTGGGACTGTTCAACCTGGAGGGAGCTAGGCACTTCTCTGTTCTGCCCAGTGATAAGAGTCAATGGGCACAAGCTGAAATACAGGAAATTCAGTTTAAACATAAGTATGTGTTTGTTTGTTTGTGTTTTTGTTTTTTTGTTTGTTTACAGTGAATGTCACAGAACACTGGAACAGGCTGCCCAGAGAGTTGTGGTGTCTCCATCCTCACAGATAGTCAGACCCCAAATGAATATGGTCCTGAGCAACTGCTGTAGGTGACCAGGCTCTGAACAGGAAGGTTGGATGAGATAATCAGCAGTCCCTTCCAGCCTCAACCATCCTATGATTCAGTAACTCTGTGAAATGAGATGTTTTAGTGTGGGGAAAAATGGATATACTTTAACTGTCTCCCCTGGGAACCACTGTGCATTATCATATCATACAGGAGTAGTGGAGAAACAAAGACTTACAGGCTCTGAACACGAAAGGAAACTAGTTCCATGAGACCAGTGTCTGAAAGATACATCCTGAGAAATAGAGTTCAGCCTCTCATTATTGCAGGTCATTGTGATAGCTAATGCCTTTTCTAAGTGTCTTTGTTACAAACTAGATCCAAGCCTACCTATGAAGTCCTGATATTTCCAAGCTGAAAATGGGAACCCACTGGGGACACTTAGAATGATAGGCCAGATTCCCCATCTTCACAAAACTGTCTCTGAAGAAGGACGGCTTCCTATGTACATTCTGGTTGGGGGTGTACAGTGTGAGGAAGATTTCTTTACAGAATACCAGGTCAAACTGAAAAGCACATTAGAATTTGACTGTTTTATTAAAAATAAGTTATAAAAGAAAGAAAGCTGAAAAGCCAACAAAAGGAGCTCTAAGTCTAATAGCCTCTTTCTTGTGATAGATGGAACAAGTATTCAGGCCAGAGGACAGAAACTGGCATTTCACTGTAAAATGTTATGTGGACATCCAATGTAATTTCTTTCAGGTCCACTAAATAAATAAATAAATAAAATTTGAAATTAGAAAAATAACAGGAAGGGGTAAAGAAATTTAAATGTTGTTAATAAAACAATGCTGCAGTTTAGATGTTCTTTACAAAATTGTGCCCAGTATCTACTGTCTCATGATAAATAGGAGTGGTATCGTGTGACACTTATGAACAATGGGTGAAATGGATATTAGAAAAATCTCATTTATCTTCTGCTTTATTTCTTGATAGAGGTCCTTGTCACCATGGCTATTATGTGACTAGCCCTAGAAAGGCCACCTCATTAGTTTTCTTTATCAAGATAACAAGGTCTCCTTTAAAGGAGAAGCACTTATATTTTTGATTCAAATAGAAAATAGACTATTGTGTGACTGTGTTGCTACCTCTGTTTTCAATGCTTAAATATGTAGGTTATGTCTATAGCTATAATTCAGATGAAATTAACACCCCTGTGATGAAGAAGGTATCCCTGGAAAAGAAATATAAAAGTGAAATTTAATGTGTGTATGCATACATTTGCCTCTTCCATTTCTTTCATGCATATGACATTTCTAAAATAAACAAATATATACTAAGAAAAAAAAATAAAAGAAAGCAACTTTCTGTAAATTCTGTAAATCTATTTTCCCCTTTGTCTCTTCCACTCACAAATACATCTTCCTCTTGTCTGACAACCACTTTGAAAATTTTCCTCTGTTGCCACCAAAGCAACCATGTGAGTGTCAACAAATCAGTAATGATTTAGAATATGTCAAAAGAAATTCAACTTTTTTGTCTCATTTCAAAAATCTTAATGACAAGTAGATAAAGTTGGACAACACCATCTCTATTGGTTTTCTCTGAGTTTTGATGCCTATTTTTCACAGAATGAAAGAGTTTGCTTCCCTTCTGCAACAGGCAAGACAGGGGAAGAGTAGCATTATTGCTGCAAGACCTGATAGTGCCAAATAGTTGCATTAGCCATGTCTAGCTTTATGCATAATTAAGAATATTTGGGATTTGGGTGGTATAGAAGATCAATGATTACAAAATGTTATTTTTTTAATCTGCTCTGAATTATGATATAATAGTAATTAACTCTCAGAATACACTACTAGCTTTAAATAGGTGATTAAATGTACTCTCATTTGATAATTTACTAGAGAAGAGCCTTAGAGGTAAGAGGACACCAAACTGATCTGACAATACTATTAGCTTACTGTATAAATCACAGTGACTCATTTCATTGCATTTTAAATGAAGATAAAATATTAAAATGCAAAGAAGAAAAAAAAAAAAAAACAATTACAACATTAAATTTAGTAATTTTAAGACATAAGATCAGAAAATAGAAAGCTAAGACTCTTTTAGTAGTAATGTATATCAAATATATGTTTTCAGTGATCCTCCTAAGTGATAGATGTTGTATCTGAACCCATTAAAAATACCCTACAGTTATGGGCCAACTACATTTGCTAGACACACGGAGTCAGAAATTTCTGTTTGTCTTATATTTACAGTTCTGAATATGACCAAATAGTAATGAGAGTTTTGGCTTTTCCTTGAGGTTGTTGCATGACTGACTGCAAGCCTTCTGTGAGTAGTTTGTCCATGTGTTATGTCCACTAAAGAAATGGAGCGGTCGTGTTCCAGAAGCTCTCTGTGAAAGCACCAACAAGAAAGTATAGATTCCACTTCAAACAACTTGCTAGTACATTGTTTGAGTTAAGAGATGCAGAAAGAGTTCAGCAAAAGATAAAATATATCATTATGTTGGATGAATGGTCGTTGACCGTATGCATCTCTCCTGCTTGAAGAAAACAACCCCTAAAGAAAGATATATTTAAACTGATTGAATAAACCACCAATGCAGCATTCTTTGAGCTACTTTCATCTGGATTGAACTTGTGTTCCTTTAATGTTGGTATTTAGAGGAGTCTAAATTTCAGAGTTATCAGTGATTTTCTTTTTGGAATTTCTCAGTGCTTAGGAAATAAAGGTGACTGAGATAGGAATGGAAAATGAACACTATCTCTTCTTTTCTCAGTCTGTTCCTACCTTTCTTTCAAATTTCTACTTTAGGAGCTCCTTTTATTTTAGAGTCCTTGAAAGTTACATTCCTATTCCATTGGAGCACAATCTTTCCACTCCTGAATAAGCTTTGTGTCATAAAGAACTCTATCACATCACTAATATGTGTAACATTTGTTATTATATTGTGTAGGTCAGCAAGTCATTAGTAAAGGATTCATTTGAGCTAAAGAAATCAAAGAAGCACCTGAACTTACAATATTTTTTCTTTCCTAAATTAAATAGTCTACTGGGACTCTGAACACTAGTGTTCAGGCCAACATCACAACACCAGAGAAAGAAGAGAGATAGTGCAAGTCTGTTGGAACTGTGTCTAAATGGACCAAGCAAAGTGGGGAAAAAAAGCTGGGAAAATGCAATACAGATGTGGGAAAATAGCCTAAATGTGCATAGAGTACAGCTACATGTTGACAAAGCTAAGAATAGCTTAGCTCCACAGAGTCCCAGTTCTGGGCGTAATCTAGCAAGTTTGGTGGGTGCTCATACTGGGAACCAATCCAATTTGTTGATCTTTCATAAACCAGTCTAGAATTAAATATGAATAAATACCATTCTGGGTTTAAAAGACACTTGTTTGAAATATTAATGTGCTCGGAGACAGGGAAAATATTTTAAATGTTGTTACCTAGTGTTGCATATATCGATCACCCCCGTTGGTCTGGGCAACGATCACATGGAGATAAACCTGAGAGATAAACCATAGCCACTCGTTACATAACAAATCTTTATCTATTTACCTCTCAGAACATTAGATCGATCTGCTCCGAACTTTGGTCTTTTCACAATCATAAGTATTATTGTTTCCCATTCATAGCAACTGCAGAAATAGCAGGGATACTGCTGATGGAAAGACCGTGACCTTACTTATTACACCACCTGTGTACTCTTGAGATCCCTATAATTGAAACATTACATGTTGACTCACCTTTTTCTTATGATGTATTGTAACTTCTCAAGGCTAGAGTATTCAATCGTGGATTTTCAGAGTTGTACCAGTGAAACAGATTTTAAATCTATTCTACTCTGAGAGAAGCTGATCCTCCTCAAGAAACTCTCCATCTTTCCCAGATATTTTATTCCATTAAAACCAGAGTTTTAAATAATTCCTTTCTGTCTTATTGTCCAGCTTATTCTAGAATCACATTTTACTACAAGGTTTTCAATTAGCCATTAGGGAAGGATTCATTAGTGTAGGTGGGCCATTCTAGAATAACAACGCTGCAATCTTTGTTCAAAGGGATTCAAAACTGCCTCAAAGGTCACTCTACCTTTCTTCCAACACACATAGATATAAACATATCCTCCCACTACTATTGCACTTGCAAATGTTATCCCCTCTGTTTCACTTCTCTCATGCAAAACATCTCATGTAGCAGCTACCTTCATCCCCTCTATGCAAATCTCTCCCCAAAACAGGGAATGAAGAAAGTGTCTAAAAGTGCTCATCTGCCAGTGGACATACACTTGCAGAGATAATCTGTGCCATTTGTGTCCCCAGGAGATACCTCCTGACAGGAGGCAGTCATCATATGTATATTGTCCTCCAGAACAGTCACCCAATGATTTAATGTGAATGACAGAGCTGGAACTGTAGCCTAATAAAACCTATTAATCCTGTGGGGTGAAATCAATATGGAGAGCAAATTTGTTTCCAGCTTGACTAACATGCTTGCATATATTTTTGAGTTTTGGCCCTTGTCCTATCAGATGCTTGAAGGATGCCAATAGCCAAAAGACATTTCTCCCAGTTAACTCCATGAATGTTTTTCATTTATTGGGGCTTGCTGTAGCAAGCTGGGAAGTAAAGGAGTATTGAGTATGGCTCATCTATCTCCAACAGCTTCCCACTCTCAGGGGAAATGAGCTCTCTTTGCTAGCAGAAAACTCAGTGATTAATGCATTTTCATCCTTACATTTTCATCCCTTTCAACAGTAGCCAAAGGGGGGAGGTGTTTTAAGGACAGTTGTTTCTCTAGCTGTAGAAAATGCATTCCCTCTAAACTGATACATAAAATAGTCCCAACGATAACCAAGTGATGTTTTAGAGCTTCTGATCACCCTGGCCTTTTTTTTTTTTTCATCACTTTATGCTAGTTAATTACTTGCACTCTACTGAAAAGCACATCACCTTCTGTAGGAATAGCTGGGGAAATATGTTATAAGAAATTATGGAGAAAGCTACTTACAGGTTAGAAAACACAGCTGAAATATTCCTAGATTTTGGAAAGCTTGTTCATCTGGTAACTGGAGATCTCATTAAAAAAGAAAAATGAATCATTGAAAATTGAGCATCTGGAAGCACTAGTGTTTCTAGGCTGATGTGATTTTTGTCCTGTCCTTCCTTACACAAAATCTCCCTATTGCAACTATAGCACCTTCTGGTCAGTACTGTTGAAGGTTTCTAGAGACTTTCCAAAGACTTTTCAATGAGAGACTAATCAATGAAAAGTGCTGTGGAAGAACTGAACCCAATTCTTAGCTCTAACAACCGCTGAACAGGTAAAAGGGCACAAGTTCTACTTCCTCAAATATACTTAGGTACCTAGCATCTACTAGTTCCACAGTGAGTTATTCAAGAATCTAACTTCAATGATTGCACTCTAGATCTCTTTATGACAAATGGGATGCTGTTATAGATTTTAAACTCTTTGAAACCTACTAAGGTAGTAGTAAGGATTTATTATTGACAATGGTTCTGAGTGACAATGGTTCAATTTAAATAATTTCTTGAAGAACTCATTTATTTTTAAGAGGCAACACATCCTTCCTTACCTAAAGTTCTTGGCATCATATCCAGCTTCTTTTCTCTTAATAGAAAGCTGTTCCAGAACACTGCCTCTATATTGTAGGTATTTTAAATAATGTCTTCTGAAAGACATGAAAATTATGAAAATTATGTTTGGCTTTGGTTACTAGAGAAGTTAACATAAGCTACTTAGATTACTATTATAAAAATGTTATTCAAATGTTTTTATTTATTTAAGTCTATACTGAGAGCTTGATCATGAATGGCTTTTGATCTTCAAG
This sequence comes from Aythya fuligula, assembly GCF_009819795.1. NCBI lineage: Eukaryota > Metazoa > Chordata > Aves > Anseriformes > Anatidae > Aythya > Aythya fuligula. Next base: position 5,765,145 of record NC_045559.1, read on the forward strand.
TTCTTCTTGACCTCATAATCCTTTGGTTTAAATTCTTAAGGGAAAATGAATGCTCATTAAATAAATCATGCTCTGTATAGAAATATTTTTTCATTTTTTTGCATAATGAAAGACTAGTCTTCCTGTTATGCACTGCTTACTTCTTTCAATGAAACATTTCTTCACATCCAAAAAAATATAAAGCCTTGAATCTGGAAGGTCTGGAGTCTGACAACGTGTTAAAATACTTCCACTGGAGTAACTTAAAATAGGATGTACAAATTCCTACTTATTCTTTCAACCAGATTGTAAAAGAATTGCAAAGGGTAAAACCCACCCTACTCCTTTTGCTGGTCTATGTATAATTGCCTACTTGGTTTCTACTGAAAATAAATAAATACTAAGAATAAGTCCCAGAAAGTATCAGAGAAATCCACTCTCTACTGAAGAGACAGCAAAGAATTTCAAATTTTGAAGAATACTCTGCCACCACAGTAGCAAAACCTGACTCAGGAAAAGGAATCTAGCACTGTACCATGGAATTGCAAATGTAGCTCACCTTACCAAATGTGGCTCATTTCATCCTCTAGAGTTTAACCGAGTTACCAAGTAAAGTAAGCAAGTTGCTGTTATTGATGAAGTTAATAGTGCTGGTGTTACTAGTTAATCAGTAGAGAACCCTGTATTTCAGCTAACCTAGTGTTCATTCTTACAGATTATTATACTCAGAAGTATTATGGTCTGCAGTCATCAGCTGATGGTAATTATGGAATCAATATTTTAGATGAAAGAGAGATGGAGATTGAGTGGATTGAGCAAGGTCACTGTGATCCCCAAATGATTTGGGGATTACATTACCCAATTCCCATCTCATCTCCAAAGCATATTTATCTGCATAGTGTATTCTTCCTTTCAAGACACAAGCCACAAACATTACTGTGAAACTTTTCTTTTACTATGGGAGTGTGGTGGTGTACTGCTACCCTCTGCTGGAACAGACATGGACCAAGCAATTTCTCCACTTCCCCCATGTTTGTTTTGAAAGAACACTATGAATTGCATCATATTTTCTTGTCAGGTATTTAAAAAATAAGACATGTGAATGTTAATTTAATATTGTACTTTAAAAAAAAAAAAAAAAAAGTGGAAATGGGAGTTTTCTTGTGTGTTTGTAATAAATTTTATTATAAAACTAATAGAATTGTCAAAGGTGAATTTTCCTGGGATGAGATCAGGGAGTTTTGGTGTTATTGGTTGCAGAGTGTAGACATCTGGGAATTCCTTGGTTGCTTCAAATTTTTCAAGTATTGTGAGGGCACTTAAACAAACTTCAAATTATGACTCTTTTCAACACATCTAAACCCCACCAAAGAGCAGATAACAGCAGAAAGAGACACTAGGCCAGCAACTGTTCTTTCTTTGCATTAGCCAAGTACTTGGTATTACTCACACTATAAAACAGAAATTTCTGCTTTGTTACAGTTGAATCAAAGTATTTTGAGTTATAAAAGCAAAAAAATGAAATAATAATTAAAAAAAAGACAGTGATAAATCATTTAAAAAAGATCAAGAGATCAAGATTTTTGCCTATATGCTTGTTCTAAAGAGGAACAATAAGTTCCATGCTTACAAATCACACTGGGTACCTCCATTTCTTCTTTCCCTGTTTAAATGGACTGCTTTCAGGGAAATTATGCTCATTCTTTTCTGACTACCAGGCTTTTCAAAAATTTTTAAACCCAAAACCAAGAGACTGAAAATATCCAGTCCCCTCTGAAAACTTGGGTTTATTTTTTATTTTTCCATCGTCACTAATGCACAGAATGAGTCCATTTTCCCTGATATAAAAAAAAAAAAAAAAAAAAAAAAAAAAAGGAGCTATTAAGATGGAATTCTGACCATATGGGAGTTACAAGAAGGTCTCAGAGCAGAAATATTCTATCACGTTAATTGATTACTGCAATATGTTGCACATGAGGAGATGAGGAGAAGGAAGGAAAAAGAATGTTATAAAAATGTTCCAGCAGGTCTCGTCTTTGAGTAATGCAGATCATTGAGGATTTATTGCCCAAGAATTTAATGCTTTTATTCACATTTGGCTCTGATTTAAGGATCTGATCCAGACTCTACAAGCAAATGGTAGACAAAACCTTGACTGTACTTGAGAGAGTTTCTTTACAAAATGAAGTTAACTATTACAAACAATACTTAGTTTATCCAGGAAAATCAGGTCTTTGCAGCTAGCAGTCTGCAGCTGCTGCATAGCACTGATTTAAATGATAGCATGACATGCACTGTTACAGTTTCATGATCAAAACCCAAATAAGACCACCAAAGTTTTCTTAATGACAATATCTGATAACTTGGGTTTGTGTTAGATAAGCAAAAATAGAGGACATTAGCATGGGTAATCACCTACTTGTAATGTATTGTTCACATTTATTCATAATCCAGACAGTGTGTATTGTTATTTCTGTTCAAAAAATAAAAATAAAATAAATAAAAACCTTCATTCTCTGTATTTGATCTTTAGCTGTACACATCCAAAAATATCAAAATGAATATAACTATAGTGTAAGCAAAGGCAGAACATAAAAGTTTGGACAAGAAGTTGTACCACAAGTTAAAAGATGGGTTAAAGTTGAGGCTTGGTATTTCATCATCTTCTCTAATAATTTGGAATTTAAAGTCAGTTCAAATTACTATCATGAGACAGTTTTCAATAAAATCAGGGTGACTGGACTTATGAGCCATCTGTGCCATATAATGAAGCTTAACTGAATTGCTGTGGTCAAAGTACTGAATTAAAGGGAGTCAGGAGGAGGACAAGTGAGGAGAGAAGTATAGCCTCTAAAACCTCTATAAATCTAGCCTCCCTCCTTCCTGCTGCCATCATTAGAATCCTACTCTGCCACTGAATAATCTCAGGTACGGCTTTAGCATTTGACAAATGAAGGCAATTTGAGGATTTTATACTTGTGGATACATTGTAAGACTTACTGTGTGACTTAAAAGCATTTTTCTTGTAAATCAAATATTACCTTGGAAAATAACAATACTGGGAAATGAAACCAGTGAGGTGCCACTCAAGACTGCAGTTCTGCCTTAATCATGTTGCTCTCTGAGAATTTGAAGCTTTTAATCATGCCAGGCTGCCACGTTTTGGGTTAAAATTCATGGGAATTTGCGGATATTATTTTGACCACTGGAGAGATCACTTACTAATACAACAGGGACTCTATTGAAGTCATGGAAATTTTTTGCATTATTATTTTTTGAATGGACTACAATGACTGCCATGTTCAGAGCTACCTGAATCTATGCACGACAAAGTTAATGAAAAACAGGTTTAATTTGCAATAATTTTGACTCTTCTTCTGAATTTTGTTTGTGTGCTATGCATTCACTACTGATTCAGAATAAAAACAGCATACTTTGAATGCTGGGTATCTTCATAGTAACAGCCTGTGTCAATTTTTGAATTCATATTCTAACTTTGAATTAATAACTGTATAAATGAATTCTTACATCTATGTTTCTTTCAGTATCTGATCAAGACCAGTGTGATCTTATGATAGGACACAGAACGTTTAACTACTTAGAGTTTCATTCAATGAGTCTATTATTTAACTTTCAGATGAATTATCAGATAAACACCTATGAGATAGCAGTCCAAAATATAAATCATCAGAAACTAGTCTTATTTTGTTTTTCTCTTAGGTTTAAGGACAAACCTAAGGCTGGCAACACACATCAAGGATAATTTCTGTCTCCCTTCCCTTCTATTCATGTATGCAGTTATATAGTATTCAGAAGGTTCGGAAACCTATAAGGCAGATAATATATATAGAAAAACATTATAGATATGAAACCAAACAAGTTTCAAAAATTGTATCTACTAGTTGCTAGTGCACATAAACACTGAGAAGATATGCTTTAATTTTATGACCATGTAAGTCTGATTTTATGGAATACATTGCATGAGAGTTTAAGCTTTTGAATATTCTTTCAGCAGTAATATTCCTCCTGTTGACAAATCTTTTAAACACCTTATGCAAACATCACTTTATGCAAATTAGATTTTCAGAGGTGCCATGTGAGAACACATGCACTAGATCCAAATCCACAAGAATGCCAGGGATAAATGCATGTTGCCAAGTCATGGGCAGATCAGAACAGTTTTTAAAAATCAGTCTTCCTAGAATGTAGATTCATTTCTTTATAACATTACTTTCCAGACAGATTTATTTCTGAGTATCGTGTTTTGAGTTCATCCTAGTTTGTATTTCTGAATCCAACACTGTCAGACAGATATTTGAAAAGCCATCTTATTTCCCAGACACTTAAATTAACCTACTCATGGATATACATGGCTTGTAAAGACACTTCCATATACCAATCTTAATGAGATTTTGCTCTCCAGCCTTCTAGTTATAGGCAAAACAATCCGATTTTGTGAATCCAGTGTGTATGCTTTTAATCTGAAATAGTCTTGAGCATTTCTGTCTCTCACTTTTGCACCTGAGAAATATTTTTTTTTTACAGAAAAAAAAAAATGCAATAAAAATATTTTAACATTACTTAATTTTCTGAACCTCATGTGGTTTCACTTGTGAGTGAGCAAAGACATCTTACTAAAGTTCCAGTCAAGCAAACAGAGCTTTCCAGAAAAAAAAATACCTAAATGTTAACAGCAGTTGCATCCAAAACATACCCCAGTTAATATGGAACGGAGAATATATAAGCTGTTTCTGGTGCCAATACAATGCCAAACAACAAAGCATATTTTATTTTTCTATCAAGGTGTTGAAATTGTTAAATTAACCAAATTCAATTAGTTAAGTAAAGTATACAGGACTATATCACCATAATTGTAGTTGCTTAACCTTTAACTGCTATCAATTTTTAGAGCTATAAAGTTGCTTATATATAGCCTGAGAGCTCATCTTCAGACTCCCTAGGTGCGTGTTATAGATGTGCTTACACAACTGGAAGTGCTTCAGCAACTACAGTCAGCTGACACGCATCTTGTCAGCTGACACATGTTATATGACCTTCTGCAAGCTTTACTCTTATTCCATTTGCAAACCAGAGCATATAGTCTTAAATCAACATTGGGATGGTTTAATACATTTTACTTTGCGTTTACAAGAGGTAGGAATGTACTTAGTGTTGCACTCAGTGGAAGTTTATCAAAGAACTGACATTTACAGTGAACAACATCATATGAGCCCCAGACTAGATGACTTCCAGAGGTTCCTCCCTCCCATCTCCCATCCTATTCTTTTTTTTTTTTTTTTTTTTTTTTTTTTTTTGAGGGGGGAGTGGGGGGGATTCTATGAATTATGTGATTTAATGACTGAATTGCATTGAAGATTGCAAATAGTGAACTTTAACATACAAAGAAAGTAACCAGAGAAATTCAGATGGAATAACCACTGTGTTGATGTAATGCCTCTCACATGTAGGAACTCTTATTTGGAACGAAAGGGATTTCATTTATTAATGAATATTAGTACATACAATATTCAATTACTAATTAATAAGGTGCCCACGCCAAAGCATTATATGCAAATATCTGTAGCCCAGGCTCACTAACCAGTTATGTCTCTGAACCGCATGTAGCTCTTAGTGCTGCAAAAGAAAGACTTAAAACTTACCTGAAGCAAAAATAGATTGTTAAAGAAGGAGGTGTGGGAATGGAAATATTATAAGATTCACTGGTATGGTAGAGGCTATAGGGAGGTACATTATAGCCCCAAGCTTTATGTCTTTAAAGGTCCTGATTTGTTATTGGAAAAATTATATTTTACAATAACATGTTGCTTTTTCGTCCCAGACCATTGGCCTCATCCAGTTCTGAGCAAAAGCTTGACCTTTCCTAAACTAAGACAGACTAACCAAAAGTTGGATTTTCTAGTTATAGAAAGAGTAGCAAGCTTCAAAAAGACAAACCAGGAAACCAAAAATGATTAAGAGCATTTAGTCTCAGTCCTGTAATACTTGCTTGTCTCACATTTATTCAGAAATACAAATACACATACTTTACAAAGCTAAGCCAAATTAAAATGGTTTAAATTTTGTTTTAAAAGAGTCTAAAACTTCAGAATCACATGGAGAATACTCACAGTGTGAGTTACAGATTTAATTAATTTTTTTCAAAGAAAACACTCCATCCAGAAAAATAAAAACAATTTTTGTTGAGTGTAATAAGCATGCAGGTCAATTTACATTAGAGGTGCTGTTCTAAAGAATTTAAGAGCCCTGTATTGTCCAGGGTTGTTTGTTTGTGCATATATATATATATACATGCATATGTGTGTGTATATATATATATAATATAGTAGCTATATAATATGTACAAAATATATAATTAATTTATAAAATAATATAATTTTTTCAATAATGTAAATTATGTTCTCATCTAGTTTCTGATGTGAGTCTGTCAAAAATGTGTACTACCCTCAAAAGAAGCTTTTTTTTCTTTTTTCTTTTTTATGTGTTTTTATTTTATTTTATTTTATTTTATTTTATTTTATTTTATTTTATTTTATTTTATTTTATTTTATTTTATTTTATTTAGCTCAGTTCAACTTCCATTAAGGTTGTACTGAAGTGCCCATTTGATGATCTGGTTCTTTATAGGCAGATAATGAAGAGGATCTTAGGTGACAGGACATACCAGACAGAGATCATAGAATCATTAAGGCTGGAATAGATCTCCAAGGTCACCTGGTCCAAACATCCCCCTACCACCAGTATCACCCACTAAACCATTTCCCTAAGCACCACACCCAACCTTTCCTTAAACACCACCAAGGACGGTGACTCCACCAACTCCGTGGGCAACCTGTTACAATGCAAAACCACTCTTTCTGTGAAGAATTTTTTCCTAAATTATGATGAGGCAAATGGGAATGGTCAGAATTTAATACACACAAAGTGAACAGCCTCTGGGAGTAGAAAAATGGACCTTTTGGTCCATGGTTTGCTCAATTAATAAAGGAAGAAACAACTCACTGGCATGACACCGAAAGTAACTTACCTTCTCACTTCTTTGTAGCCTTATGTGGGATGAGTAAGAGTTGCCTTCATTCCCAACAGATCTTTATATTTTACCTAAATACATACTGTGATGTGTGGGTGTATTTTACATAAGTGTTTCCCTGACCAAATGCAAATAGAACTTGAGCAGTAATGACAGAAGATGGAAGCAGTAGAGTTAACTTAACAGCATTAAATTTGTTACAAGGTCATGATTCCAGATACAAATCAAACTACTAATGTCAAAGGGAATAAGAAGCTTGAGAACTTTAATGTCAACATATCTAATTTCATTTTATGAGCCTTTCAAGACATAACAGTGCATATACAGACAAAAAGTAGTAATTTTAAGCCAGTCTAAGAAATATTATAGGCCGATAATTTTGAGGTTAATATTACCTATTCTGTATTTTTTACCCAAGTATTGGTTTTCAAATAAGCTAAATTTCTTTTAGTGCTTATATGGTCTTTTCCTTCCAGATTCAGCCTGCAAAAAGTGGAAACAACTGGTTTAGGCCAATATCATGCTAACTGTATTTTAAGAAGAAGCAGAGTACTAGAAATGTCCAAAGAAAATCCTTAGTACTTCTACTTTTGTTTTTTACTGTTTTCAGGCTGGATCATTTTATCTCAAATAACAAAGCTCCAAATATTTGTGCAACTGTTCATAGTTTACTTTGTCCACATCTTGGGGCTTCTTATCCCTATCACTTAGCTGAATGTATATTCAAGTAGGATTATGCTCTTGTCCTTAATCAGAACCCCATAGCTTATGACTGGGACAGCCTGAGATACTGCACATCACTATCAAATTCCTTTCTCCTCTGATATGAATTTGGAGAGCAGGTGCAGTGTTACTTTGCAATTACGTTAACAAAAGAAAATAATCCATTTTAAATATTGTGTATTCACTGGACAACAGTTATTTTCAGTGTCATTCCTACCCAAATGTGATTTATTCTCTACATTATGGAGGAAATATTCTTTGATACATATATATATGTACCCATTGTCTCAGGTTTAATCAGGACTCCAGTTCTCAGGCTCATTTTCTGCAATGAGGCATCAACCAAGTCACCACAGAGACAGCAACATTACAAATTACTGAGTATATCAATACTTTCTATTCCATGCAGCTTGCACTGGCAAGGCCTGCTTAGTACCTGAATTACAGCTATGGTCCTCAGTAGCTACATATACATCAGTGAATGAAAGAAATAAAACCCAGTCCTATCATTTTACATTGCTTTTTTGAATCTTGCGATATTGGCAGCATGTTAAACTTTTGCTTCCTAAATTTGGAGTAGAACCACTGACTACTAAATTGCATTTAGAAACTGCTGATTTCATATTGCTCACTTATAAGCCTCGTTTGGAGCATGAAAATAGATTTTTTGAAAATGTTGAGAAAAATTACACGTTACACTTTACATATGCTTTAACACTGTGCTTTATGGAAGTGCTAAGAATCTTTTTCTTGACAATTTTTTTTAATGACTATTCTACCATTTTCTATGTGCACACTTCCTTTTACTGACACACCTATGTGGATAATTTGGTATTTCACTCCCATCTTTGGTGAGACAGGTGTGTTTTGCTTTAATCTCTCATATTCCAAGCCAATACAGTCTTTGGTGATTACCTTCATCATTCTCTCTCTACTATAGTTCAGTATACAAACTGATTAAAGTGTACAATAAATGAGATAAGAACTGCGTTCTTCTAATCCCAAATTGTTATCACTTCAGACCCCAAACATGAAGGATCAAAGGCTGACTTTTTATCATAAATACAATTCAGAAACAAAGAAAACCTGAATTATTTTCAAGTAAATAAAATCAGGCTAAATCATTGTAAATCTATAAACATTCCTCTCACATAATACAGTGTATTACAATTTATTTTGTACTTTTCTTTGTTAGGTCTACAAATAGAAAGATCTCAAGGTGTTAACCAGCTGAACAGGTAAGAGTCAAGTTTTACCTCTTTTTCAAATTATTTATTTTATTTTTCTACTTTTTAAAATATACGATTATAATAAAATTATAAGATTATAATTTAATTATTTGATCTTGTTTCCAATTTCTATAATCTTCTTTACTCTGATATTGCTCATTCTTTGCTATGTGTTTTTTCTTCTTTCAGGAAATTGTTGAAGTAGTAATTCCTTTTAGTTATTTCTGCTGTGTTTAATACTTGTTGTTTTCCTTGCTTTAGCTAAAAAGCAAATTTATCAATAAAATAATAGTTAACTAACCAAAAGAAAAATAATAGGAAAAAAAATCCTATATTTATATGAATTTAAATATCGGGACACAATAAAATTCATGGTAGATCAACAGTGTAAATATCCAAAATGTGTTTTCCAGAGTTTTAAACACACTTTCTGCATTCTCTCTCCTTCACCTAAACATGCACAAATGCATGCAATGAGATAATGCACACAACTTTAGTATAGTCGACCTGTGATCACAAGAACTTTGTCAACACAATTTAATCAATAACTGAAATGGAATAGTGGACACCCAAACTGGAGTTAAATTATACTTTTTCTTTCTATTAAAAATATATTTATGTATACGTTTAATTACTGTTTACAAGGGCTCAAAAGTTAAAAGATAAATGACAGCTAGTTAAATATTTATTTGACTATCACTTAGTAAATACATAAATCTTTCCTTGTTTTCTTAGATATTCAGCTCTTTTTAACTGAATAACAAGGAGTAGGTAAGTTACAATGATAAATGATTCTTTCCAGTTGCATATTCTATTTATAATCTTTTCATTCATTAGGGTTTTTAATTTGTTTTGGGTTTGTTGGTTTTCATGCTCACATGTATTTTTAAAGAAATAATTTATTACAGTTCATATTTCTTTCTTTTCAAAATTATAATCCAATTACTTTCTCAGTAAACAAGAATACCTCCTTTTCATGTGAAATGAACTACCAGCAAATGTGCTTTCTGATTAGACAAGCTAATTTTGAAGGGACAGATGGAATCAAGCAATGAACTGGATAAAAATATAATGGAGCATACCTTGTTAGATAACAAATGGAACAGACTTTGGAGACGATTAATGCAGGAGATACTTAATGCTGAGATATATTGAACAAGCTTTGTCTTATTTATTTGTTGCTATAAATCACAGTTAATTTCCTTAGATAGCATAATGGCACCTTGCTAAAAATATGACATTTCTGTAAATGCATGCCATTGTTTTTTGCTTTCTCCTACTTTGCCTGCAAATCCCAGCACCCATTCTAAGAGTTTGATAGGGAACTGATAACACTTTGTGGCCCAAATTCAGTCACTTAACTTTCATATGAGTCCCAAATGTGTCAGTATTATTACCCTAGACTCCCAATAAGTGATAACACTGAAGAGGGAACCCCAGAAGCCACTGTGGTTGCACTGAGAAGCTCCACAACTACTTCCATCAAACACTTAATATAAGAAAAACTCTCACTTCCATAGTCTGAAAGAAATTAAAATGAAGGGTAAACTCCTATGTTGCACAAAAGTCTGAAAAACAATACCATATTCATCATTACAGAATCACAGACTGGTTGAGGTGGGAAGGGACCTCTGGAGGTCACCTGGTCCAAGGCCCTTGCTCCAGCAGGGCCACATAGGGTAGATTGCCCAAGACCATGTCCAGATATCTTTGGAATGAATTAAGTCCATTCCTTTCCACTTGTATTTTTGTTCCCTGTATATAAAATCCTCCATGGATGGAGGTCAGCATCAGTGTTTTATCTCAGACTACATGTATTTATGTACATGTTTGAGCATATGCTTCTTTTCAGAGTTGCATGAGATAACAGTATAACATGCCAATCTCAACTGCAGTCAAACAGGGGTGCAGAAATTTGTCTGCAACCCTGTGATTTCAACATGCATAGGCACAGGAATCTGTGTCAAAGCACCTGATTTGAGGATTATGGCTTCAGTTATTAACTCTTTATTCAGTTATATATTATTATTCAGTTATTAACAGCAGCACAGAACAAAAGAAACTCCAGGGAAGTTTTGCCACTTCTATTGCTTAGGAATTGTACCCTGAATATATATTAGATATGTTTTTGAGTATCAAACTATCAAATCCTGCATATTTTTCCTATATTTTTTATGTTTGTTTGCTTTACCAATTATATCTTCATAGCCTATATGCCAAGTGTGCAGCTGTGCATAATTTTACTTCCACTGCTCTGGGAAATCCACACCTAGCTATATTGCTAGAAATTAGTAAAGACAGAATGACTCTATAGAATATTTTAAAAATCAAGGTAATTCTGATTTGTGGTTCTTTTTTTTTCTCTTCATAACTTGATAAGGTCAGATTTCTACACATGTAACTGAGATTAGGAGAGAATAAAACACCAATTCAGAATCTATAAACCAAGGAAATTTTCATATACATATATAAATATCCAGTATGGGAAACTGGTCTAAAAACATTCAGGACAAATATTGCAGGAAAGTGTTTGGTAATTTCATTCTATGTATAAGCATGATTTCCTAGCATGATTTCTTTTTTTCACTGGGTTTCTGAAAAACTGAATTATGCACAGGTTACCAAGCCTCAATTTTCTAGGCTTGATTTTGTTTCAAGTCTTAACACCAAAGCAACACTTTCTGGGGGTATGTTGGAAAAATTGTATCAGAGCTAAATCAAGTGGTCTGGGATATTTTTCTGTATATTGGACTCTAGGATAATTTTCTGTATATTGTTTCTTTGCTGGAAATAGTGAAGTTCTGTTTTTAAGACATATAAACAATGTTGTTCTTTAATAAAAACTTTCTGAAGTAGCAGACATTTGAGGGGAAAAGTGCTTATTACTCTTATCCTTTTATGTTCTTGAAATGAGTATCTGTGTACATATTTCTAAAAAAGAAAGTTTGTAGTAGAAGTATCCCTGGCCCATATTAATGACTTTCCCCCAGAAAAAACAATCTTTTAAAGTCAAATTTTGGTTAACTCCATAAGTCCAGGGACAAAAATATCGGTTTTCAGAAATTTAAAAGGTGTGCAATATAATCAAAATGATGTCTTTTTATTCAGGAGTGATGCAATTGACAATTTAGTTAGGAAGGAAAGCTTATATCCCTGTACAGTCTGTCTGGTGTTATTTTTTGTTTTATCTGAAGCTAGAGAAATTGTAGAGAAATTGTATGTAAGAGAAATTGTATGTAAGACCTATTTGTCTTACCTTCAAGAAATAGAAATGTTTGTTTGATTTTTTGTTTATCTTTCCTTAGAAATACTTCCTGGGCAATTTTCTAGACTGCTTTCAAAAAATAGAAAAATATTATATGCAACTATTAAGAAACCAGTTTGACACAATTCTTTTTCAGTGTATTGTATAATTTCATTTGGTATCAAACAGCAAAATTTACTGCTGTGAAATAACACTATTTCTTCATCAGCTGCCAATATACTGGAAAGTCACCAAAGCAAGAAGATGATACACAGTAGTGTAGGAACTGCATTGTCAAGATGCATTTGATTCCTGTTGACTGGGAGCCGAGACGTATTTTGTTTAAACTCATGGCTATGAACTATATAGAAAAGGCTTCCTTTTCTCTGGAAAGGTAAGGACCTAAGTGGTGAACTTTATCATATGTTTTGTGAACAAATGGCAGAAAGGAGTGAACACAGGCTTTCAGGAGATGACCTAAGCACAATGGATGTTTAAGGATACGGTCCTCGGTTGTATCTATGGTCCCAATCCAATGTTTACTGTAATTTACTTCAGCATCCTCTTTGTGTGTCTTTGTTGGAATCATGAAGGAACTGTGACTCTTCCACTTTGTCTTGTGATCTGTGAATGTCTCAGCATCACATGGGAAAACAACACTATAAAAAACTTTAGCATTTCTACAGGGAGGATTATGTCCTCTTGGCACCATTTCAGGTTCTTTTTCTCTTCAATGGAACCAGGAAAAATGGAAATAATTTCATTTTGTCCATGTAGCCACCTTATTTTTTGGTAGTCATGTCCTTCTTTACAATGAGTGACCTCTTTACAAAGAGGAGAGTTGTTTTGGAGAGAGACAATGCCATCTCAGTGCCCTCTTTTTAAATCAGTCCCATCATCCTGAGTCTGAGGAGCATCTCTCTGCAACTCAATTGCAATAGCATGATGGTGTAATCATTTATAAATATGAGTAAGCCTATTCCCCGACTAGAATATTATCCAATCCTAATTTAAGAGTCATCAGAAAAACAACTTTAAAGGCTTGCTGATTTTAAAGACATTAATAGAAACATAGAAAATACCACCAGCCAACCATTAGACTTGAAGAAGGGAAGGGAAGGGAATGATGGGTCCTTATCCCTAATAAATATCGTAAATACAATTGCTTTGTACACAAAACAGAGACCTCACCAGACTGCAATCCCTGTAGAGGGCCCACATGGTATTACAGTATATGGAATATCACAGAATCACAGAATCACAGAACGGTTGAGGTTGAAAGGGACCTTCAGAGATCATCTAGTCCAACCTCCCTGCTCAGGCAGGGTCACCTAGACCATATTACACAGGATCACATCCAGGTGGGTTTTAAATATCTCCAAAGAAGGAGACTCCACAACCTCTCTGGACAGCCTGTTCCAGTGCTCTGTCACCCAAACCATAAATGTTCTTCCCCATATGGCAAAGAAACTTCCTGTGGTTCAATTTATACCAATTACCCCTTGTCCTGTCACTGGCCACCACTGAGAATAGTTTGGCCCCATCCACTTTACATTTATTTATAAATAAAGTATTTATTGACATATTTATAGAGGTTGGTAAGATCGCCTCTCAATCTCCTCTTCTTTAGGTAAAACAGGCCCAACTCACTTAGTCATTCCTCATAGAACAGATGCTCCCATCTCTTAATCATCTTTTTGACTCTATGCTGGACCCTCTCTAGAACTTCTATGTCACTCTTGTACTGGGGAGCCCAGAACTGACCACAATATTCTAGGTGTTGTCTCACTAGTGCTGAGTAGAGGGGGAGGATCACCTCTCTCAACCTGCTGTCCACACTCCTCTTGATGCTGGCTAGGAACATACTTCTCCCATGCTCTCAAAATTTCTATGAACCCAGCCATTCTACATCTATTTGTGCCGTAAACTTCAGCTTTACCCAATGTTTCAATATGGAAAAACTTTAGTGCTATTTCTGAAGGAATAAAAATAATTTCCTTAAATGTGTAGATTTTTCTTATTATAAAAATGCTGCCTTTATTTTTAGCATCCAGTCACGTGGATGTTATTTTTTCTTGGTAACTCGTAACTTACTTCTAAGCACTACATATACTAAAACTTTGTTATTGACTTCCAGACACTTCCTCTTATTCACCTCCCTTCAAAGATTATACTGCCAAATCCCTGTTATCTCTCATGTCTGTACCTGGAAATCATCTCTAACTGCTTTCTCTTGCTTTCTAAGGCAAATTGCACCTTAGTACTGATCCAGTCAAACTTCAGAGTAGTTTCAACATCTGAAATCTCCATCTTGTGCCTTTTTGTATCTTCCAGTCATCAAATCCACTGTTTCCAGGTTGCTGTTACTAAAGTTAAAGTTAAGGTCAGGTTGGATGGGGCTTTGAGCAACTTAGCCTAGTGGGAGGTGTCTCTGCCCATGGCAGGGGGATTGGAACTAGATGATCTGTAAGGTCCTTTCCTATCCAAAGCATTCTATGATTCTCTGATTTTATACTAATGCTAATTATGGCCATTCTCATTTTTCTAGTTTCCTCCTCTAGTACATCAGTTTCCCTTTTGCCATGACTTCTGAATTGAAGTTGCTAGAGGAGTACAATATATACAGGGTGATGCTGGGAGGTAAAGCCGAACCTGGAGTACGAATCTTATATTACTTCAACACATGTCATGAGATAGAGCTTGTAATATGTGTAATGTCAAGATTTTGGGGTAGTGCTGAATAGCACTAGCATTCTTTGCTTATGAAATGTTACCTAATTTTGTGCTATTTCTCATCACCTCTACTCGCAGTTTTCCAGTAAGGACCTCCCTATGAGCTCTCGAGAGCTTCTTACTTAAAAGAAAAATGCCTCCAAAATTATTACTTTTCTGGCCTCCTTACTTACTAGTGGACCTTATATATATATATTAGAGTCCTTCTGCATTTCAGATGCCCTTAAAACATCAGAGAACCGCAGTACAAATGCAGCTACCATTGAGTGCTGCATATGTAGTAAATATTAATGTCTGAATCTCATCTTGTCTGTCTTTTCCTGTTCACTCTTATTTTATACACATATGAAAATAGTATATTATATCCATATATAATATATATTTATAATATATATTTATTATATATTATATATATAGGTATATATATGAGTATATATATATATTCAGTAAAGAACAAAAATGAAAGACTGAATAGTAACCTAGGCTTGGAGTAAGATAGGTTTCAGTCAAGATAGTTATTGCATAATTCTGCATGTTTTATTTGTAAGTCATATTTCCATTTCTCACAGGAGTTTTTGTCTCAAAAAAGATTTTTGCCCTCTCATTTCTAAGAATCAGATTCTTAAAGCAGCTAGTACTGGAGTCATATGTGATACAATTTAGTAGTTGCAGTAATATTGCCTTTGATCTGAATGTTGCTTTTGGCATAAGGTTATGGGTAGGCCAGGGTAGGCCATGCTACCATAGAGAAAAAGATTTAATGCATAGGTTTTTTAAGTTTCAGCTGTCTGAAAACAACAGAAACAAAGTATATAGGAATATTGAGAGGCTAGATTTGGAGCAGATTGCTTACACAGATTGAATATTCTCATGGAAAGAGAAAGAGTGATGTTTTGTGATTTTAGCCTAAATGAGTAGGAGAGAAAAGGGTGGAAGACATCTGAGTGCATGACACACAGTGATGGGAGAGTAAATACCATCCTGAGAAGGAGAAAGAGTGCCAGAGGGAGGTTGTAGCAGGAACCAGCTGTTATTTCAATCACTCATTGAATCAAATATCCACCAGCATAGGCCTGTGATGGTGCTCAGGGACAAGGGAGCTCTCTGAGGAATGGCAGTGCGACAGTGAAGATTTCAAGGCTCATCTGTATTTCATTAGCAAGTTGAACAAAATCAATGCATTTCCTGGAAAATAGTTCTGTATTGATGAATCAGCATTTTCCACAAGAAGACAAATATTCTGTTGACAGTTTTGACCAGCTTTATTTTCAGCATTAAGGGATCTTGTGCTTTGCCTCTCTGTCATATCTACTCTGGTCCTTGATGCAGGAATTGTCATCTTTAGTTATATTTGGACATTGCCTGCAACAATAGCTGGAGGCTGTAGACTACAGCACAAATTGGCGTACAAATCAAAAGATATCTGATGTGTTTTCATTTCTATGCCTATCTAATTGATGGCCTCTCTAACTTATGCTGCCATAGATTGATACAGTCACATCACAGATCCTCCCCAAATGAGTGAACCATATGCAACATTTCAGATTATTTTTGGCATTGCTGGCACAGGAATATATTGTAGCAAAACCTCAGGTTACTATATGTAGATAGTTTGTACCCAGGCAAAGTGTAATCACAAGCAGTAACACTGCTTTCCTCTCTTTTATGGTGAAGCTGATTTAAATTTAAGTTTAGTTCACTCTTTAATTTATTTCTCATTTTAATTTCCTCTTTTCATATAGGGGAAATTATGATCCTATGAAGATGACATTAAATGATCAAACAATATTGAACAACCTAATGAAAATCTTAAGCAAAAGTCATTGTGAATTAGGTATTTGCTAAACTGACAACACAAGCCTTTGTAAACCTGATATTGTTCTTATGTAAACTCATGAATGGAGACTTTCTCAAATAAATTACTTAATAACTTCAGAGAGTCATTGGCTGTGTAAATATATCCCAGGGGCGCATACTAAGATTCCTGAATTTAAATGTTCAATAGAATTTCGTATTTGTAACCTTTACTAACGAGTTTTTCCTTATGAAATCATTATTACCATGAAAAAGTTAAATTTTGTATCTAATTTCTTGAATTAATGTGGTTTGAAGACCCTAAGGGTTTGAAAGTTCTGTTACTGGAATGCATCATTTACATAATTTTCATAGCCCCAACCCTTTGCTCTCAAGTATGAATGCACATTGTGTTTTTTTTGTACTTTATGGAAGCAACTTCTATTTTTCTCTGCACAAAACAATTAACAGAAGAATAACAGGTAATAAACATTTTTAATCCTTAATGTTACATTGGTAGCAAAGGGCCATATTTCATGCCTTCACAACAATGCTGTCTGTTGAATGATGTCTTTCTGGTTCCTCACTATGAGCATATTTGATTAGAAAAGGAAAAACAATAGAGTTATTTGAGATCAGTGGAGCTTTCCATCATTTCCTGCTTGATATACTTGCAAGCACACAGCAGCATGGACAGATTTTTAAGCAGACTAGATTTTCTGAACTCTGTATCATCATAGTTCAGCTATGATCTATGAATGGGTTGTTTTATTGATATACTTATTTTTGTTGTTAATGTAACTTATTAAATAGGAATTTTATTCTCCTCATAAGCCCAGACTTTGGACACCAATGCAACACAAATTTAAAACAAAATCTCTCTTGGTATTAACTTGTACTCTGCCTACTTTTACTAATAATCTTTTTTTTTTTTTTTTTTTTTTACTGTAGGTCTTTGCAAACTCAGGGTCATGGACATATTGCAGGCATAAAACAAAGATGTACAACAGACCCAAACATGAAAACCATTATCAAAATAGTGACAAAAATAGGCCTAACATGTGAGTGCCTTGGGGTTAGCATAACAATCCCAGTGAAAACATAACTGTTCAGATAGTGTTTTGAACAGAAATGCTGAATTTACTTCCATGCAAAGGCAAAATGTGTTTGACAACAACTGCTTCCACCAGTGATTTGCTACAGACCACAAATCAATTTCACATTGTAGACACATCTACTGTTCCCCAGATTAACAATGTGCAATATAATTTTTATTATTTTTATTGTTCCTATCTGTGCACAGTGAAAAAAAACTAAACAATGTAATCTGTTTTGTGGCAAGGTTTTGATTCAATGTGAGATTAAGATTCCATTTTTAATTATATAATTTGCATCCAGTTACTAGTAACTAAAAGCTGTTGCACCTGGGTAAGAGTCACTAATTCTACTGATTGCCTCTTCCTTGGTGGCAGTGGGAACCTACACACCTAATGCACCAATTACTTCTGTATTTTCAACTTTTAAAGTGTAAGGAGCTCAGTATGACCTTTGGAGGCTGATTCATTTGCCCTTATGTTCATGACTAGTGCTACCTGAGAAGCCATAAGTTAACCAAAGCATCCTCATGGGATCAGTATAGATGCTGCAGGACACAGGGGTCCCATGGCTTTTAGAGTGGCCACCAAATACAGGGTCCTATTGAAGATCACATGGTGTTACGCAAGTAATTAAAGTAACTTAATTAAGCCTTTGTGTCTCAAGTGTTCTTATATAATAAGTGTTCTTATATAATGAAGAATTAACACCACCCTTTTACACTAGCCACTGAAAGCAGTTTATTCTACCACAACTCAAAACAGAGGCACAACCTCATAAACTTTTTAACCAAACACAATATATCTTGAACTGCTAAATACAATGCAGTAAGGTGAATGCTGATCTTTTTCTAAGCCAGTTTATTGTGCCTCCGATTTTTCCATTCTTTTTCAAATCTTATGTAAACATACATTCTTTCTTTTTTTTTTTTTTTTTTTCTGTAGATGGAAAATCACATCTCTATTTTTTTCTCTCTAGTCACAAAATGTCTAGAAAGAGCTCATAGCTGCATTATCTGGATTCCTGTTATTTTCTAACAGAAGCTTCAGGTGTCATGTTATGTATTAATACTCTTCCCACCCAGGACCCAAAGAGTCTCAGGGAAGGAAACAAAGATGAACAATTTTTAAAATATTGTTGATTTTTTTTAAATATTGCAATTGAAAATTAAATCCAAAAGTTACAATTTTTAGTGATCAGTGTTTAATGTTAAAAAGGGCTTAACTCAAATACTGAAACAGAATGAAGCATTACAGTCTATCTTCTAACCAGCAGCAGTTTTCTTGCAAAGTTAGTCCCACATTTTCTCCCTAGACAAATCACTCTGCTTGACATAATAGAGGAAGCCCAGTGTGTGTGACCAACAGAGTACGGTTTTAAATTTCATATAAATCATGTTAGCTGCTAGATGTTATGTGCAACTGTAAGAATTAGCCATACTAAAGTTATTCATTTTGCACTCCAGACAAACAACCTCAGAACAGCTTGCTGGAAGGTCCGACACTTACAATCAAATTTGCTGGTGACTTCCAATGTAGATGTCGAAACAAGGTCAGCCAGTTGAGGATGCTCACTACCAACCTTGCCTTTCTACTAGCCAAATCACTACCCAGATGCTCGTAGAGGCTTGTTATTACCATAATGCCAACATGTTATCCAGGTTAAAATGTGTTTTGCTATTGATCCAAACATACACTAACCCAATGGAAAACTTTATTAAGGAGTGTTATGTTGTTTGTGAATGCCAAAATTTGACTGGCTCAGGATTGTAATGGATTTTGAGACATTTGCTGCACACTAAATCACTATGCTGTAAATTCTGGTTTATAAGGGATTAAATGAATCCAGATGTTTTATTTTTTCCCCTTGCTTTTGTGTGGCCATTTCCAGTAGCCAAAACCCCAAACCAACACTTACCAAAGACTCCTGCTGATTTCTGTGGGTTCTGGATGCATCCATTGGAAAACCTTCACATGACATCCATCACCCTGCTGAGATGTGAGCTGATGTTCTCACCCAGCACTGATGTGTTCTTCAGACACAGTTTGTCTCTGATTTGCAGTATCTCTTAGTAACATAGGCAGTCTTTTTCCTGAGTCATTCTAGTGACAATAGAGAAAAACTGAAAAGAAACACTCATAAAACTCAAATTAAAACATGTAACTCAAATCTTTATGCCATATCAAGGTTTGACTGGTGTGGTGGTTTTACCGTGCTGGGCAGCTAAACCCCACAACCGCTCTCTCACTCCCCCTCTTTTTAGAAGAGGAGGGGGAGAAGTAGAGCAAAGAACTCACGGGTTGAGATAAGGATAATTTAATTAAAGGGAAATAATAATAATAATTAAATAAAGATTATTATGAACTAAATAATTTAACTAAAGGAAAATAAAAAGGGAAAGGGGAAAAGGGAGAAAAGGGAAAATAAAAAGAAAGGAGGAAAACAAACAAAATAAATGAAGGCTATGTGGAAGTGCAGAGGAAAGAAATTACTCTCTACTTCCCACGAATGAGCGATGATTGACCACGTCCTTGAAGCAGGGCCTCAACGTACGTAGCCGGTGTTCAGGAGGAGGACCAATGTTTTCACAATGAGTGTCCACCCCTCCCCTCTTCTCCCCTCTTCTTCCTTCACCTTTTATTTCTGAGTGTGACATCACATGGTATGGAATATCCCTTTGGTTGGTTTAGGTCAGCTGCCCTAGTGATGTTTCTCTTCTCACTTTTTGCCCACCCCCTAGGAGGGTTAGAGAGAGGCCCGATGCTGTGCCACTGCTGCTCAGCAGTAGACACAACACTGGTGTGATAACACTGCTGTTCCAGCTGCAAGTGCAGAGTACAGCACTGTATGGGCTGCTGCCGGGAAAGTTAACATTCCAGCCAGACCCAGTACAACTGGTTATAAATTAACTATCTGGACTGATTTCAGGACTTTTTGAAAATACATTGTTGCCCTGTAAACTCAAGCTCTGAAAAATATGATTAATAGTACCAGGACAACAGGAGCTACATATTCCATCTGTTTATCCATTCTTGCCTACATAGCACTGCGATATGTATTATTTCATGACTGTTAAGGCACTAATTTTAGGTTTCTGGACCTAAGCTTCATCTATCTATCCATCAAAAGATATTGAAGGTATGCCAATCTTCTGTTTTGTTGCATCATGGTTCTATTCTCAGTTGGGTTTTGTTTCTTTGTTTCTTTTTTTTCTTTTTTTTAAATTTATTATTTATTTATTTATGTATCTTTATGTTAGGTGTAAAACTGGAAACAATACATTAACATTTCTCTTACTATTGTGATTTTCTTTTTTGCACACCAGTATCTCTTGCTTCTGATAAATACGCAATCCTTAGGTATATCCTTTGCCTAGAATTGTGTCCTAACTTGGAAAAAAGCATCCATGAAGAGAAAAACATTTTGTTTTTTCTGTGTTGTCTGCCTGTAACTTTGAGTTTATTTTTCTTAGATTGAGTACTTAGTAAACTTTTCCATGTCATTTCTTGCCAATATTGTGATTTCTGTTGTATGACATATATTTTCTATTTCTGCTATTCAGAAAACAAAATAAAATAAATAAGGTGGACTGTTGTTCTTGTTTTGGAAATTTGAATCAATGTAACAGGTGCTTAGTACATAGAATAAGCTTGTACATTATTTAAAGTGGGAGAATCTCAAGGTATTTAACTCATTAAGGAGAAGTTAAGAACTGACTTGATCAGAGTCTAATACTTGCACAAAGAAGACTTTCTCATAATCATTGACTCTTTAGTTTAGCAGAAGAAGGCATAACAAAATCTAGGCAATGGAAGATGAAGGGTTACAAATTCAGAGGTAAATATGAGATACTCAAAGTGTAATTAACCATCACAACTCACCTACAGATGTGTTAGATTCTTTACTACTTGTGGTTTTGATGTCTTAAAAGTCTTCTTACAAATTCACTATATTCATACATAATGCACTGCCTTGTTGCAATGCTAGGCTGAGTTCCTGGTGTGTATTATGTAAAAGAACAAATAGCTTTACAACAGTCCTTGCTGGATATCACCTATGTGTATAGCAGAATGCTGTCACTCCATCAGTTGTCTCCATCACTTCTTCCTTGTGGTAGAGCTTCATTCTTCTGCTTTGTATGAAAGACCCCCATCAAAGTTCCAGTTTGTATCACTAAAAGATGCATATGATACAGAACCGATAACAATACCTAGTAGGATAAATAGCCTGTAAAGTACAAATAACTAATGCTGTGAGGTGATTTTATCACTTTGTCATAACATAACCTCTGTTCCAAGGGGTTGATTAAAATTAGACCATGAATGTGTATTTGACTCCTAAATGGAAAAGCCTTAGTAATAACAACCTCTACTCTTGACAAAAACAGTGGGGTGTTTGCAACATGTGCTTTAAAAATGGGATTCAGACCAGTGGATTAGATATCTAATTTATGCCTGTTCCAGACACCTTTGGAAATAATTCTCTAATGCGAAAATATTCTTCATACTGTCTAACAGAGAAGGGCTTACAGACTGAGATACTGTTTACTGAGGTTTTATAGGTTTTATAGGTTTTACAGACTGAGATACTGTTTATTTAGGTTTTATACTGAAGTCCTGGTCCCAAATCAGCTCCTGAAACAACCTTTTTCTCTTCTTAAACTCTGCAATGATTCAAAGAGATTAACGTCCTAATTTATGTAACTAGTTAGGTTTCAGGAAGACACTTTATAGTAGACTTCAGATGGCTCATTACTCCCTAATGACTTGTGGGTGCTGTCCAACCCCAACACCTTCTTTTTCACTCTCTAAACTCAAATCCCTCTTAGGCAACGTGGTTGTTTCAAAAAAATCTTGGAGGGATTCGTGAGACTAATTGTAGGCCTCTTGAAACTACCATCTTCTATTCTCTTCAGGAGAATAATTGTTTACAAGGCATTATTCATCTTCTGTAATGTTCCACTATGAATTATATATTCAAATTGTATCCTAATGATACCTATTTTCCCTATTGCCACAAAGTCAACCTAAGGAAATTAGTTAGGGTTTTAGATACTGACACTGTCAATATCTGAAGTTAGGTCAGATAAACTTTCCATATCTTTATCTTAAGATCAACATGCCAAGCTTCTTCATCTGGTCAAATTAATGAGGGATGAACAGAACCAGATGTAACCCAGTAATATTTCAGAAGACATCCCAGAATATTAGTAAATGAATTGTGTACTGTATTGCTTGCATCTTTCGTTTATCATCTTAATACAGGACAGAAAGCTTGTGTTGCACAGTATCAAAACAAAAAATAAATAAGTAAACACAGAGGTAGATAAATAAATAAATAAAGGAACTAACATTTTAAAACACTGTACAAAACATTTCTCCTGAATAAACCTTTAATATGAAAATAACACATCATACATGAAGTGCCATCAGCATTTTTGGTGCTCAGAACAAGAATATGTCGTTAATGCTTTGGAGTGCACACATGGCATTTGGGTACCTGGCTGACATTTTAAGTGATTGAATGTTAGGAACCTGCATCCCATCCCTGTTGCTGAAAATGTGCTCCCAGGGTTCACACCCTGGAAAAGCCCTAGCTCATAGGTAGAACAGCAAATAGATGAGGAGAAAGGGCAAAGATGTTATCCATAAGGTCGTACAGCTTCTTTTCATTATGAGAGAATAGTTTTTTAAAGTCAGCAAAGGATTTGGAAGAGAATGTCAAACGTTTCAAGGCAGATTTCTCTCTCAATAGGAAGCCAGAGTAGGGAAAAGAAGAGGTATTAAACAGTGTTAGGTTTAGAGCCACAGGCATTGAAACTATAGTTGATACTGTGATACAACCAAGAGAAAGAGAAGGATGCTGGATGATGAAGAGGAAACAGTAGTGGGAGAAGCATTATTATCCATTGTCTTGTATCACAAAAGAGGTTAGAGCAAATTATAATAATCCCAAATGCCTCCATTTCTCACCAAAGGAAAAACTGAATTGTATAGTCATTCTTGATCTAAACATAGTTCTGTTCTTTTTCCAGAACAACATCAAATGTTGCCCTGTACGGTCTACTTTGTTCCAAAAGTCAGTGGGCTTAATGGGCTTAAAGGGGTACAGGTGAGAGTATTGTCGGATGTATGAGGAGTAGTGAGGTCCATACCTCAATAGCAACTGTAGCAAGCTCTTTCCCATTGTGAAACTAGATACAATTCCATCAAAGTATGACTGACTCACTATATTGACACTTTAAGATCTTTCCCTACTTATGTCTTGAAAGCAAACGAATTTCATTCAACTCAGCAATTCTGATTGGGTTATAAGGAGTTAGAAGCTTTGAATTTTAGTCTCTATACAGTTGCAGAGGAAAAACTTCCTAGGGGTTGCTTCTACTAAGTAAACACAACATGAAATCCAGCTGTGAGTTTCTCTGTAGGTTTGGCTGTTTGTCAAAAATATCTTTTGAAGTTCTCAGATACATACCCCATCACACTAAAAAGTAACACCAGAACACCAGGTAGCATCTCCTGGCAATGTTCGTGTGCTTGCTAATAAGAACTCCAATGTACTTCCTAATAAGGACTCCTGGAAACTGTGAAGTTTCTAAGGTAACTATTTGCATTGTATTTCTACCACTAATTCACACTGTTAATATAAGATTACATTTACATCTAATATGGTTGCATTTTTATCCAAAACAGAAATAGAAAACAAAACATCTTACCATGAATCTTGTCATGACAATTTGCAATTGGCCCATTTCTAGGTTTTATTTTGCATTTCTTAGAATGCATCAGAGCTACCAGACTGGGACATATGAAAATGTAATTGAGCTTGAAATGTCATCTTGATAGCAAGTGATACAGTTAATTTTGTTGGTAAATGTTGTGCAGTGCTAATTGCTAAGTCTAAATTTAACAATTAGTTTAGAAAATCTTCAGAGTAATTTATAATGGGTTATAAGCTGCAGGCTTCAGCTTGTGCTGACTTTTTTATTATTATTGCTTGCATCAGTTTATGAAGATACAGATAAAGAATTGTAACCAAGAAGCAAGAGGCATGCCTAATTTAACTTCAACTAGTTTGACTATACACCTACTAAATTTCCTATCACTGCAAAATATACTCTAACAAATTAAACTTGCATGAGGTCTTTTGTTTTCTATATTTTGTAAACAAAACAAAAACAAACAAACAAAAAAGTGATAAAAAAAAAAACTGATATTGTCATCCTAGCCTTCATTAAATTCTTCAAAAGTTTCCTCAATGTTGTTTATCAAAGAAGTTGTTTGGTACTGGCCTGTGTGTTTCCTATACCTTTAAAAAGGAATACTGCTATATTTCACCACATGGGATTAGGGAACTTTAAATTAGTCACATAGATTTTACTTTGGACATTCTGCAATACAAAATATTTTAAGGTAACAAAACATTAGCAAAAAGGAAATAAACTGGAGATAAAAGATACTGATAAATCTTATTTAATATAAATTTAAATAATTAAATTTCTCACACTAAAGTATTTTGTATTGCAGAATCATAGGGTAGTTGAAGTTGGAAGGTACCTTTGTATCTCAATGAGTTCAAAACCCTTGCTTGAAGTACAGTCAATTATACTACTTTCTCCAAGAATATGTCCAGTCTGGTTTTGACTTCCTCTGAGGATGGAGACTCCACAGCTTTCCAACACAGCCTGTTCCAGTGTTTGTTCACCCATACAATGAAAGGCTTAAAATGGAACGTCCTGTATTTCAGTATGAGTCCATGGCTACTTGTTTTGTCATTGAACACCACTAAGAAGAGACCCATCAAGTTTTATGCACACTGATGACACACATCCTGAGTCTTCTCTTCCAGCCTAAATAACCCCAGGTCTCTCAGGCTCTCCTTGTGTGACATACACTGACCTCCTAGTCATCTTCACAGCCCTTTGCTAGACTTGCTTTAGTATGTCCATGCCTGGGGAACCCAGCACACAGTACTCCAGATGTGTACAGCCAGTTGTGAGCAGAGGAGAAGATTCACCTCCCTGGACCTGCTTGACAAGCTCTGCCTAATGTAGGATGGCCTTGTTTGCCATGAGGATGCATCACTGGTTCATAGTCAGTTTAGTGTCATCTAGGTCCAAGCTGTTTTCCAAGCTGTTTTCCAGCCAGTGTAGCTTAGCATGTACTGTTTTATGGAGTTGTTCCTCCCCATGTGCAGGATTTTGCATTTCCTTGTGTTACCTTTGTGAGGTTCTTGTTGGCTCCTTCCTCCAGCTTACTGAGGTTCCTCTGAATGGCAGCACAACCACCTGGTGTATCTGTCATTCTTCTCATTTCTGTACCGTTTGCAAACTTGTTGAGAATGCATTCTGTCCCATCATCCAAGTCATTAATTAATCTGTTACACAGAACTGAGGCACACCCCTAGGGTGCTCCACAAGTGACTATCCTCCAGTTGAATTTTACTAAAGTTGAAATTCACTGCTCTTCCCTCATCTACTGAGCAAGTCATATCATTCTAGATGGCTTTCTGGTGGGTTAAATGTCCCCTTCCTCATTCAGAGGAGGGGCCCACATTTCCAATAGTCTTCCTTTTGCTGATAACGTACTTCTAGGTATACCACTGCAGAGTTTCATGACAAATTTTCTTAGATATCCCAAAGCAATACTGTAGCCTGGGGTTACAACTAAGAGTCAGAGTAAACAGGAGCTACCAGGACAGCCAGGAACTTTGGCTTCCAAAAATGTTTTAGTTATCAGTTTAAAAGAAAACTTCATGAAACATACTGTGTTACGCTTAAACTTCTGTTGTACCAATGTTATTCTATATTTATGTTGATGTGTGTGTTTTAGTAAACTCAGTGTTTTCCAAAAATCTTTGCTCTATTGTCTGTTTCAAAAGCAGCACTGAAAATAATGTGGTTTTGTATCTTTTGAACTCGTCAAGTTTACAGACTTTATATATACTGATGCAGGGGAAAAGGCTTTAAACTAATTGAAGTTATAGTCAAAATTCAGCTATGTCTCTAGAGCACTGCTAACTTGAGAAAATGATAAAAATTATGAAAATTTTTGCTCCTTCGATACAACAATATGCAAGATGTACTTAAGTTTTTTTTTTTTCCAGACTTGGTTTTGTTTTGCTTTGTTCCACTTATGCTTTATCTCTTCTAATTTCTATCTCCTTCATGTACATTAGTCCATGGTTAGTCACCGTTTTCAGTTTTGTTTTGTTCAGATCCTTAGATATAGTATTTGTAAAACTATTTCAGTATAAACTGCCATGTTTCACTGAAGTGTGTCATGCCAGATTTGCACTGGCTGAATATTTGGCTCCAAAAACTCCTTTTGAAGTGGGTGAACTTCTTATTGTCATCCCTGTGGAATGTGGAATATTGCACCAGTGCCTCAGTCTTTTAGGTAGAGCTGAGATGAGAATTTTCCTCACCAAGATAATGTTACAGAATAGAGAGAACTTGTTAACTGCTTTTTAAGCTATAAAATGTTGTTACACGGAATTCACTGCATCTTTCTAACATGAGGGAAAAAAATGATGGAAAGAATGAACATAAAGTAAATAAATTTCAGCCCACTGAAAGAGCATTCTTGTTCTCATAACAGTCCAAGTGTAATACAGAAGCTTGAGACTGATAATGATAGCTTGATTTTCTTCTGCATTGCCCCAGCATAGAAAGTGCAATTTTCCCATCATATAATGATACCTGAATGACAACAAAGAAATACTGTTGTTCATCACCCTGCTTAGGATTGACCTTGGGTACAATTTGCCCATTCAGTACTGTGAGGAGACAGTTATGTGAATTCTCTCTTACTTAACCTTTCTTTCCCTGAAACAATTCTGATTCCCTGTGCATTCCACCAGTCCTCCTGAGCACATTATGCAGAGCATCACAAAAACTCAAGTGACATTAATGACTACTGCCCTAGGTTATCAGGGGGTGGGAAGGGGGTGCAATGAACTGAAGTGTGGATCATACAATCACAATGACAGTGGCAGAAATAGGGGAGGGTTTTTAGTTACAGGAAGTGATTAGTAAGTTGAACATTTTTTAAACCCATACATATAGCGACTTTTCTAGGCCTGTATAGTTTTTTTCTTTCCATAGTAGGTATGCAATCTGACATTTCTCTTTATAAAAGAAAAATAATAGGTTAAATAGGTAAAAACGTTACTCTGCCAAAGATGAAGAGACTTGCATTTGTTATAAAGCCTCTTTCACTGCAGTCTTGTGCAAGATTGCTGTAGCATTAACAGTACCATACTGCAA
The DNA here is from genome assembly GCF_009819795.1 of Aythya fuligula. NCBI lineage: Eukaryota > Metazoa > Chordata > Aves > Anseriformes > Anatidae > Aythya > Aythya fuligula. The sequence goes on from NC_045559.1 coordinate 5,793,257, forward strand.
ATAACACTTATCTCTTACGCTTTTATTGTAGAAATAGTGACACCTTGCCAGACCTTTGTGTCATATACCAGGCAAATGAAATAATCCTAAAAGCAATAAACTAAATATTTTATCTTCTAATCATTTAAATGAACAAGATTATATTTCCAGCCATTTTCAGAGATTAAGGTTAGCTCCAAGCATTAAGTATGACTTTTAGTGTTCTCTACATACTGTACCAAAGGCACAATAAATTAGCTAAGTTACTACAGTCCATAAAATCATTGTAAATATAATATATCTCAGTGGAAATAGATGAACTCAGTTAAGATTTTATATAACAAAGATGAGCCTTTAAATGGTGAGTAATGTTTCTGCCGTTTATGAGTTGAACTAAAGAAGGTTTTATCTTGCATTTTTGAAGACAGAGTTGAAACCCAACCTCCAGGGAACTCATCAAGTGGATTTAGAAGTTTTTGCATCAAAAAGATGAGAGAGGCAAATAGTCATCAGAGTTCATCAGACAAATTTGGCAAAGGTTAGAGAGAGCATGTGTGTCCATAAACCTTTAGCATTGGGCATTAGAAATAGAAATTTTTATATACAAAGTCCTTAACAATAGTTTTAATTTTTGGCATATAGAAGAAGGTACATAAAAATGTTGAAGCTACAAACCAGGTAGGTAGCAAGGAGTGAAGGTGGATACAACTGCCAGCTTCTGAGCAGTTTACATGTATAAGAAAATACTAAAACTATTTTTCACATTTTATCCTTCAAACCCAATGCAATATTAAAAGAATGTGTTCAATAAAACCTGAGAGAAATCACACCGAATAATGTACAGTTTGTCCAGGCCCTGGTATGAATCCTGTCACTTCTAGTTGCAAAGGTCTTGTGCTTCTACTTATTCTTATTGCTTTTTAAAGCAATCTGGACTTGAAAGCAATCCAAAGCTACATTCTTACATTGTAAATTGATGTACATCAGCGTTAAACCAGTCATTAGTGTGAAGGGAACCAGGAGAAGACAGGGAAGATATAAATTATTCAGTACACAGGGAAACCATTTTTCCATATGCTTCCATTTTTTAATCTGAAAGATAAACATGTGCACACATACACACATACACATATATAGATACTTTCTATGAACCCTTCAAGCCTGAGTATCTTTGAAAGAAGTATCATATAAATATAATCCAAATGCTTAGCCCGATTTTCTGTACAATGTCATTATAGTAAATAGTAAATCTTTCGTCCTGAGTGTCTGGAGGAACAGAAAAATATGCTAAGTCTGGCTGTGACTAAAATGTACCTATGGTGACATTTTCAAAAGCTCTCACACTTTGATCTGTTGATTTTATTAAGAACAAAATTTGTCTAAAATGAATTATTGTTCACAATTGTAGCCATCATATATGAGCAACATGTATGTAAGAGCATACATATGCATAAGAGCAACAATATTTAAGAGGAACAGACCCCATCTGTGTCCATATCTTTTGTGTTTTCTAATAGATTTCTTAGATATTAAACAAATACTTGGCAATCTAACAGAGAAATTAGTTCTGGAGCTGGTAACTAGTCTTAATATAACCTGGCATAGAACAGGAAAATACCAAAACTATATCTTTTAAAATGGATGTCTGATAATCTTATGTTGTAGTAAATAAAAATAAATAAATAAATAAGATCTCTTCCATCACAGAGGAATAGAAATAATAATTCTTTTAAATTTAATTTTATTTTACTATTTTACCTGCATTTAATGTACAAGAAGCATTGAGTTAAAACCTAGGTCAAACTAGGCAGTGCCATTTCTTGATTTTTAATCAATAGTAGAAAATTTTTGCATGTATTTTTGGTGACAGAATGGAACATTTATGAATCTGTGTCTGTCCACTTCTATTTGCATGAAATATATGTCATCCTACCATGAGTCACAAACCTCAGAACTTAAATTTTCAACAAATGCTTCTTAATAGCCTCCCTTTAATAATGTATCTGTGTTCCTAATCAATGTGAGTGAAATGTTTTCATAATTTAATAATACAGTGGGTACATTCAGAATTTTGAACAGGTGAGGATAAATCATGTTTGCCTGTGAATAACAGCTTTTATCATTTACTCAGTGGGATCATAATGTATTCTTTCAATCTCCACCAAAGGTAGTAGCAGGAAGCTATTTTATAGATTTCTTGGTAATCTGAGCTGATGTTATACCTGTTACAGGACACTTCCAATAAAATAGAAACACAGCAGGATAAAAAAAGATACAAATGGTGTTTTTATACTAGTCAATAAAAGCATGACTCTGTAGTAATAGAAAATTTGTTCATGAATTGTGAAGTAACAGTGGCTCAGTTGGTAAGGTATTAAAATAATCCATGTCCTGCCATTGTAACTTTTTGTTACAATTGCACCTTTAATTTGCTGTCTTATTTTCATTGTCAATGAGAAAAAGTCAAGTATTTTTATGGACCATAATATTATAAAGCAGTCTATTGGGATGAGTTTTTATATCATAGATAATGCCCTGTAAGAACAAGGAAGTCTAGGATGTCTGTATATATCAGCTTATTTGTAATGACTCCAGTTCGTCTTTTATAAGCCGTATTTTAATGAGGCAAAATTTGTTTCCATTGAGATTCTAGGTCTACTTAACCAGTGCCACAGAACCATTTCCAAAAACTTGAAAAGTCTAGGATGCAATTTGCACTTTAATGCATGTCTACATCTATTTTTCTCCTTTTCACCGAAACTCTGCAGATTTCAGAGGTACTTCCAGCAGACATAAGTGTTGCCAGTTGGGCTCATTTTGTAGAACAGAGACAGTAATATGGAAAAGAGAGATACAGTTATGGAAATTAATTGGGTGTACCAGATTCTGATCTCAGTCACACTGCTTAAACTGGGAGTCATCCCAGAATTAGTAGAAATTACTCCAGTTTATGGCTGTGGTCCATAATCTGTGATTCTCATTGGTGTGGGTCTTGCATTTTTTTAAAGTCAGGAAATAAAAATTAAAGACATTGAAGAGAAGTAAGAGTAACCATATGCTCAGAAATATGGGGATGGGGAGTTCTGATTTTTATAAACAAGTACTGTTAAAACACATGATGTTAACATGTACTCTTAAAGCACACTCAGTCTGTAGGAGAATGTTCTTTCTACCTTCTATGGGGAAAAAAAAAATCATGAGTGATATAAATTTTGCATCTTAGATCTCATTTCCTCTTTAGAATATAAATCTTGTGCAAAGGAAATATGGTCTCTATTATCTCTTAAAGATGAAACAGCTTCTAATATGGATAGTCTGCATTCCCTCTATCATGTTCCTGGGGGATAGGTTAATAAATAATGAACTAAATGTCATATTTTGAAGTCTCTTAGTTCATGGTGATGCAGCTTTCTTACATGTTTATTAAATTTCAATCTTCATTAGACAGGGTTAGTGGTGAAATTAGGTCCCTCTTGTATTAGTTTAGTAATGCAGAGTTTAAAAAGAAATAAAAAGCAGATAGGTTTTCCCTTTTTTATCATTTGTGGGTCTTTCTTGATCCTGACTGTAGTCCATGGCTGAATCAGCTGAAGCATTTGTCAAAATGATTCCAACACAGTCCATTTCACAGATTAATAAATACATACATACATACATACATACATACATACATAAATACATAATAAAGGTTAGGTTTACATGCAGTATTTGAACAACACTGACCAGCCTAAGCAGTTGCCAGACAAATCTGGTAAAGCTTTTCATAAAAGCTCCATTTTGCACAAATTACCCAGAACCTTCAGATTTGTTTGAGTCCCAGACACAGAAAAATGTGCAAATGCTGTCCCTGTCACCATCTCTCTTCATCTCTAAACTCAGCTGAATTACTGCAGTCATCATTTTTTTAATTCCTGTGTCCAGGGCCTAAATAAAGTTCAGCTGGAAGAACTCATGTTAATTTGATGTTTGCTTCCCACCTTTCCCAGAAGTAGTTTAACAATTTAACATAACTGTAAGCGAAGTTGTTTGGAAGTGTAGAACTGATTTAGTAAATAACTAATCTCATGTGTTGTTTGCCCTGCATGTTGATAGGTTTGAGTTGAAAAGCTCAGCAGAGGTTGGATTTCTGGGCACTATCTCCAAAAGTAATGCCAAAAACTGTACTGTGAGTTGAGATTTTGCAATCCAACTCTGTGGGCATTGAGACCAATGTTTTTGATGGTCTTCACATATTTTTGTACTCTCCAGGAGCTTAAGCAATACCTTTCCTTCTGCTTCTATTTGTTGGAAATTTGGAAATTCCCATTCATAGTTCATCTCCCCAGAGAAACGAAGGTGCTTGATAGTTAGGGAAAATAAATAAATAAATAAATAAATAAATAAATAAATAAATAATCTATACTTTGTCTTGAAAACATGCTAGAATAATTCAGGTGGGAAAGGACATGGGGGTCTCCAACACAACCTCCTAGTATTAGCAATGAAATTGCTCAGAGCTGTGTCAGGTATTGAAGTTGAATACAGGGGCAAATAAAACCTGGCTGATGGAAATAATGACCTAAACATGAGAAGTTTGCAAAGTCAGGTGAGTACCATATAGTTAGACATCAGATATAATTAACCCAATAATTAAGAAATGGATTTTGGAAAATTCTAAATTTGAGATGATTTAATACTTTAGAGTCTATTTTGTAGAAAATAATAACCACCTCTGTGGTTAATAAAATACTATATAAATATGTTATTCTCCATGGCAAGATAACTCATCATCAAGTTAAGGGAAATTTGGAATTTACTAAACTATTTTCTCTGGTAATGTATGGAAAAATATTTCTCTTGGAAAAAAAGTGGGAATTCATACAGAAATTGTAAGGAAGGTCAGCTAGAATGGGACAAAGTGCCATTCAGTGAATGAACAAGGGGAATGGAAAAACGTTACAAGTGGATCACAGGATTATTGGAGTGGTTGGATGCAACCATGAAATAGGATGTGAGGAGTATTTTTGTTATTTGTGCGATTTGGCAAAGATACTGCTAGACCTAATACGGTGTAGTGCTGATCACTTCTACATCAGGAACATGCTTTCAGACATGAGAAGACACAAGCAGAGGCTGCTAGGATGAGCACAGAACCAGCATTTTCCTTGCAGAAGGACACAAAGAGAGTTTGGCTTGTTTAGCCATGGACAAAGACAGGATGTGATTGTTCTCTATAAACTTGCAAAGTGGGTAAACACCAGGGAGAAGAACTGCGTAAACTAAGGAACAATGTTGGTTCAAGAACAAACTGCCCATGAATAAATTTAAGCTGGAAATTAGATAAAGTTTTCTAATCATCTGGGGAGTAAGGTTCTGAAACAGTCTTCCAGTAAGAATAATAAAGGAAATGTGGAAACAAGTTAGTTTTTAGAAGGGCTTTAAATAGTTTTTGAAAGGGATTATATGGTGTGGGTGTCTGTGATGAGCAGATTGGATTCAGAGGCCCAGTGGGCTGTTTCCCTTTTTATAACTAGATATTCTGGTCAAACTGATTCTACTGCATTATATCTAACTCTTTGCTCATGGGTATAATGTTTGAGTTGATAGCCACACAACTGTTGGAGTCCTCCCTCATGACCCTAAAACAGAATTAATAATTTATCTTTCTGACATATATTATGTGAACTTGAAGGTAAAAGGCAGCAGAAAATTAAAACAAATAGGACATTCAAAACAGGGCACTTGCTGTACAAAGCAAAACACAAAGAGAATAAAAAAGACATTTCATGCCCCCAAGAAAATGTGCAATTTAAACGAAGAAAATAGTCAACAGATAGTGGAATATGAGGAAACAGTAAAGCAGTATTGGTCAGCATGATGGATAGCAGTGTTAGCACATGCCAAGTTGTAAATATGTTAAAGGAGAGTTTTGAGAAGGAAAATGAGGTAACTGAGTATTTATGTGAGCCTGATTTAAAGCTTGTATGGAAGTGGAAGGGCAGAAGAGGGTGCTTACATGTCAGTGATGGAGTTCAAAGACAAAAGTCAACTTTGCAACAGAGAGATGATATATAACAAGGCTGCAAGTGGTTGAGTTGAAGTATCCTGAAAGTAAAGGGAGTGGTTCCTATTTGATACAACTTAGAAGTTAAAGCTGAGGAAGGGAACAAGTAAGGAGAATAAGTTACTGAGCAAAATAACAAATTTAGAAAGTGGTATCTGCAGTAGCATTCCAAATGGCTATAGCAAGTTAAAATTGTGTGTGTTAAAAAACATGGTATCACAGAAACAGAGATACAAATAAAAGATACAGATTTACTTGTGGGAAATAAAAGCAACATGTTAAAACTGTTGTGCAAAATCAACCTATAAATTTTGAATGAAAGTGAAACTTGAGCCCAAAAATGAGACTTTAGCATAAAGATAATGCACATATAGGAAATTTAGGAATTCAGATGGGATATATAAACTCTCTAAAGATGGGAATCACAGATAATTACAGCCCCTTTTATTCCCAGTGAGACTCCAGCTCTCTGAGGACTCATGTTGGTGTTTTTAAAAATACTGTAATCTCTTAAACACAAATGTAGAAATTGTCTTTAACAGAAGATAAGACATTTCAAGGATAAATAAGTATTTGTTTAGTTTTATTTCTCCTGCACTTATAGAGGAAACAGATTAGTGTAAAACCTATCATTTAATTTTTCACTTTAAGTCTATACATCCATTTTGAAATTTGCAGAATTATTTTCTTTAATAGATACGCTCTGACTCTTGAGTATGGGCTTCATGTGCTTAATCTACTCCTTTTTTTCTTTCAAGTGATATTTAGCAATTATTGTTATTTAGTTCCTGCATGAAAAATTACAGGGTTCTGCTCTGTAATTATCAATGACCTTTCAGTGTAGAAAAATGCAGCTGATCAGATGCAATGGGACTGCCACAGGCAGTTTAAGTATTTGGACAGATATCTTAGGAAGAATGGCTTACCTCCACAGGATCCATCATCTGTCTTTTGTTGAAGGCCATTGTAAGATAGAGTTTTGAAAAAAAAAAAAAAAATCATACTGTTACTTGTCATTTTTTTTAAATAGTTATGTTAAACTATGAACAGGAATGAGTCTATTTGGAAAATGATGCAACAACCATTTATTTCTTTACCGCAGATAACACTGGTTTATTACATCAATAAACAAAATACTAACACTGGTATTACAGCAAACCTGAAGGTACTTATACTATTGGGTACTATAGTAATGCATGAAGATTAATTCTTTCTGTACAGAATTTTGGCGTAACTATGAAAAGTAGATGGTAAACAGGAGAAGTTTTAATTATACTAATTTTAGAGAGAGAAACACAAAGACAAGGTATGATTCTGCAAGCCTCTGACCTTAGGCATGCTGAATAGCTTGCTTTACATCCAGGACTGGTAGACCTCCTTCTATATCTTCCTGCATCACTGCCTATAGTGGTCTGTACCAATTTACAAGAGAAGCCCATGCTGATAATAGAGGGCTCTTGTACTCTGCTCTGGAGACAAAATAAATAAATAAAATAAAATAATATGAAATAAAATAAAATAAATCATAAGCACATAAGACACGCTGGCATGTCACCTATTCTGGCTGCCCTGCCTGGGGGACAGCAAGGAGGTGACAGGCCGTAAGTAGCATCTGTCTATGAAAAAGCTTAGAGCAAAAACTAGCAAAGCCAAAATCATTAAGGCTCTCGATGGGAGCTTCCGTCCCTGCTGTTTCTGCAGGTGAATCCACATGGAGCCACCTGGATCGGTCGATCTCAGAGATCACCTTTGGTGCAACAACTAGACAGAATGAACAGCAGATATCTTCTATGGGTCTCCCCAGCTGTTGCAATACAGACATTCACCCTTCCTGGGACAAGTCTTGCCCACTGTTCCTAGGGTGAGCATCACATCACAACACTTTTCTGAGCTTTGGAACAGAAACAAACTGAGTTGGGCCATGTGTGTTTACAGAGCAAGTATTCCTCAATTTATTTATTCAAATTTCTGAATAGGCACATCCTACTCATCTCCATGACTTTTATTGTATTCCAAGTAATATACTTTAAAAAAGGGTCCAAGTACTTCAGATATTTATTTTTTATTTATTGGATTATGTCTAATCCAATGGGAACTGAGCTTAAAAAGTGTTCACTTGTCTAGTGTTGATTAAGTTTGGCTCAGGCTGTGTATTATACTGATGTACATTTTTTACAGGAGCCTACCAAGTCTACAACTGCCAATTTTTCATTGGTTACTTAGACCTTCACAGCTTTATTTGTGAATTATCTGCCTTACTGAGTACTACACTCACTATTATTAATGAACATTGTGTTGCAGAACCACTGTACTGAAGCATTATCTATCTGCAAGTATGTATATATAGGTCAATCCAGGGTCATATGCATGTAAGATTTTTATACCTATATGACACTGTGAAAAACCAATGGTGCCTTAAAATCAAACAGAATTAAGAAATTGGGAGACATCCTTTCAAAGCTGTGTGTCAGGGAGATTTATATATTTAAAGAATCTCTTGCATCCACTGAGCAAGTGTAAATGATGGGAGCTGCTCAAAGCACACCATTTAGGACAGAAAGTGTAGGCAACTTCTATCTCTGTACTATATACCTAATTATCCTTTTGGAAATCAGCCAAGATCCTGTATCTAATATAGATACAGTATTCCATACTAAGCGATTCAGATTTTTAAGAACAGCACATGGCTAACTTCCTTTTTAAAGATATTTTCAGCAGCCTCTTGTATCCTAACTTTACCTCAGGCTTTACAACAGAGAAACAGTGGCTACTAAATTTAGTAGTTTTGCTGCTTTATAGAGACGACAGCCACACACATACTGACCAAACTATCTAGCCTACACCCTGCTAAGCCTGGAAGATCTCAGGAGATAACTCGACATTGAGTGGTTGCAAATGGTAGGATACTGTTGAATGTAAATGAAAAGAGAAATCTGAGCAACTAAATCTTAACTGTGAATGACCATCACATCCAAACAGCACGCTATATTAATTTATAATTAAATGTTAACTTTTTCCCTAGGGATACTTTAGCTTCTATACCAGTGCAGTTCATTAGCTAGTCACTGTAGTTGATCCAGTTAGCAGTGTGCCTTTGATCACTTTCCATCTAACTGAGCATGTTAGAGTGGATCCCAAAAACCTCTGTACTTTTTCATATTTGCAAGCAGAACACTTACTTCCTATATAAGGAACAACATTTTCTCAGCCTCAGTCATTGCTTCTCATGACAGTCCTCTTATTTTATTAAAAGTGCTGAAACCTTCTCAAACTCTATGTTTTGTATCATGATGTTTTCTTCCATGAGCAAGAAAAAACAGTCTTTTCCATGAGACTACCTAATGAATCTTAAAATGAGCAACTCTTGCAGTGGAGATGAAAAACAGGTTAAAATAAATCTAGTTAAGATAACTTGTATATGGTACTGGTGTTCTAAATCTGAAAGTTCTGCAAATAATTATATTGCTTTGCTAAAATATAGTGCACAACAAAATTCTTGTTCTGTACCAGACCTTTGAGGATAATGGTGTTTGTGTCTGTCAGAAGGTAATAAAGAAAACATGAAGCTTATGGGAAGCTTGACCAAATTTAAGTATCTAATTTCCAGTCCAGTTCCCTTTACCTTTGTGACCAATTGATTGAACTTTCTTACTCAAAACAGCAGGGCTTTTATTTCTTTACAAGATATTCTCCTACTTTTACATTTTAGTTTAAAAAAAAAAAAAAAAAAAGTGTAGTACAAAAAGAAAATACACGCACACACACACACCAAATACAGAGCTGCAAATACTTTTCAGTGACTTTGTCAACACTGATGATTTGCAGATGATATCTAGCTTGTTAAAATATACCATCAACTTTATAAAACATCAATTTCTCTCTTAAATTTCTCACAGCTTTTTCTGCACTTAGCACCTAGGATTCCCATAACTGAAGGATTAATGTATTTTTAAACCTGTCTCTTTAATCTTTCAGTATTTCTTTGAGCATTTGTCAGAACTTTGTGCTTACATTCCTTCATTAACTCCCTTGTACAGTCACTCAGTTAGGATTTGTTTAATCTAACTTCAGCCATCTAGAAGTCAGTATATGGAGTAAACGAGCTATCTAAGATTTCTGCAGAGACAGCTGATCCCTTGCTAGGACACTTGTCTGATATAGACGGAATTATTTTCTTCTGAAATTGTTTATCTCTCTCCATTGACTATAGGGTAAGCCTAGGCAATTACCTCAAAAGAAACACCAAATATTTTAACAGCTAAAGTGACGAGATGAATTCCTCAGCCATCCCTTTGTGCATGTGTCTGCGGTTGAGCTATGGGAGAACAAAGGACTATTTTAATTTTTAATGGGATATCATGAGCATAAATCTAACAGCAAAAGCAAAATTTAAAATTGTGTTTGGCTCATATCTTGAAATTAACAGTAGCAGAAATTATGTTCCTCCTCAGTTCATGCATATCACTGGAAAGTGTGTTTTCTGTGTCTTGGATACAACTGCTGTGTTACTGAGCTAAGAGGCTCCCTTTTCTTTGTCTAAAGCTTGCTCAGAGAGGAGAATCAATGCAAAACTTCTTCAGGGTTAGTTTCATTTAAAATCTACTCCCTGAGCTGGTTCACCGAGTGGCAGGTCAGCAGTGAGAATGCAAAATTTGGGTCATGTCCAGGTTGTCTCCACTTGCAGCCTTCAGTGATTCTAGATAAATGGCAAATCACACCCTTCATGATGTTATTCTCATGGCATGCATTATTTTGAACTTGTATGGAAGATGTATATAGAAATCTAACTATAAGATTCAGAAAAACAATCTTTGCCTTACATCTTAAGAGGGATGAAATATTTTGTACTAACACGTTCTTAATCTTAAAATATTCAGAAGTATGCATTGACCAAGCTTCACACCCCTGAAAAGAGGTTCTCTTTAGTCTGGACCATGACAACTGACCAATGCAAATAGCACAACAGGCTGCTGTCCTGTCCTGGGTGTTATGACTCAGCTAGGTTTGCAGGATTAAAACCTAATCTTTCTTTATAAATGCTGGGGACACAGAAGGGGGAGGGTGACACATAGTCAAAAAATGGGAAGAAAATGTCTCAAATTGTAACCAAATAAAACATGGCCTATGCTTGTTTGTGCAATATTTTGAAGATATCTTTTACTACTTATACAGGATTTTATTTCATTAATGGTCTATCTTGTTCTTATATTGCTTTTTATGGCTTCCATTCATTTCACATTGATTTTTTCCTGATTTATTAAGGGCCTAGTCTCAAATCTCAGACACTCTGCAAATTTAAATTGCTGTATAGAAAATAAAAATGCCAAAATCAGGCTGTGCTTGCCAAGTCATAACTCAGTACTATCTACCATCTATGGAAATAAAGTCCATAAATACTCCTTAATATCAGCATTAGCTTCATAGATAGTAATCTGTAAATGTTGTAACCACTCCCTTCTCCGATGCATAAGGTTGCTTAATACAGATGCTAGGAGTATTTCTTTTTTATAAGCTTTAGTATAAAAGTGCAGATCAAAGTAAATATTCAAAGTTTCCACATATGGAAGTATTTGCTGGATCCTGACTGATCTGCATATAATTTTGACACCATACTTCAGACTGTTTACGTGTTGAACTTCACCTTGAATGTATAAACAACACTGGATTGCTCTGAGCGCCCTGAGCAAATGCTGCAGCATGAAGAGTGCTTTCACCCCTGGGCTGCATGACACCAATATGAGGTTGGGAAGCTTTTCATAAAATCAGCAGGAATTATTAGATAAATAATTGATTTAGAAAGATGAAAAAGGGTAAGAATAAATCTGATGAATTTGACTGACCAGTATCTCAGTTTTATCAACGAATTGTTCCAGCGAGTCACTTTTAAGCCTTTGTTCTTTATCAGCAGGCATACAACCAGTTTTCATTATTTGAGTTGTAGGGCACCCATAGATAAAATACATACAATAGTGTCTTTCTCTTTTAGGGCCGGTACTTTTCAATATTTTTATAAACGATCTGGATGTAGGAATAGAGGGTATTTTGAGCAAGTTTGCTGATGACACTAAACTTGGAGGAGTTGTGGACTCAAATGAGGGCGTAAAGGCCTTACAGAGGGATCTGGACAGGTTGGAGAGCTGGGCGATCACCAACCGCATGAAGTTCAATAAGAGCAAGTGCCGGGTCCTGCACCTGGGACGGGGAAACCCTGGCTGCATGTACAGACTGGGCGATGAGACGCTGGAGAGCAGCCTAGAAGAGAGGGATCTGGGAGTCGTGATAGACAGCAAGTTGAATATGAGCCAGCAGTGTGCCCTGGCAGCCAGGAGGGCCAATCGTATCCTGGGGTGCATCAAGCACGGCATCGCTAGTAGGTCAAGGGAGGTGATTGTCCCGCTCTACTCTGCGCTGGTGCGGCCTCACCTCGAGTACTGTGTGCAGTTCTGGGCACCACAGTATAAAAAGGACATGAAACTGTTGGAGAGAGTCCAAAGGAGGGCTACGAAGATGGTGAAAGGCCTTGAGGGGAAGACGTACGAGGAACGGCTGAGGTCACTGGGCCTGTTCAGCCTGGAGAAGAGGAGGCTGAGGGGGGACCTCATCACAGTCTACAACTTCCTCGCAAGGGGTTGTCAAGAGGCAGGAGACCTTTTCTCCATTAACACCAGTGACAGGACCCGCGGGAACGGGGTTAAGCTGAGGCAGGGGAAATTTAGGCTGGACGTCAGGAGGGGGTTCTTCACAGAGAGGGTGGTTGCACACTGGAACAGGCTCCCCAGGGAAGTGGTCACTGCACCGAGCCTGTCTGAATTTAAGAAAAGATTGGACTGTGAACTTAGGCACATGGTCTGAACTTTTGGGTAGACCTGTGAGGTGTCAAGAGTTGGACTTGATGATCCTTAAGGGTCCCTTCCAACTCAGGATATTCTATGATTCTATTCTATGATTCTATGATTTCTTTCTTAAATATATGCAGGTAAATATATTATTTATCATATGCTTTTTCCTATTCAGTTAGAAGACAGCAGAATATTTTGCAACCTTGTAATAACAAGGGAATATGTAGAAAACATTTATGTCTTGGCATGTAGTAGCCTAACATTGGTCTGAGAGTTTACTTTGCACAGTAAATATGAAGAATAATGTATATAAATTATAATATAAAATGACTGTTCAGTTCAAGAGACATAGAATCATAGAATCATGGAATCATAGAACTGCTTTGGTTGGAAGGAACCTTAAAGATCATCTAGTTCCAACCCCCCTTCCATGGGCAGGGATGCCACCCAATAGATCATATTGCCAGGGCCCCATTTTAGAATTTAGATAACTGCCAATAAATATAATATGTATGAGAACTGTAAGTGTATCCATACTGTGAGCAGGAGAACCTGACATCAGGGATACAGGGATACAGGGATTTCAGTATTACAAGGATTAACATCAGATTTCCTTAGCATAACCTACAGGTATAAGTCTATCTTGATGTTCAAGATATCTTTTCAGTTTACTGTTAAATTAAGGGCATCAATCAAGTTTAGTAAATGAGCATTTCTATTTGTAAAAAACAATTTCTCTATGTGTTTCAATGAATATTACATGTGAGGAAAACTAGTCAAAGAAGCATAGGGTGGTCTTTAAGTTAAAGCTGATAGGATCTTTTACTCCCATCTTTTACAACAATTTCGCACCTACTGTGGCTTCCCCTCTTCCTCACCCTTTCCACATGGATTCATCCTAGAAGGTGGCTCAGGCTTGGCCAGCTTGGGAGATTCTCTCTGCACAAGATTCTCTCCGAAATCTGACAGCAACCCCTGTGGGACTTGAAAGGCTATGTATAATATTATTAACTGTCATGCCAGACATAATATTATTAACTTTACAGCCAGAGGGGAGGAACCCATGTGCAGCAGGTGCATGGGGGGAACCCATACACAACTCATATGCAGTTTTCTTCCTTCGCAGTGGGACCTTCTCCCTAATTCTGGCTCATTCTTTAACCAAGGTATATTGCAACTGGAAAAAGAAATGCCAGGAGGTTTCTTTCTGCATGCTGTAAGTATGGATATGTATTGTGGTTTCTGCTCACATCCTTCTGCTCTCACTGAGCTCTGATGCCCTTTAGCAAAGTACCTATTGACCAAAAGCAGTATGTCAAGATGCTGATGGTGTAAGCTTCCTTTTCATCTGAGTGTTGATTTCTGCAGTTGTTTGGACTGTGGTTCATCTGCAGACAAATTTTTCCTTCCATAAGAACCAACACAGTCATCTCTGTTTCTTCAAAACGGACATTAAAGCTGTCCTTGCTGTGGAGTACTGCTCCACCCAGAGCAAGGCCAAAACTGAGATCAGAGAGAACTTGGCACTTCAATGCACACAGCCACAGCTGCAGGATGAAACAACCTTTCACTGTGTGAGGAACAGGCACGCAAAGGTGTTATTTCTGTTCTGGCTGTGGAAAGAATAGAGGCATTTCATCTAAAATGGGTGTTTTTCTGGAATTTGAATGTAGGTGCAATGCACCTCATAAATAACTAATAAATGCATATAATGCATCAATTAATGTAAAATAAGCAGATGAAGCATAATCTGGTCTTTCTTGTATTATCTTACTGTTACTGCTGGAGATGGGACAGTGAAACAGCTAGAACATAAATCTAATCTGTTAAAGACACCCCTATTGGATCTCAATTTTAAGGGTTTTGTATTATCTCAGAAAGCACAAGGGAATAATCTAAAAAAAAAAAATGTAAAATTGCTTACTTAATGTGAAAACTGACATCCTTCTTGTCACTTGGAAATGATATAAAATAAAGCTTTTATTCAGAAGGATTTAGGCAGACCTAAAATGTCCACAACTATTAAAATATTAATTATTTGTTTGTAGTTAATTGACATCAAGATAACTTGGAAGTTAAAAGCAGTCTATACACAAGCACCAAATACTCAAAAGTTTAGGAAAAAGTAAATGTTATATACATACATATATATAAAATACATATATGTTTGTATATATGCACACAAAAATATCTCAGACCTGCTATTTGCTGACTTTGATTCATGTTTTTGTGCCAAAGTTTTGAAATGAAAACAGTACCCTATAATGATTTGTCTTCTCCCTTTAAGCACACTACACAAATTTTTGATGCCTATCAGAGTTTTTTGATGACCTAGAAAGGAACTCTTCCTTTTTAGGAAGACAGAAGATTACATGGAAATGGTATGTAAAGGCATGTACTAGAATTCTGCTGCTAGTGTGAAAGTCTTATTACAGTCAGGTTAAAGCAGTAGAGAAACTACTCCAATTAACACCTGAGGCCAAATGACTAGACAAATGAAAAGCTATTTTTGTGTCCCTCTTTGTGCAAGGAGAGCTTTGCATCCAATGATCTTTATAGATCTCTTTAAGAAAGCTCTTTGTAAGAGCTTGCAATTTAAAGCATACCCCCAGCCATAGTCAGGGACAGACACAGAATGTAGTCCTAATGCTGAAATGTCAGCTGGATGTTGAAACTCCATTTATAGCTTCAAATGATCTGCAGAAAAATTGCATATGAAAATATAAGTCTCAGTCCTGAAACAGAAAGGAACAATTAGACATTCTCCTCTCCTATTGTACTTCTTCACACCAGCCAGGAACGAGTAAGTGGAAAAATGTAAAAATAACAAATTCTCAAACATTCTACATCTTTTTTGAACTGTTCCACTTATTGCTAGGCTCTTATCTAAAACTGATCTGGTCTCAAATGAATTTAGCTGGAAAGACTTGGTAAAGCAAAGTTCAAGTTGATCTGACTACAGATTTCCAGTTAAAAGCATTCAGATTATATGATTGGAACTAACCATTAAACAAGAATTTGGCTAAAATATCAAGGAAAAGGTTCAGTTTGTTTAGTTACATTTTTAATGAAAACATGCTTTGTCTGAAATGTTTCATGGAAGATGGCAGTCTTTAAAAAAGTCCAACCAATGCATATTTTCTGACAGCAACATTTGTGTGCCACGAGATTTTTGGATGAAATTTATCCATACAGATATTAGCCTTTAGTATTTCCATTATAAAAAATATGAAAAAAAATGGAAAGATCTTGGAACTGGAAGAATCTGTGAGCTAGAATTATAGCCCTATCAGAAAACTTTTGAGCAGTGAAAGGCAGTGTAGATTTATTACTAGTGTCCTGCCAGTGTTTTTAAGGGAATTCCACACAATACACTCACATGCATATACGGAATACCTCAAAACCTATGCTAGCCCTATGATACAAATGCACCATTTGCCAAGCAGATGAAATCCATGCACTTCAAGTTCGTCTGTTTTGTATATCAGTAAAACATGTTGCTTAAGTCATTTATGCACTTTGAAATTAAGATAGGAAGTGAAAAGTTTCTCTGTGGTATGGCTATTCCAATGGCAAAAAATTAAAAAAAAAAAAAAAAATGCTCTTCAAAAGTATTTTTCAGAACCCCAAGGATAAGTCTTCATAAGTCTTCTCTAGCAAAGAGCTATGTAGACAAAGAGGGGGTGGACTCCATCAAGCAGAAAAATCACACCAACTCTTGAGGTGGAGGAGGATTTCTTAAGTCAGGGCTCCCAAGAGCCCCCTCTAGCACTCCATTATGAGAACTCTTTGAAGATCTGCACTGGAGACTTAAAGCCATATTCTTCAAAGGGTATTGAATAGATATCCTGTTTAGACAACTTCAGCAAATAAACAGTAAGCCTATTAAAGATTCTTTCTCCTTCCCATAAAAATCATGCTCTGTGAAAGAGTTTAAACAAGGGGTTCCACTGACAGGCGATGGGGTTTTTGGCTTTGAAATCTAGCACACAAAGAGGCAGTGATATCTCATGTGAATGAGATGAGAGAATCTGCTGACCATAATATCCTGGAAGAGGTTGAATGTTCAGGAACATACCCAACATAAAATAATTGCATTACAGGAGGCCTTCAACTGTTTTATTTAAATGTGAGCATTTCTGGGTACAGTTGTCCTTCTGTTTGACAAAATAAATATCTGTGACATGATAAAAGGAAGATTCAGGATGTTTACTATTGTAAGATCAGTACAGAGCTGTTAAAGCCAAAGGCAAGCAGAAATATATCAGTTGGCCAAATAAAAGATTACCTCTCTGCATGACTTGCCTTAATTCTGTCTCCATATCCTCATGCCTGCAAAAAGCTATGGATACTTCACAGAAATGCCCACACACTTTTAGAGCTGGATGCTGGACACTTTTCCCAAACTGTTTTCACCAAGCCTGAATACATCTTTGCATGAGAAACAACAGCTCAGTCCCTAGATCCTTTTTCTTCTCTATTTAGGCTGCCAATTTTGATATTTTTGAGATGAGGAAAAGTGTCTGCTAAAACTCATGGTAACTGCACTGAACTTATTTTACACAGAACTCACTGACTGGTTTCAGGTGGAAATGCATCCTGTTCATTATCAAGCCAAATTTTTAATTGGTTGTGTCGGGGTAAAAGGCTTTTCTACAGAAAATGTTAATCTGTCTCCTATTGCAGTGTTTGGTCTGCTGTACAAATCAGGGATTTTCCAAGAGAATTCAGTGCACCGCAGACGGATTACAGTGCCTGACACAATGCCTTCAAAAAATAACATGCTTTCATGCTCTTAAAATAACACTTTCATAGTTTTGCTGCTCTTCTAGTTGAAACAAGGAGAAAGGACTTTCTATTTGCCTTATACAAACAATAGCACCCAGCTTGTGAGATTAGGTGAGAGACTTGTTAGACTTTCAGTTAAACAGGATCTAAGAGAAGGAGGCCCACCGATCCCAAAGAAATTTTAAATACCACTCAATATCATTCAAAATGAAGAAACTGAGGTAATTTGCCTACCATAATCCCATATGGGTACTTTTCTGTTTTGCTGTAGATTATGTTGTTCATTCAACTACACTGTCAGCTATCTGTTATAACTTCATATTTGGTAATTCATAAGCATTCATGTTTCTCGTGCTTACCTTTGACCCTTCAGATACATCCAAATAATTAAGTCATCACTTTTTACCAGGTATCAGGCTATATTTTAGCACTTCATTAATAAAGAGGTATAGGCTGCATGCTAATGAAACAGTATGTCTGCTAATACAAAGAAGACAAAGTCAGTTCAACCTCACCTATGTCTGAATTTGAGAAAAACAACAATGCCACTGAAAAGTTGTGATCTTATTAATGTAATCATTTAATATACTGCAGCATGCCATGTCTCAGGGAAATACTTAACCCCAATTATTGGGGGCTAAGATTTAAAACATATAGGAACCCAAATAGAAAAAGTTTTCTCTTTTAAACATGTATTTTTATTATTTTCTGAATTAGATAAATTGAGAGAAGAACATTCTGCTCCCTAAGGCCTCATTTTTAATAAAAAATTAAAAAAAAAAAAAAAGAGAGAGAGAGAGAGAGAGATTCTTTACCCCAAAAAACATGAGATTAATGTATGAAGAGAAAGGCTGTACACACAAGTTAGCAGACCGGTGTGTTCACTGTGAAATCACCAGCTGCTTTGCCTCCTCTAAGTTTTCTGCTTTGTTTTAGCTAAACCAGATTAAAAATGCTTTTTCCACCTTATGTTAACTCAATTAATGTAATTTATTTCTATCATAAAGTATAGTTTATTTTTATTCAGGTCTGATAAAATGCTTCCTTTCAGAGTAAGAATAAAAAGAAAAAAAAGAAATCTATGATTTATACTAGCATGAGTAGATTGCTCTTCACAAAAAGGACAGCTATAATCTATATACAGTTGGCTCTCTATTCTCTAGAAATAATTTTTAAAAAATAACTTGAAAAAATTGAGAAAGAAAAGAAAGTTTCAAAGTGTAATGATCAAATGTATTTGAAAACTTATTAGAGAGAATAAGTTTGAAAACCTATATCTGGAGAAATATTCCCCTGATATATGTGCTATTAGTCCATTCAAATGCATTTGCTAAGATCTGAAAATTCTTAGAAATAAAACTTATTATTCCAGATGGTGAATGAAGCATAGCCCTGTCTACACCACTTAATAACAACATACTTGTTGTGAAAAACATAGCCATAAGTGAAAAACATAGCCATAGAGCAAAAGCTTTCATAAATATATAAAGAGATTTGCACCTATAAAGTATATTCCAACATTGATCCTTACAAAATCCCTTGAAGGGAATTTGGATGTAGTAAATAAACAGAAAAATTCTTTTGTTGTGACTATTTGTACCTGTGACCACAGGGTGAATGGGATGGTTGAGAGAAGAACAGGACTCTCAGTCCTCCGTTCTCAATACTTGACCTGTGGACAAAAGTGATCCACAGAGGTCAAGCATGTTCACAACATGAACATAACATCTTTGTTGATGAGAGTCTTGACTCAGACCTCTTCTCAGACCTCTACTCTGAAATAATTGCTCTCTCTGGCTATTTTTAATGTGGATTCCTATTTCAAAATCAAAACAAGACTTAACTTCCTGTTTACTATTATTCCCTTTCTTTACATTCTTCAGAAGAGATCTGTGCCTTTTTTACTTAATTGAATTATAGGCTTCAGTGAGTTTTGTAGTGATTTTTAAAATATTTGCAAAATGCTTTTGCAAAAACTGAACTGAGATTCTGGTTTAAAGTTTCAGGCTGAAATCACTAAACTCTGTTTTACCAGATCAAAATGCAATCAATTTGTAAACACTTTGAGGGAAGACCCTACAACAGTACAGCTGGTAAAGCATTCAAGTAGCTCTGGAGTCTATAAAAATAATTCGTTTTTATTACTCAGCTATTTCACAAGTAATATGAAAATAGGTCTGTTTCTTCATGATTATATTAAGGATACTTGGAAGAAAGTAATAGGGCATCTTCTCATTATTGTTCATGAATTGATGTTCCTCAATTATATTCTTTTATGTGAATGTCTTATTTTTCCCCTTTTTAAGGGTGTAATTTCATCTTCAAGTGTCTTTTGCAAAGGGAATTAACACATATCATGCTTTTGGACAATGTACTGTCACATAATTCATTGCTGCAACCCAGAGTAGGAAATATATGCAGCCAAAGTGTAAAGCTTAACAGCTAGCAGGTTTCTATATTTACAAGAATCAAAGCAGTTAAATGACTCAGCTGGCTCCTAATGTGGGTTATATTTGAATTTGGGGAGGGTGTAGGGAAGAATGGGACATTATTGCTTTAACAAGGTTTACTGCTAAACTGAACATATGTTGCTCATAATGTCACTTTCTAAATCAATGAAATTATCATTATAGAACATGTCGACAAATTAGACATGTAAAGTGCAGGCTGTATGTGGGAGAGATGTAATTTGGCTCTATAAAAAGAAATTAAACAATAAAATATCAATGACAGATGTAGTTAGCTAAAGGTTTTGAGGTTTAAATACCAATTTGTGAAAAAAAAATTATGCAGACCCAATCAGGGTACAAGATAAAAATACCAGCCTTCATGCAACAAGATGATAAAGTATTTGGACCAGATGTTCGGAGACCTTAGCTGTGCCCTTTATTTAACTGGCAAGCATGCTGGCAAGTTCTTAAATTTGTAAAATCCAAGTAACGAAGGTTAGCTCAGATGGAAGTAATAAAACAATCAAATATCAGAAGTCATTCATGTCTGTGTGCAATAGATCATGCTACAGTTCTGAACTCCACATTTTAATATAACAGCATAGGTTTTACAGAAATAGGCTTTTTGCATTATCTTTAAGAAACTTACCAAAGTATTTTTTTCTGTTTCAACTTTCAGTTCTCAAAGCAAATGCAGGAATTGAATGCGTTTGATACATTTTAGAGCTTTTTCCCACAGGTTTGCAGATTTTATAGCTCTCGAGTCTCAGCTAAAACTCTGTGTCATAACTCCTGGGTTATAGCTTTGTTTCACAGCTGGTGTAAGGTTGTGGGCAAGGTGTTTAATACTAAACAATAAAACGTCTGTACATTCAGAGCAGGTTAGGAGTTGACTTCTGTTTTGGATTCTTCTATTGACTTTGTGGGGTGATCAATCATTTTGTGCCTTATTTTTTCCTATTCACAAGCATTAGTGTGACACAAGCTAATCTTCTAGCTTATTTTGTTTGTTGGGCGTAGACTCATTTTTGACTACATTGGAGCTGCCATGCACACACCTGTTGTGGTAGATCAATGTTGTTACCCTCAGTCACGTATATGTCCTGGCTGGACCATGTTACAGCTCCTGAGTGACCCTTGCACCAAACTTTCTTTTCTATAGGAAACAGGGGAGCAGATGTGGGGGAAGGCATTCACGCATATACAGGTCTTACCAGAGTCTGAACTGAGGACATATCCCAAATTCAGAAATATTGGATACTTGCCTTTGATGCAGCCACTTTGCTTGGACAGTGTCTAGCAGACATGGCCCTGATCTTGTTTAAGCCTTCAAGACATTGCCATAATATAATCAGCGGCAATTCTGAGGGCATAAATAAAAGATAACATTCATAAGGTTTTCAGAGGGATGACATAGTGTGCATAAAACATTTGAATACCACAGACGGAGCAGATGAAAAGGGATTGAGCTGTAAAGAAGAAATCATGCCCTGTTGGGCTGATATAGTTTGGCAGTAGAGGATTGGATACATCTGATCAACGTATGACTCTACAGCATACAGAAAGCATGTGAGCTATCTATCCCTACTCTCCACCACCCTAATAGACAATAAAGAAAAATATGCTTCTCAAACACACTTTCTCACTTCTGAAAATAAATCTTTAAAACACGTTTAGGCTGCAGCCTAAAAAGCCTGTTCCTCACCTCCATGCTGGAGAGAGCCTATGGTGATGTGGACATCTGCTGGGTAAACATGAAAAGGCAAATGAAATGTATCCCAGCCACAGTGACCATCAGTTGGTAGCATTTCACACTGTCTTGGTACTAAAAACCCGACCTCAGGAAGCATTTAAAACCATCAGAAAGATAGAGAAATAAATAAAAATAAAGAAAAATATTACTAACATGAAAAGTCTCCTGTTTCTTATCAGAATCTTGGTTTGATCTTCCCCACAACTTAGGAAATTAAATCCAGCAATATGAGTAGGAGAATATGCTCTCGTGTACCCTGTTGCTCTTGTGTAATGTTCTTTGAAATATGGGTTTCAGCACTTCTGTTGCCATGGTGTCACTTTGAAAACACTTGTAAGGCTGCTAGGGACATCAGAACTTGATTAATTAATCTCTACAGAATGCTTTGAGTTTCCCTCGATGAAAGATACTCAGGGTTACTTACTTTGGCCTTCTCTCATGAGGAACAGTACCTTCAAAAAATGAGGAAAGGTATGTGAAAATTATTATTTGCCTGGAGGCAAGTAAAGTTGTCCTAAAAAAGAGTTTTTGTAAACTCACTTTGACCCTACTTTTTTCCAATTGCCCTTTAAAGGGCAGATCCCAGCCCTATTCAAATGACTGTCCTCACTGATTACTCTTTAGTGCAAATTCATACTCATTTTGGGCAAGCAGAGGACAGGGCTTTCATTATTTAAAAGTACTTGAATGAAGTGAAATACCTTCCTTTAAGTGATTGTCTGAGCATAGAAGAGAGACAGGACTTGTGGGTAGAAGCAATGTCTTTTCCTAGACAACCTGATAGATATGAAAAGAAACAGACATGCTTTAAGGGGCCTTTGTCCTGGAAGAATTGCTGGTTTGTTGTTTTTTGTTGTTGTCTTTGTTGTTTTTTTTCCAACACTATCAGTTATTTTAATAAAAGGTATTACCTCTCCCTATAAGCCTTGCCTCTCACCTCTTCATGTTTTTATACTGTTCCTCCTTCTTTTTTTTTCTTGCTTTCAAAGTTATATGGATTTAGAAAGAGTCCATATCCATCTTGTGCAGTTTCCAAGCACTTAAAATGCTCTGCCTGTAGAATTTATACTGTATATGGAGAGCTCTCAAAGAGCTGTACTTACATAACTGCTCTTGATTGAATGTCTTGTTTTCCACGTGTAAGCCCAATAGGCTGGAAAACAGAACTGCTGAGAAATACCTGCTTTCTGAAAATCATGAGTCTTTTTTTCCCCTCCCTAATTAATTGCTTTGTACCACTAAGGAGTTATGCTAGAGATGCCAAGTTGCACCAAGGTATATCAGTACAGCTGAAGGTAGATCATGTTCTGTTGAAACCTGGGCTTGTCTTGGGGTTTACTGAGATCCCACACTCACTGCTAGCAGGGATATTTGTGAGCTTGGCATATTTTTATTCCCAAAATTGTGCTGGAAGTATAATTAATTTTTTGTTGTTGTTGTTGTTCTTCCCTGGACATGATTAGAAGAATATTCACTTTTGTCTCTAAGATGACACAAAAAGAAGAAAGCTTCTGGGTATTCATACTGAACTTTACAAACACTCTGTTTGGCTGCACGTACTGAAAATTAGCTACAGTTCTTTGGAATAAGGCAAAATAAGCTTGCCTATTGAACTGATTGAAAATAGCACCTGTCCTGTTTTACCCAACTTGAACTATGTTTTTACCTGATAATTGAGGTTAGTTCTACCATGCCCTTTCCCAAACTGTCAGGGCACTGCTTCACCAAACCAATTTGACCAATCTGCAGCAGAAAGATTATGCCTAGAAGGCAACTACTCCCCAGAATTGACTGAGTCTGATAGTCCTAGTCCAGAGGAAAAATAAGCAGAGAGATATCTGCCATCACATCTTGGAAGCTATCCAGTTAGAGATGAAATATGTTTTCAAGCTATATGAAATCTCAAGACATCACATCTGACTCACTGAAACAGTAAACTCTGGTGTCTGGAAGGTGTTCTGCCATTCTATCATCTCCTTTTTTCATCTCTGGTCACTGATTGCTGGCCTCTGGGTGCTGGAGTCTGGACAGACCTCATGGTTGGAGCCAGCATGTTTTTAACATCTGACCAAAGAAGTTCAGAAAAAAGCACCAATTTCTTACTACATCTCCATGGCACTTTTTCCAGTCATAAAATGTGTTATGTAGAAATAAATTGCACAAATGACAAAATACATAAACTTTATCTCATTTCACTGAGGCCTACCTAATATGGCTCTTATTTTAGGTTCTTGAGAAGGACTACAGCAATTGAGTGTCCAGTAATGTAATTTTCTGCAGCTATAAAAAAATATTTTTTAGAATTAATCTGGGAGAAGAGTTCAATTAGAACTATTAAAACTTTTTGAAACTTTTTTTTTTTTTCAGTGGAAAAGAATTTCTAGTAGATTTTTTCTAGCTAGAGATGTAACGTACCTCTTTGGTAAAATTGCAAGGTTTGGCTGCATGGTAGAAAATCAGTTTTGTTTATTTTGTTTTGTAGCCATAAACTGTAAAATACAGAAAACCTTCCCAAAAATACTTTAATTTCTGTGATTATTTTTCCTCAAGGCAAACATACTTATTTTCTGGCCAGCTTTCTTCATGCTATGTATTTTGCATAATAGGTTGTACCAGACCTTTCTCCCATAAGCTACATAAGAAAATGTAAACTGCTGGCAAAAATTTAGGCAGCTGGCCTCAGTGGGACATCTTTCTTGGTCATGCCTTTAAATCTAAACACTGTAGACAAAAGGCAGCGGTGAATAAGTCACCATTTTCACACTGGGCTCCAATTACATCTGTTGCTTTTTAGAGGCAGGGCGTTTGAATTTTGCAGACAGTCCTTGGGCAGCTGTTAAGTTTGTAGCTATATCTGAGTCTGAATTCTCATGAATTGGAAATGCTTAAACTCTGCTATGATTCCCATATCCCACATCTATGGGAACCATGAGAAAACTTAGACTGATTGATTAGACTCTGTGAGTCACCTTGCTTCTGTCAGGGATGTGAATCTGGAGAGCCAAAATAAGCTTCTTTCAGACAGGGGTTCACTAGAGAATTTTCTATGGTGTTTTATAATATGAATGTGCCCAAAGAAAACCAGGAAATCACACACTTTCTCTTGTCTGACATTAATAAAATTAATTTGCCTTCAGAGTAATAATGAAATGTTTCTCAAAGGAAACTTAATTTACATTCTTTTTTTTTTTAATTTCTTCTTCTGAGTAGACTATTTTCTGCATATGCCACTGATTATATTTATAAATGTTACACTATTTTGAAATCTGAAATTAGATGGTTTTCAGGCATAAAAATGCAAAATCTGATAATAGCATCTTGGTCCATTTTTCTCTCCTTCAGCCTTAGTCTCATGAAACCAGAATGTTAGGAGTTATTAATTCCCTGTTATTTATTGGTTATCTAAAAGCTCCATCCTTCTTGTGATATCTTAATATATTAAGTGTTTTCTATGGAAATGATTTAAGTATTACAGACAGAAGATTGTGATACTGCTCAAGCAGTTCCAAAACATGTGATCTCCAAGGAAACGGAGATCCTATTACCAGACCCGTTCCTACAGAAATTATCAACAGAACAAGATGCCATTGACTTCAGTAGGACTATTTCTAACATGTAAAGTTCACTATGTGAATTATGCCTAATTGTCTTATTTTTAAGCATATTAAACTGTATACAAATTTACTACAGCAATATGAATCTTGGGCTTTTTAAATTCTCAAGAGAGATAGCAATATGACAAAAATACAGTTTTACAGCAGAAGGTCAGTTTCAGGTGCAAAAACACCTGTGGTTTCCAAATGTGACCTATCCAGGCATTGCAGGGGTAAACTGGTTTTGGTTAGCTTTGTGATTTGTGTCTGAGTCCACCTTCATCCCAAAGAAACGTCAGAGACTCTCCAAAGGTAATAAACACATTTCATCAAGCACTTTTACTATAGTAAGGAGGGAAAGGCAAAATAATTGATGAATTCTACTACTCTCTTTGACCTTATGGACAAACTTCTTAGTTAAATATGTGGATTGTTATTCATATTTCCATTGGAGTATACACAAGCTTGGTTGCTGCTGTAACAAGTTCCCCTTGCCCCTTCACAGGAGGTCTGGCACAATACAAGAACGTGCAGACAGGTCCTTAAGGGTTATAGTAGTGCTATAGCTGTAGGACATCTTTGCAAAATCATCAGCGGGAGGAGAGGGGCATAATTTTCTAGTGTTTAGTTGAAGTGGGACCTGTATGAGCTTGTTTCCAGGTGTTTTTTTCTTAATTTCTCTCACATGCTACAGTATATTGGCTTTCCAAAATCCTGCTGTATTAGAAGTATTGCAAATGATGTCTTAAATATCACTGATGGCTCCCTGAGGTATATTCTCTGTTAAAATGTTCAGTCTGATTTAAATGACCAAAGCTATAGAGCTCCTGCCAGCTCTCAGAGGAAGCTCTTCAGACTCTAACAGATCTCACCTAGCAGTCAGCAAGCCTCTCTTTTAATTTTGCCCTTCTTTTACTTGCAGCCACTCTTGCACCCTAAGCATGCCATTTACACTTTCTCTATGTTGTGTTATAGCTTAGGATACAAATGAGTTAGCTTTCTATTGGTTTTGTCTAGACTTTTGTTCAGAAAACATGAAGATAGAAAAACATGGCAGAAAAACTGTCATAGTTTTTATAGCTAAGCTTTAGAGGTATTCCCTAAATCGTCTACCTTACTCTATATTTACTATTTCCTTTTTTAATTGTCTTAACATGGATAGCCAAAGACAAGTACTAATCCTATCAATTGCACACTCTAAATCCTACTACCATTGCTCAGGTCAAATATGAAGTCTTGGTTAGAGATTGCCTTTAAAGACCTTTTCATGAACCATATCAAAGGCTAGAAGCTCTTAATTTCAGAAAGTTGAATCAAAAATGGAGGGAAAAAATCTAAAATCCTGGATTTTAGAATTTCCTGGATTTTTGTGATTTATATATATATATTTATTTAAGGTAATTATTCTGGCACTGTGATTTTATAAACAGGCTGGGAGATTTAGAAGCTTAAGTTTATAAAAGCATTTAATGAAGGCAACTTTATATTAAAATGAGTCTATTTGTTCTGGAAGAAAAAAAAAATAAGTCATACATCTCTTTTATGCTATTTTAAGTGAGTTACTTTTGATACTATAGGCTTTGGATAGAATTAAATTAAATTGTAAGCAAGAGAATATGACAAATACAACTGTGGGTCTTGAGAATATTGGCTGTTGATTTCTAGGCTACCTTAACCTTTTACGGGACTTTTGTAGGTACAAAAGCATAGGCAGTAAGAGTTTAAGCATCCATGCAAGTGCAAAACATCTTCTTAATCACATGCATATTTTAGATATCTAAGATGACATTCAAGTTTGTCTCAACCCACGTTAAGATAAGGAACAAAGTTTGGCTTTTCTGGTCTGAAGAAGACAATCTACATCCAAAGATCTGCCATCAGCATAAAATAGGAGTCATCCAATATTGAGTTTATATATTTTTCTCCTGGCTCTGATCTGTCTTTCCTACATCATCTGAAAACTTCAGTGAAAGGGTTCTATTTGAATTTGTGTGCCTGGCAGAAGTTATTTCTCATCTTGGACAGCACTTTTGGATGCTAACATAATGCAGTAATGACTCACCTTCAAATGGAAAATGTTCTGCTTCAGAAAGCACGGTTGATTGCAACACATACTATACTGATCCAGGACAAGTCTTTCCTCTCTCTAAATAGGGTTCAGATAAAGTAAAGAAGAAAAATCCCAATGGTATAGGAGGAAAACAGCATTTGAGAGAGAACATAAGGCTGTATGCGCCTCCTGTATAGCACCAATAATATGATGACGCCAACAACATTTTTCCTTAGTATTTCTCAGCCCTGAGAGCTAATCCTGCAGGAAGTTAACACCTCCTCAAAAGTCCTTCATTCTCTTGATTTTAACCATGCTTAGTGCCTTAAAAGATGAGGCACATTTGAATAAGATTTAAACACCCTTATAAAACAGTGTAAATGTAATTGTTGCGTGTGACAATCAGTCATGGTAAAATAAATAGAAGAGATTTATTCTTTAAATAGAAGAGATTCTTCCTGTTACATTCAGTTTTAATTCATTCAGTCAGCATTTTCACCTCAAGTCTTTGTACCTTTAATTATTTCAGTTACCAAATAGCTGCTGTTTCAAGAACATATGGTTCAGCAAAACATACAATCAGAATAACTTTCATGCAGTAAAACCAATTTTACTTGTATGGAACTGAAATGCAAATAGTTAATGGTAGCATTAGTCAGGATGTTTGTGTATGCATGACAGTTGCATTGTAGCCCCTGTGATGAAGTGAAAGAGTATGGCATTGTCACCTGCCTGTCTCTTCATCCATCATTAGTTAGGCTAGGGTTGGTTAAGGTGTCATATATGCTGACTGATATAGCAGGATGCTGTTCAAAGTCAGTTGCTATGGGTCCCAGAGTCACTAAATCTCTTTTTATTCCTATTCAGACTCAGGGTTTATAAGAGATGCCTTATCCCTTTGTTAAAAACTACAGGCTGGCACCAAAACCTACAGAAATGACAGACATCATGTCTCTGAATAACTGTAGGAATCTCAGATATGTATTCTGCAGTACTTTAAAAATAAATAAATAAGGAAAAACTAGTATTTCCTCTCCTTTTTAGAGAATGTAGAGAATGTAGTGGGATTAAGAACACAGTTTGTCTGTGTGATATACCTCACAAGATTTACTAGTGGCTGTAAGCTTTCAGTAACTATTATACCTCTGTAGTACTCTATACAAAGTTCTCATAAATCAAAAGGAGTGTTTGAGATTTCAGACTCTGGTTAGCTTAAAAAGAATGGTTCAGAAGAAACACATAAGTAAGGAATTGTGAGACAAAGTTTAACTAATGTAAAGGTGGTTTAGTTTCCAATAAAATACTCTAATATGTATATGATTATTATCTATAGTAAAATCGTGCTGTTGGTCTTTGAGGCAGAGACAATGGTATTTCTTTTCCCCAGCTTCTCATAGTACTTAAATGAGATCCATCTTTTATTTGAAGCTTGTTTTTGTTGGGAATTTTCTGTTTTCCTTATTTTCGAAATTTGGGGGTGGAT
The DNA here is from genome assembly GCF_009819795.1 of Aythya fuligula. Lineage (NCBI taxonomy): Eukaryota > Metazoa > Chordata > Aves > Anseriformes > Anatidae > Aythya > Aythya fuligula. Next base: position 5,822,235 of record NC_045559.1, read on the forward strand.
ATTTGGGTGCATATGTACATTTTAAGGAAGTAAAGAACAAGCAGTTTTATTTACTAATATTTGGCCTTTTCTATGGTTTCCATTACATGTTCTTGATTGAGATCAGAATTTTCAAGTATCATTAAAATCAATATGTGCCTGTTGCACAAAGCATAATGTGTGTTCAGAATATCATGTTTTCACAACTCTAATTTGTTCTGTGCAACAACTATAATGCAGTAGTCTTCACAATCTCCACATGTCAGTTATCAAAGTTCATTTTACTTGCCATAGAGTAAGATGTTGGAGGGCAACAAAGCTGATAAATGGCTGGAAGGTATGTCCTATTGAGGAGAGGCTGAGCAAACTTGGGTTGTGTAGTTTGGAGAAAAGGAGGCCAAGAGGCGACCTCATTGTTCTCTGCAACTTCCTGAGGAGAGGAAATGGAGACGGAGGCACTGATCTCTTCTCCCTGGCCACCAATAACAAAGCATGTGGGAATGGCACAAAGCTGCACCAGGAGAGGTTCAGAATGGATATTAGGAAAAATTTCTTTACTGTGAGGGTGGTTGGAACTGGAACAGGCTTCCTAGTGAGGTGGTTGATGCTCCATGCCTGTCAGTGTTCAGGAGGCGTATGGTTAATGGCATTGATAACACAGTTTAACTTTTGTTTAGCTCTGAAGCGGTTAGGCTGTTCAACGAGATGATTTTTGTATGTCCTTTCCGACTGAAATATTCTATTCTATTCTATTCTATTCTATTCTATTCTATTCTATTCTATTCTATTCTATTCTATTCTATTCTATTCTATTCTAAAATGGAATCAAAGGGACAAGTAATAAACCTGCACACAGGAGAAACTGTTTGGTATTCTTTTTGTATAGAAACCATCTCTTTTCAATATTGTTACTGTTCTTATTGTTTTCATTACTATCTCAACATGTTCTTCAGGGCATTACAACTAAGAATTTCATAACATATATAATGCTGTATGTGAAGTATTACAGTGAAGAGTTATACCACATCAAACATTTCTGAATCTATTTCTTACAGGCATCATTTTAAATTTATAGTTCCATTACTTCCAACTGGGTTTGCAGACTGACTACTGGTTTATGAAGTATTAATTCTCATTTTATTTTAAAAAATACTGCTTTCTTAGTTTAAAAAATCAATATATACAATAACAAACATTTTCCCACTGGGTTACAAGCAATTAGAATCCACCAAGAGAAAAGTCATCTGTCAATTGCAAACATTGTACTTAAAAACAAATCCTCAGTGCTGTCTGACTAAGCCAATGTTTAAGCAAACAAATATATTCAAATATTCAAAGATATAGTTGATGTAGTAACACTTTTTGCTGAGCTTAATTCAAAAATCATAGCAGTGTAGTAAATAGAACACCCCCTAAAACAGAGATTAAAACAAGTGATGATAGAACTGCATATAAATGACAAAATAACCACAGGTATATGAGTCTTTATTTCTGAAAAAGATCATATTGCACAGTAAACACAAGAGGTAGAGGTCAGGTAGCAGGGAAAAATAAATAAATAAATAAATAAATAAATAAATGGAAAATAACAGGATGTTGCCAGTCTGCAGAATGGTCACAGTGTTTGACAACACTCAGATCATACACCAGTCCAATAATACCTCCCTCTTACAAAAATATTTTATATTGTAGATGTATATTATATACAGACATGATGTTATGCATTTGGCTACGTATTATTGATCATAAGACTTAAAGACAAAGCATAAGATTTTTTTGTTTTGTTTTGTTTTTTTGGTTTTTTTTTGTGTCTATAAGGCACAACTGAGTCACATATCCATGGTTTTCTTCAAAGCCTTATGGACCTGAAAATTCATAGTTTTAATAAACGATGAGTTTCTCTCTGTTTTCATGTGACTCACATTTAAATCACAGGACTTGCCAAGATTGCTACAAATTTATAGGCATGAGTAATAAAGATCAGAAGGAGGGTCCCTAGATTTGTTGTTTTGAATATGTCTTGGCCTTTAAATGCATTTTTATTTAGGGATCTCTGCATTAAGAATTTTTTTTTTTCTATCAAACTGTAAAACCCAAGGATTCCAGTCTCTGAAATGGTTCTAAGCGCCCAGCACTGAAGTCTGTACTGAATGGTCAAAGGCAAACCTGCTTGGCATAATTTGTATGCAATGCTGCTGCTCAATTGGCGCTGGCAAAGAGAGGTTACGTTGCCCGCTGCTTGGTTTAATTGGAGTTAAGTAGATCTATTATGTCAGTGTGCCCCATACACTAGCTGTTTATTTTGATTAATGCATGCATTCCTGTGAGTGAAATGTATGTGCGTGAGAGCAAAACTTTTAGAAGAAATAAGTGAACAGTAAGAAGATGTTATAGGGACTAAACTTCCCCAAGACATCAGTGCATTTTAATGTGTCACCCTGGATGGGGTATCCAATTTCAGACTCCTTGATAGATTTGTTGCTCAGGATGAGAAGTATTCAGCAAATTGATGTTTCATAAGATGGGTTCCTAGGATCTGAGGCACTCAAAATCACTAGTCTGGCTTAAATTTTATTACTTCTAATTTGGGACAAAAATAATAGTGAATAATCTATGAGCGGGCATTTGACTAAGAGGGATGTAAGGAATTGAATTGGGCAGTTCAATAGAATAGAAATTTGAAATAAGACAGGGAAAGAAGCAGCTAGGAAGAACTTTCTTGAATTTGCTCAGAGGGATGTACAGGCTGCAGGGGGTATGTGAGGGGGAAAGAATAAAGGTTAGGGCAGAAAAATGAGGAGAAAGACTCTTTCTGCTGCAAGTATCAGATTAGTAGATAGTGATGTAGTTTCAGGGCTGTCATCTCCTGGACCGTAACAAAAAAGGGGATTTTACTTTGATAGTCTCACAGGGGTAGAGACAACACTCTTGGAGAACACGAGGGGTAGATGAACGTAATTGAAAGGAAAATGTGAGAACCAGGACAAAGCCTTTCCAGGCATACTCCATGAAGGTCAGGTAAATTCAAGTCCCTTCCAGTGCCAGCTGATTCTTCCTGGCAGTTACAAAAAGAACCTAGATGACTCGTTTATGCTAAATGCTTAAAACCAAGGCATCAACCCTGCACCATCTGTGAATGTTACTTGCCATGTGTGCTGCAGGAAATGGTTGCACTGTGGCCTCAGACTGAAGGCTATTTAGAGAAATTCCTTTTGTAATCTTACTTACTGCACTGAAAAACTCAGGGAAATGTCATGCCCTCAGCAGCCAGGATCTGCTCAGAACTTCATACAGCTACAGCAACCACATCTTCTGATGAGAAACAGTGACAGAGGGATTACCTCAGGGAGGTTGTTCAGGAGGTTAGGACAAAAAGAGGAAAGTGCTTATTAGAAAATAAGAATAACAACACAAGTTGGGATAATGGCTCATATGCTTTCAAAGTTTCTAGATGCTTATCCTAATGAAAATCGAACCTCTGAACCTTCTGAGGTTAACTTGTCTCCACTTATAACATCATTAGGAGATAATGTCAATGAAATGGAACATTGTCACAGGACAGCAGTTTCCCTTTGCTAAATAAATGCTGAGCCAAAGCCAATATATTCATTTTCAAAGTGGGAGATATTTACCCTGTAAACATGTTCTGTTCCAGTGACTTTATGTTTGTTATACCAAATTGCTAACGAGGTAGCTGCTGCCTGATGCATGTGGTTAAGCTAATAAGAGCTTCTCCATGTCCTCCTGTTGAAAATATATATTTTTATTAGATTAGAGAACATATTAGTTCAACATATCAGCCAATATGAAAAAGTTGATGTGTTCCTCTGCAGTTTCTGGTATACAACCTATTTAAGTGGCTCCTCAACGTAAACAGTTGGAAAGCCCTGGTGTCATTCAACAGCTATAAATGACTTGTCTTGCAAGGCTAAAAACTTGACATTTGTGATGCAGTACTAGCACTGAAGACATAGAAAACAAGACTAGAGAATCCAGTTAATTTCAATGAGACTTATAGAATGGTGCCAAAGGAATATGAACAGGTTTTTGGCAATACAGTGAAGGGGAAAGGATGTCTGGGCCAAGGAACTGCACTATGTGTGGACCCAAGAATTTCCAGGTATGAACCTGAGCAGACACAGGAATTTGCAGAAGGGCACACCTCTTCAAACAAGCATGGGCGGCATCCATCCCAGGAGAAGGGCACGGATATAAGGGCAATTGTAGATAGTTTTAATAACTACACCTATTAAAGCAAATCTGTATCAGAGCCATAGACTGATTTCTCTCCTGCTTTAATAATCACAGTGCTTGATTGTGGACCACCTGGATAAAATATAAAAACTATCTGTTTGCTATAAAAATTTCTCTGTGTTTTTGCTTTTGTTGTTGTGGTGGTGGTAATGGTGTTTGTTGTTGTTGTTGTTGTTGTTGTTTGTTTCTTTTGTTTGTTTGTTTCTTTGATTGTTTTTTTTTTTAATTTTGTTTATGTTCAAGGAAATCAAACCTTAAATTAAGAAGTTCAAAAATTCAAGAAATTCCTCCTTTCTGGCCATATATTGAGAAAAGCCCTGAAATTATCACTTGGAAAATAACTTTTAGGGAGAAAAAATCCCATTTAAGATACTCACTTTCCCAAAGGCACTGAGATCTCGAGTTACATTGAAGTTAAGTGTTTGTTATTTCAAGAGTTAAAGTGTCCTTAACAATTCTGTGGATCTGGAAGGATCTGGAACCTCATGCCTTAAACATAGCAAATCATGGTCTCTTCAATACTTAGAGCATATAACACAGGCCTGAACTGGAATCTGTGAAAAATGCTTACTGTTATGGAATGCTTATATACTGCAGTAAAGAATCTCTTATTACTTACACCAATCTTCCACATTATTTTTATAATAAGGGCTTTTCCTTGGGCCAGAAGTTTGTATAGAATAACCTAAAAAAAAAAATAATTAACATATTGTGTAGAATTTATAGCATGATATTCCAAGTTTTTCTGCTGGGAACCTCTTCTCTACTCTTTAGAGAAACAAGGATATTTTAGTGCTTTGGAAATAAGGAAGTTTTGCGAGCACTAACCACAAAGGCATACTGTTATGACTTACTGCATTTTGTTTCCCGCTTTTGTTTTGAAGTCTCTCAGTGCTTTATTCTGTTCTGAAAATGCTAAAAATAAAGAGAGAAGGAAAATAATAATAATAATAATAATAATAAAACATTTTCCAAGAGCAATGCTAGGCAATGCTAAAGGGAGTTTATATTCTGAGAAGCCTTGCTTTTCAGCATATAGCCTTATAGCCTTAGCTCCATGACAGACCTTCCTTAGACCACGTGTGTTGATGATGATAAGTTCTACAGTTTCCTCCATATTCAGGCTACCTCAGCTTTCTGTAGGTTTATTTCAATTCATTTTTATATAGCCTTGGAGCAGATGTCATCAGGATCCAATAATCACAGTTTATTGGGTGGACAGAAAGCAGGCAGTGAAGTCTCTATTGGGATCTTCAGCATCAATTTATGAAGTGCATTGCAAAACTAAAATCCATCTGATATCCATCAGCTTAGCTATAAATGTAGACATAATGATTCTGTCCACTTATTTTCAAATCAATTTAACATAACTATCTCCCAGAATTAGGAGACATGGATCACTGAACAGTTTAGGCACTAATATAGTGGTTTCTACTCACCAATGTCCAATTGCCCTGATTATCTTAGTGTCCCACTCCTGTATTCACTCCACATCATTGACAACTATCAGAAAGTGTAGATTTTTGCTGTTCAGGTTTCACTAAACAATCCATGCAATTTAAAGAGTGAAAAATACAAAATATTTTAATATAAACCATTGCAATCGATAAGAGCTTAATGCACCAGAATGCTTAAAATAGTTCGGTGCTTTGAGGAGAAAAATGTCAGTAATTTAAATTTTGGAAATTTAGATTGATATGTTCATGGAAATTTTTGACTGAATATAATTTAAATTTCATAAGCAAAATTGAACTCTGTTTTGATTACATTTCCTTACCTACGTCTCATTGGCTTTGCTAGAATATAAGTGGTTTACATCAAAGTGGTTATCGTGATGGTTGAAATGGGGACAAATCTTAAGTTAGGCAATGTATTAGTGGAATTTATTTGAGAATATAAATATGCATAACAACATTTCAGTGTACACATTATTCCAGGGGAAAACTCATTTCACAACATATAAGGAAAAAATTGAGATATTAAGCTGTATGCATTTTAACACAGAAGTTTAATCTGTACTTTCTATGTTTATTTGTTGGGAAGGCTTTAGTATGAATATGATGTTCCTCTGATCAAATGCATTGATGCAATTAAATTGCTTCTTGTTGAAACAGGTTTTATAGTGCTTATTAAAAGTAAATATGAATAAATGTTTGAAGAAATGTGTTCAGAAATGCCTTTTGATATTAGACGTAAATATTTTGGTGCATGAAATGCATTAACTCTTTAAATATGGCATATGAGTGTGTTTAGCACACCACACCAGATTATTATAAACACAAGTTACATAGCTCATTTGGCTTTTTCAGAGTTTTTGTCCAAAACCTCATGAATATATGTATATTCAGTATGTATTCATATATATATATATTGCTATATAATATATATGATATATGATATGTAATATATAATATATAATATGTATATTCATGAGCTTTATTGGAAATATCCTGGTCAGAGACAGAATCCAGATCCGGTATGAGCATATACTGTTACATAGTCAGGCAGTCCAAGAAGAATAAGCAAAGACTTGTTTTGCTACCAAATGGAGTGGGAAAGCTATGGACAGAAACAGCAAAACAAGCCACAGTGCCCAATGCTTTTTTCCTTTCTGTCTTCACTAAAATGATTGATATGATCAAATGGCATGATTAAAGGGATGAACAAAGGAGAAAAACTAGGGCTAAGCAAGAAAAGTACTTCTGTTAGTTGCATATTTCCATGGCCACTGGGCCTCATGGTATCCACCAGAAGGTGAGTATTATCAAAGAAAAAGAGCTGTCAAGACAATATCAGAGCTGTTACTGGTTATCTTGGGAAGCTTATAGGGAGGTTCCAGAACACTAGAAAGTGCAATTATTGTGCCTATCTCTTAAAAAGGGGGAAGAGGAGGATAGATTTGTCAGCTTAGCTTCAATTCCTAGAAAAATCCTGGAGCAAATAACCAAGCAAACAATTTGTAAGCCCCTAGAAGATAACAAAAAGATGAGTGACAGCCAACATGGATTTGTCAGAAACAAATCTTGTCAAACCAACTTCATTTTCTCCTATGACAGGGTAACAGGCTTTGTAGATAGGGCAAAAGTAGTAGATGCTATATGTCTTGACTTCGGGGAGGTTTTTAACAATGTCTCACCTGACACTGTCATAGTAAGGAAGGGAAATATTGGCTAGAATTAACTACTATAAGATGGGCAGAGAAATGTATGGGAATGTGTACTGAAGGAATATAGAGGAAAATAAAGTGTAATTATTAAGATAGAAGATGCCAAGTAACTGAAAAGAGTTCTAACTGTTTGGGATAGTGAGAATTCAGAATGAGTTTCACAATGTGTAAAATCAGGGTGAAATATCTCATATGACTTAAGGGAACTAACCAGCAGCTCTGCTGGAAAAGAACAATGATGGTGAATATGATCAGAGTGGATCCCTGAAATGAATATGATCAGCAAAGTGACACTTCTGCAGAAAAGCTAACCGCTATTCTGGGATGTACAAGCAGGAATAATACCTTTAAGATACATGACAATCTTTCTGCTCTATTTGGTATAAATGAGGCCATAGTTGAAGCTCACTGTACCCTCTGCAGATCACATTTCAAGAAAGATTTGGGTCAGCTAAAGACAGAGCAGAGTGATTAGAGGTGTAGAAACACAAACTATTAGAAATCAAAGAGCTGAGATTGCTTGCTCAAGAGAGAAGACTGAGTAGAGAAAGGAAAAGTAGTCTTCAAACACAGAAAATATTGCCGAAAAGAGGGAAAGACTGAATTGTTCCACATACCTATTTTGTATGTGACAAGAAGTAATGAAATCTAAATTGCAAAAAGAGATATTTATGTTAAACACTGGAAGAAATTTTTAATGGTAAGAACAATTAAGCACTGAAATAGATTGCCTGAGAAGATTGTGAATCTCCATCACTAGAAACTTTAAAAGCAGTTTAGATAAAATTATGTTAGGAATAGTGTGGAGAAAGCTGATGCTGCCTGGGGCAAAAAAAATGACCCCTTGATTTTCTTTACACCCACTCTTTCTTTAATTCTCTGAAACATTAACATCATGGTACACAGAGGTTTGCTATTCAGAGTTGCAGAGATGAATGCATTTGCTAATGATGTACATGATGGATAAGCAGGACATTGGCAGATGACAGGATTTTCTGTAGTTAAAGTTTACTCAGAGGAACTTTTGACAGTATTAAATGGGAAGAATAATAACAAACATAATTTAAAATACTTATAGACACTGCTGGATAAGTTAGCGAACAAGCCAAAACTAGGTGACTTTGTGAACAAGACACAGGAAGGACCTATTCAGCCCTCCTCAATGGTGAAAATAAGCATGAAAGAAAGGAATCCACTCTAACACTTAAAATACTATTAGGTAAAGACAAAGGATTTTATTGATTTTTTTTTTCTTTTTAACATGGATTGTTAGACGAATTTGAGACCTTCCTTAGTAGAAATACAGAATTCCAAATTTGTATTATTTTCCAGTTACATGGGGACTAGATGACTAGATTGGTTAGACATGAGAGGGGAATATTAAAATGCTAACAAAAATAATGGTATACCAGAAGCGTGCTCTGCTTTAGAATTCAAGATCACATAAGCACATTACATCTTTTTTTTGTGGTTTAAAATGATGACAGAAAAAAAGCCCTAGAATATCCTTAATTGGAAATCTTTGAGGTTACCTGTCATCTCAAGTAGTCTGGCTTGGAGACAGGCGTATAGTCATCAGAAGAGCAATAAAGAAACACTCGGAAATAAGTAGTATGTTTGAAACTCTAGAAGACCTTTCCAGTTCTCTGTACGATAAAAGCTTCTGTTCTGGTAAAGGGTTTCCTTCTCTTCCATTAGTAACTGTGCACCATTATCAACCATCATAGCCTACAGTGGGAAATTATTCCCATCCAGACATATGAATGATTTTAATCTGCTTAGTAGTCAGTAACAACTGTTTCCTGAAACATGCTTATATAAGCAGGTTTCACCTAATGACATCAGGTTCTATTTTTCAGGGAAATTCATAGCATCAGATATGAATTTATCATAACTTCTGAGTTAACCAAAGTGTTATTTGGAGACTTTGCCAAGATGTCAAGCCAAAGAATACATATATGCACTGAGATGCCAGTGATTCTGTGTAAAGAATACTGTCTTCCAAATCAACAAAGAATGAATCTATTCTCATAATTTCACAAAACATTAAAAACACTGTTAGTATTGCTTGTTTGTTTAAGATGAAGAAGCAAGACCTTCCTACATGCCTTCCTACATGTCAAGGAGAGAAGCCTCACTGTTTATATTTCTTATCAAAATATATTTGTCTGGTATCAATACAAAAGGATCGTTGCATTTCCCCCAGCTGCAGTTGTCTTCACAAAGTGGATAATTGTGCCTCAGAGTCTCTACACAGTGTTGCTGTTCTTCAGTATATAAACTGCTACACAAATAACTAAAAGATTATCTACTTTCATGGCTTAGGTTTAATCATAAAGGAAAGAAATTACTTGCAAAATATTTTGAGGAGGAAAAGTTATTAACAGAGTTTAAAGATGTGACTTGTTGAAATACAACAATGCAGCCTTGACAATTTTAAATCACTCAAAGTGTCACTAAATAAAGTAACAGGGTCAAATCTCTTGTGTATCTGAACTGGTACAGGTCCATGGAGTTTAACAGCATTGTGCTAATTACATCAGCAGAGAATTTGCCCCGTAGTTTCCTAAGGCCTGTCACATACAAAAATGTTTTGCACACAGACATTTATTCTCCATTTGATATCCTTGTAAGTGCTTGTTTGTGTTTATACAGATGCAGAGAGAGATGGAGGGATAGCTCAGTGCATTTCTTTAGCTCTGGCATGCCTACCAGCAATCTGTGAGTTTTCATTTTGAACTCTGGCACCTTAGAATAAGCTGGAGTAGAACTAATAACTCTGCTTGGTGTCTCCAGGTCTAGAGAGATCTGAAATGCTTTTATTGATAGACAATGAACTCTGTTTGTGACAGAGGAGTGTGGGAAGGACTGGGGGAGGGAGAGGGATCCACTGCTCCAAAATATAACTATTGAACTGCTTCTATTGAGGAAAGGGGAAAAGCAAGCAAACAAAACAACTCCATGCACTGTGTATTAGGTCTGAATTCACCTTAGGCCCTTTATCTACTTTCTTCATCCTGTTTTTTCTCTGCTTTATTCCCTGCTCCAGCCTATAAGGGTTTGGCAGCACTGTTGCCCTTTAGCAATGCTTGCTCTACATGGGAGAGCAGCAAAATATTAGCTAGTTTAATGACACTCTCTAGCTTCCTAGAAGAGTAACATTCATCATCATCATTTAAGGAAACACCTTATCTCAAGTAGACAAGCTCACGCAGGTTATTGCATCTACATCTATTACAAGGTTGCAGCATCTACACTGAGGTTACCAAGAATCAACATACATTTTACTACTACTTCACAGAGAATTAATGTATTGAACTACAGTGTTAGCTAATTATTCATATCATTGACCCCGACACCTTAATGGAATATATTGTTTGCCCATTGCACAGCAACTCACACAGAATTTGTGTCACATTAAACATATTATAATTAAGGCCCAAAAGCACCTAAATGGTTAGAAAGAGAGAAAGAGGCCGACCAATGTATTTAACTAGGCAAGTATCGGTCTATCTCACACCCTTTCTTCTGTTTTTAGTTCAGGTGCAACTTTTAGTGAGCTCTCAGTTCATTTATGCATGTTGCAACCTTTATCCACCAGAGATGTCCAAGCGGGTTTTATCTTGGGATACTAAGATCATAGGGCTTCATCTAGTCCAACCTCCTGCTAACAGCAGGGTTAGTGACAAGGGCCAACCAGGGTGGTCAGGGCTTTGATAGCTTTGAGTAACAGAACGAAAGCAGAGGTGTGACAAGAATGCTCTATCTCTCCACTGGATCTTTCCCACCAGTAACTGAATATGGGGCTACCGCACTGCTCTGAGTACCACAGCTCTTTGCTTCCCTGCAGAGTGCTAACTCCAGCGTGTAGAGCACTTCATTTGCTCTGCTGATTTCCTTTTAATTGTACTCTTCACTAACGCCCCATCACTTTCTCACCATACTCATAACATTGAGGCAGTAAGTACCAGAAAGTAATGCTAAATATATAATTATTGTGGTATTCCAATCACCAACTATTTTCTAGTCCATTTGTTTGTTTGTTTGCCATTATTAATTTGCTTCTTCTTTGCTTACTAGACAGTTTTCTTAAATATTTTTTTTAATCTCCATAGTGTCTAATGAAAAGGGATTAGGCTGCTAAGTGTGCTCTCAGACTTAATCTTGCAATTATCTACTTCATATTGTTTATCACTGTGTCCAGGCTCTCTCTTTAGCAAGTTTATTTGGCCTGAGTAAATACCTTCAAGGTTTGAAGATTCAGTTTCAATACAGTTTACAGAGGCCTTGATCTTTACCAACATTACAAAAACTTTGGAAGTCTCCAGTGTGACTTTAAAAATTTAGTGACATAGTATCTTCCTGGGACTCGCAACAGTACTCTTGCCAAGGAGTTAGCAAAACTGTAGTAACTGTTTTTTCTATTTTGATTCTCCTTTACCAACCACAGAAACTGAATATAAGGGTATATAGGTATGGAAAGTGTTAAGAACATGAAAATCTATGCATAGGACTGAAAAGGGGAGATCCAAGGATGATACGTCATGTTCCCAGTGGCTACTGGCCATTCACTAAAGACTTGTTGCCCTGAACTTCATTTTTTGGTGAGGTAGCATTTCAGTCTTTAAGTAAAGTAGATTCAGGCAACTGTCACTTTCAGAAATGTTCACAGTTTTGAAATGATTAATAACTAAGTCTCTAATCCTACTTTGAAATGCATGGGGAGGGGGGCAGCAGAAACTACCTTTCTTCTTACAAAGCTTTCCTGAAAGAGTCAGACACAATAATGGCTTCAGAAGCTGAGACCCTCAAGAAAGCATGCCATCATTTCAAAGCATGAATGCACATATTTGCACAGGATGCAGCTGGTTGTTGACAGCAAGGACTTCTTCCCAGTTAGGAACCTCTAACCAAGTATCGATATGATAATTTAGGCATCAAAACGTAAATGTGTGTGGAAAAGTAAACCACTGCGGACTTTCCTTTGTGCAGGAGGTTGAGCTATGTGATCTCCTAAGGTTTCTTCCTGTTTGAACTTTCCTATGATCCTGTAGTCCTGTAAACATGACTAAGAGCAATTTTTCAGGGTATATTCTTATATTTAATTGTCAGCTTTGTTACTGTTGGTTTAAACCTGCAGGAATTTTCTAAAGAAATTGACTGAAAAACCAACAGCAGCAAAGAAGCTATAATATTAAATTCAACATCACTCTTTAATATCTAGGACAGAAGATACAAAGTTTGTAAGGCAAATAGAGTAAATTGATGTACATATTTTAATGGATTAGATGTATAATACACGTGAATGACTGTCCTATGCTATGTTTTATTTGCTACACTAAATGCATCGCATCTTACAGACCACAGAGAATTGTGCTGCTGTATTAATTACATTTTTAAGTGATTTTCTAATCTTTGGACCATTTTAATATCTAACTGTTGCAGAGAGAGTGCATTAAAATTTCACACAGCACTGCTATTTGAAAGAATTTAAATAGTAAGCAAAAGTTCTCAATTTTTTTGTGTTCTTTCAGCCATTTATTTCTATTAGTATCAAAGTGCTTGTTTTACATTATGCAAACATTCATTGCAAAAGCAAGTTGGATAGCAGATTGACTCTTAGAGAAGAAATATATGCTCTGATAACATTACGCAGTGTGGATGTGTTACACTTAAGACATTAACTTCAGTATAAATCATCCTTCATATGAAATAAAAGTGCTTTATTGCATTACAGAAAGATCCTAAAACACAGTAGATGGATGTAGTAGGATGTATTCTGGGTGTTGGCAGTCAATTGCTGCTCTTTTTAAAGTAAAGGATGAAATTGTAGACAATGATATCCAAAAGAACGTAACATTCTGATGTATACTCACAAAATCAATGACTATTTAGAATGAAGCTTGAAAACTTGGTATAAAACACTATCTTTATCTCATCAAGCTAGGCCTACAACTTGTCCCATTGAGGGGATTTATGGAGGCAGTACTGCAGTATCATTAAATGAATGTGAATTCCCTTGCGCCTTCAGGTCTAAAGCACACAGTGGAATGTTATGACCTGTTGAGATTTTTCTGAGCAGCAGCAAAGGTAATAACAGCTTCACTTACAGGGATATGGGAAATCAACCAGTCATTCCTTTCAGGTTTGTCTTTGCTTGTGAATAATATAACCATATTCTAGAAGCATGTTCAGCAAAACAAGGAATTAATCTGTTTTCAGATTTTGCTAGAAATTTTCTATTGATGTTCTTTTGGTGAAAAAAAAAAAAAAAATGGTGTTGACAATTTCTTCTTTCTGGAAATGTCATTCTTCTGAGAAAGTCTTTTTTTTCTGTCTTAAAAAATGGGGTATGCATTTGGTCTAAAAAGCATATTTACTGTTCTCTCTCACTTTTTTTTTTTTTTTCTTTTCCCAAGAATTTCCTCTCCATGTTACTAACTAATCCTTAAGTAGCAGTTTTCATCAGTAGCTTTCAAATCAGTACAAAAGAGAAAAATGTCATTGTTCCTCCTGAACCTAAGGCACAGCAAGGGGGAGGAAGGAGATGTTAAGTGGCTTGCATTAATCACCCAGCATGTTAGTGCAGCAAAACCCACCTCCTAGACTCTAGAACAGTTTTCTACCTACTTCTGCACAATTCTCCATAACTTTCCTTGGGTGTCCACATTTTTGGCAAAAATTTCAATTAAATCCTCAGTCCAAAATATCTTTAAGTATGGACAGATATAGATTTAAACTTCATATTTGAGTGGTTCATTAGCTGAATGAGGAACTCGAGGTTCAGTTAGAAAAAAAAATATATATATATATATTTCCTTCCTCCTCAGTTCATCAGCGTCCAAGTACAGGGAGCCAAACTACAAGAATTTTGGTGCTTCAAAATTTTTATTGTTTTACTTTGTAGCTCAGCAGACAGGGAAGAAGAGAGCAGGTGTGGAAGGCAGGGAAGAACAGTGGGACTCCTTTAAGACAGGAAAAAATACTCTCAGGCATGGGGAGAAGAAGAAAGAATAACTTGCTTTGTGCTACCGATGCCTAGAGTGGAGGAGCTAAACTACATTCCCAACAGCAGTTCTGTGTCTTTCTCCATGCACCTCATTTTTCCCCTAATAAGAAAAAGTGATACATTGTCATGATGTATTAAAGATTACTATCTCCTGCAGTCCTTATGATTTTTTATGGTTGTATAGTAAACCCAGCGACAGACCTTGATATTTGCACAGCAATTGGTTCTTACTCAAAGAAGAATGTTTCTGTTTGTTTGTGAAGTACTTCTTATTGATCCAGCTGCTGCCTTTGATTGCTGGTCATTGAGTCAGCAAGAGCATGGCCAGATTCAAGATCTTTGAAGAGCTGTGGTCAACCCTTCAACTAGTTTGTATTCTTGAAATATTCTGAAAAAGGTTTACCTGGTTGTCACACATCTGGGGTCTGTTTTCCTATTAGACAACAAGTCAGTGACGCGTATCATGAACCATCAGGGCATAAGAAGCTACAAAGATACATGGAAGTTTTACTGATTTCTGTGTAGCTGTGGGGGTGGGAAAAAAGCTTGCATATACTGGGGCTTGTACTAATGGTAACTTCTCTTCTAGTGAAGAGTCCTTTGTAGGACAATCAATACCTGCAGATTTCCAGGTAACATACTCTGGAGGTCCTAGAGGTCTTTATATTCACAAATCCTGGAAATTTGCCAACATCTTTTAGAATAGCACAGTGCTCTTCATGTCCTCTGATACAGCTTAATAGATGGCTTACAGAGAGTAGTGAGTCACAAACATGAATGGAGTCCAACTAAATGAAAACCACACCAATAAAGAAATCTCTTGAATGAGAGCAAGAGCTAGCTATGCATCTACCATTGAATACAATATACCTATCCATCAATATCATAGGAAAGCCTACAGAATCCAGCCAGTATTTGAACACCTGAGGCTCTCGGATGCATTAAAGGACTTACAGATTGGGAAATATAAATTTTCATGCTCCAGCGCTTAAGCACACAAAGGCTTGGCTTTGCCCACAAGCCAACACCAATGTCCTCTTTGTCTCAGGGATTTCTTTCTCAGACTTGCAGGAGGGCAGGGTCACACACTAGGAAAGTGTGACCAACATATAGTTTTACCTCATGGTAATATCTAAAAGCATTGGCTCAAATTATTGTGTCACTGTGCTAGACACTGTACCAGTACTATAAGAGACAATAGGAGTCTCAAGCTGGCTTTCATTTAAAAAGATGACAGAATGGGAGAATGTAAATATTATCGTTCCCATTGAGCAAACAAAGGGCTGATATCACTCAGGGGGGTAAGGCAGATTAGGAAAGGAAACCCAGATCTCCCAACTCCCAGGCCAACATCTGAACCAAACAATCACCCTTCCACCCTTGACAGAGCTGTTGTCTATAGGTTTTTATCATCACATATTGTTTCCAGCAGTTACCTTTCTGATTTCCATTTCCCTATTAATTTTCCTATAGACAATGTAAAAGATCAGGGAAAAAAAAATGCAAACGTGTCAAGAAAAATGCCATCCCTTTCTGAAGGCTTATTGTTAAATAAATAAATAAAATAATATTAAAGAATGGAAAAATTACCAAGGGAGCCATAAAAAGTTAGCTTTAGGCCAGAAAAATGTTGCTTTTCATTTCTATATAGTACATGAGAATATTTTGTGGACTAACAGTGCATGAATAATGTTTTATTAAAATGTATATCTTTACAGCTTTATTTTATCAGGTCCTTCAAGGCTTGGCATAAAAAAGGTTTAACAAGTTTGACACATGCTGATTTAGCATTTATACCACAAACTGAATCTGCTGCTTTGTAAGGGAAAATAGGCCAGCTTTCAAAATACAAACACTGTGAAGTATTCAAAGTGAAACAAAACAAAAGTGAGAAGTGGGAAGAAAAAAAAAAAAAGAGAGAGAGAGAGAGAAGGAGAAAAATGCAAAACTGCAAACCACGATTATTTCAAACCTACTGTGGAAAGGTTTTGGACTAACTTCAAAATTATATTGCTTTAAAAGTTGCAGCACTGATGGTTTTAACATGCAAGTTTCTTAATACATATGCAAGCCTGATCTATAGGATTCCACTGACGTAGTTTATGTTTTTTCTCTTTTCACTGAGCATTTGACCAGGCCCTTCCTGAGCAACCATAACACTTTCAACTACTAAATATATTAGCCAAAATAGAACATTTCTGAGAATGCAATGGAGTGTTAAAATTTTTAATTTGGTCACATCACCAGTTGTAGAAATAGGTAGTTTGGAAGTCTTGTTCAGCCTTAGTCACCACCGGAGAAGAAAGGTTCCCTAATGTTAATGTTAGTGAACCCTACTTGTGGGGCTGTTATTTTAAAGTTGGTTTACAAAGCAGTAATTTATGTATCCCAGTAAACTCCAGCATTTAGGAGAAAGAAGGTTTTTCCTACACTTTGCTAAACTGTGACCTAGATTCCTGTCATGTGGAAGTTTTTAGTCAAAGCTCAGCTGAACTCGTAGCTAACCTGTCTTGTGCAGGAAGTTGTTCAAAGTTTTTAACCATAATTTTTCATTTTATACAAATCCTGGATAGCCTGCACATTTTGTAACTTTGCGTTTCCATTATTAAAATTGCCAGATGGAGACAAGTTAAAATGATTTTTTGTTTCTGTTACTTTGATATTTTTGTACTTCTGCTTTTAAAGTAACCAGATGGGGGTTAGCTAAATCCTCTGAGCTCTTTGTTTATCTAAACAGGCTGTACAGACAAATATTTAAATCTGTATACTAAGTTTGCTTGAATTGCTACAGCATTGCAACAGGCAGAGGACAGGTAACATATCCTTTTTTATTATCAGGGCAACATCTTTACAGAGCTAATCAATAAACTAATTAAGATTTGGAATTGTACCATTGCCCTACTTCACTCTGGGGCTTTTAAGCTCTATTGACATCTCTTTCACATTTTCTATATTTCTGCCAACTTAAAAACAACAGAAATTTGCCTCTATCATGACACATTTTTGGACTTTTATTTCTTGATATTTTGAACAGCAGGAACCCACTCCACTTGGTAATTCAATATGGGTGTTAGAAGAAAAGCTAGCTATATGTGATTCCCCTAATATTGTGTCTTTGATAAACACATTTTTTATGACACTAAAGATAATTTTCCCAGTCTATGTATTCTCTTTATTCTAAAACTTCCAAACTTTCTAGTGCCTTAAAATCCTTTCAGTAACAATCATTTCAAAGGTAATTAAAATATTTTTAATTTGTATAGCAATTTTCCTGCCATTAAAATTTAAATATCAAGAGATTCAAAAGCTACTTGTACTTTCATTTTCTATCAACACAGGCACTTTTTGCAGCAATTCAGGAGAAAGAACTAGTTGATGATAGTTGTCACATCCCACTTAAACTTCCACAAAATATACATTACATAAAACCTGAGCCTCAAAAAGTAAAATTAACAAAGCCGGTCTCATTAAGTATACATCATTATTTTGATGAATCAACAGTCCTTTATTTAAATTCATCTACTTGGAAAAAATGAATATAGGAAGCATAAACCAAAGAATATGTAATTTATTTTTAAGCTTTGTGAAATCATCTTTGTTCTTTTAGAGAGTGAATACTTTGTAGTTTTAGCCAGCAGTTTTTGTCTTAACTCTGTCAGCTACTATAAATCTTCCCTTAATGGCATCCATAGGCAATACAATAGCATAAGATGAGGGAATATACCAGTTTTGGGGGTAGCGTGTCTGATAATACAAACAGAAATTTTAGGCTATGTTTTTGTCTTTTAATGGTATATTTAGTATGAGACAGATCCATACATCCCTGAATAGATAACATAACTAGATGCAACAATTGCAAATATCTCTCCATTTTGTGTTTTATTGCTGGGTGATTCAAAACCAATAAAATGCTGAAATGGTCCTAGGGGAAAAAATATATATATATATATACATATATATATATATATATATATATATATATATATATATATATATATATATGTAGTTCGATTGGGTAATGTGGCTAATGGAAAATAATAACTGGGGAATCTATAAAAGCTGGGAAATTTCTAGTTTAATAATGAAGGAACAAATCTTAATTTTGCCTGCTTTGTAATAATTTGTTCAAGGAAAGATTTGTATAGCAAGAAAAATCTCATCAATGAAGAAATTGTCTTGAGATTTTCATTAAAAGTCAATAATTCTGTAAATCTACATTTTTCAGTCACATATTACCTTGTTTGTTCAGTTGCCTGCCCTATGAATTTTCATTTTAAGTTTAACTTCTAAACATTTTGTGAATAGAGTCAGGAAGAGTGATGTCAACAGAGCACTTTGAATCCTCATAGCAGTTTCTAAGCAGTGCTGTGTAAAATTTCAGTGTGGTGTTGTCTCTGAAACATTCTCACAGACTTAATGCATTGTCATCCTCTTCACAGTGAACCTTCTCCATAATTTAATCATCTTCATAACATTCCCTTTTTCTTTAATTTAATCTTCTTTCCCCTTTGGAGAGTGGAAATAAGGGTTAAGCATTGCAAATGCTCATTGATATAAAATCAGCTGATAGCTGTTGATGAGCGTGTTCTAGGAAGACTGCAGAGCAAGTTGTTTTGCTTTGTTTTCTGCTAGGCATTGCGGGCGGCCCAATCCTCTCTGCAGGCCTCCGCTCCCACAGAGCTGTCCAGATGGTCTGGCTCCGACCCTCTTCCCTTTCATGTGAGGTGGGGAGGTGGTGGGGGAAAGTTTGTGTCTGGCTTAAATGACTCATCCCCTCAGATCCCCAGGCCTCAGCTGTTGTACAATCCTCAGAAGAACACAACACGTGCCTTACACAACTGTTTTTTTTTCTATAATCCTATCACCACCTCTTGCTCCTTGATCCTGAGAAGGATGCAGGGGAGCAGATGTTGCCCCCCTGTTAGCCCTTCTTCATAAGGCAAGCTGGAGAGTGAAAAGCAGAGCATATTAGGAGGGCTCTGGCTGGCTACAGCAAAAGTACAGCAGAAACTTTAGTGTTTTTTTTGTTGTTGTTGTTGCTGTTGTTGTTGTTGGAGAAAGGCCAGTTTTCTAGGACTGTGGAAGCCACAAACTGACTGAGACATATGGGAGGTCGGTCTCACCCCGCTCCCGAATGGCTGTACCTGTGCTCCAGGCTGGCTGAAAGCTGTCTGTGCTTACCACAGCCTGACCCTCAGCTGATAGATAAGCCACACAGCACAATACTAACTTTTCAGTTCAATAGTTGATGGAGCAGCCAAGACAGCTTAAACTATTTTGTGTAGTATGGTATCATGAAGGCCCACACAGTCCAAGTTGAAAATTAATGATAAAAAATTGAACCTGTGCATCAATTAATGTGAAATGTATACATTGTCTTATTTTTCACTTGTGAGTGCTAGATATGTGATTAAAATCAAAGGAAATTATGAATTTAGGTAGAAAAAAAAATGATACTGTTATCTTGCTGAAAAACTGTTGATTTGAATAATCAGGCATAATATCTCTACTAATAAGCAATTTATAAATGGTGGATTGGAAAAAAAAAAAAAAAAAGTGAATGGAAAGGAATATATTTTAGGATCGTATTTGACTGAAGTTGGAAAGGACCTCACAGGAGTTGTCTATTCAAACCTCCTGCTCAAAGCCAGGTCATACCAGGTTGCTCAAAAAGAAGAGCCTGAAAAAAATCAATTTATGTAAAACACAAAATACTCTTTCTAGAGAGAGAATTCTTGAGATGGACATAATTTGTGGAATTAATGGATAGAATAAGAGTTTCCCAAGGCCAGGTGCTGTGGAGTTCTGTGCACAGGATCATGGACCATAGGAATCATAGGAGAGGCACTGCTCTGTGCTGTAACCACTGCTTAAATCTGTTTTAGCAGGACTGAAAAGACACACCAATCAATGATAGAACTAACACTGCAGTTAAGGCAGCTCCACTCAATTATTTCAAACAAAAGACACAAATCTAACCTTATAACCAGAGGCATTATTTCATAAGCATCAATCAGTAATGTGTGTGGAGAAGAAATGTGTGGTGGGAGACTTCAGTTCCAAAGACATAGCTACTGTATCTGTGTAGCTAGTAGCACAATATCAATGACGATTTCTCTGTTTTTTAAAAGAAAGTAGTTTCAAACATAAACAATATTGTGCTCAGTGCAAACAAAGTCTGTTTTAGACTTCATTATGTTGGAGAAAGATGAATTTGTCACTAGACTGGAAGCTACTGGTTGCCTAAGGAGGAATGATCACGACATGATTACATTCAGTGCGACAAACTGAATACATCCCTGCTAGTCACACACATACTGGTGCTTTAAAAGAGAAAATTTTCCAAAAGAGAAAAATCATGAATGAAACTGAATGGAAAATAGTTCTTTATTAACAGTTTATTAGATTATCAATGTTCCACTGTCAGGAAGGAGGACACCTTTGGCTAAAAGTTTATGCCGTCTCAGTGGTATGGACAGTAATTATAAATATGTAGAAATATAGCAATGAAAAGAAGAGAGAGAATTAGATGATGAAAAGATATAAAATACATAAGATTTTCATAGAGAGGCTAAAAGCATAGCAGAGGGTGCCTGTTTGGACTCCATACAAGTGGAAGAAACTGAAGGTGTGCCAGGAGAAAACAGCAGTGCTATAGCTCAGGGGACTCTGAACATTTGTTGTCACGTACTGGTACTGTTGCTGGTAAGGCAGTAACAGTTTGGCTCTGGGACAGACCATTTACTTGAAAGTGGTTCTTATATCACTCTTTAATTTGGGAATTCCTGCCTGTAGGAGCCCTTTTCTTGAATTATTGAAAATGATATAATTTCTAAAAATCCAATGCATTTTTCATTCACTAGGTTATTTTCTTAATTATATTTGCTGAAGATAGTTTCAGTTGCAGTTTTGTTCACCTTCAATTTATGTTCTTATTTCTAAAGCCTTTGGCAGTCTTTCAAAGAGTATCCATACACACTGAATTTCATCTCTCAGCTCTCGATGATAGCTCCCAATAAATCCACAAGCAGTGCTTGCAGAGGCAAGAGCACCTTCTCTTTTCTCCTCCCCTGAGCAGAGCTCCAGAATAAATCATGATCCTCAACACTTCATTGATCTTGGTAAAGCTCTCCTTTCTGCCAAATTCAAAAGCTGATGAAGTTGCAGCTACTATTTCTCCAGTTCTGTGCCAGGTTTTACAGCAGTTTTTGAAGCAGAAATTAAAAAAAATAAATTAATTAATTAAAAAAATAAATAAAAAATATGTAGTATATTAATGCTTAAGTCTAGCTTTTTGGTTCTGGGTATCCAAAAGCTGTCTTTCTGCCCCAGTCAAGGCAGATTTCCACGACAGCAGTTTTGGTCAGACATGAGATTGAACTGTGACACATATATCAGTTCAGGTGGTTTTACTAATAGTTCTGACCTCTGACAGCAGGGGAAAGCAGCCAGATGGGAACTGGGAAGGAGGAATTTGCTTCAGCAAGAGCTGGCAAACTTTCAGCACATACGGGTGGGGATATAAAGTGGCATCACTCGTGTGTGCTGGGCTGAGCACTCTTTTAAAGCAGTTTCCAGACAAACAGTTCTATTTGTGCCATCTGGATGTAAACTCCTGGTATTGGTCATTACTAACTAAAGTCTCTAATGGCAGTTCAGGAAGGATAGAGGTGGACAATAGTTTTTTCTGGCCCATAGGTGATAAATACATAGGTTCCATATTTAAAATGTAGAAGGATAATCTGTTCATATCATCTAAGGATGACATTTGTTTCAAATATACTAAAAATTTAGGTTGCTAGAAACATCTCAGAGGAACAGATCATTTTAAATGTGTAGACCAAGTTAATCTGCACTGAAAGGGAGATATTGTTTACCACACTGTGGTCGTGTTAACATTATTTCGATTCAAGAAGGGCAGGTGTGCTGCCCCACATATCCACAGGCTTCTAAATCTGTCATCAAAAGGAAAATACCAAAAAAAAAGATACAGAACATTTGGCTGAAAAAAAAAAAAAAACTTTGTTTAATGTAATTCATGATAACCAGGAATTCGATCAAAAATACCCATTTCATTCTTTTATGAAATTACAAGGAAAAAATAACAGCACAGCTTTGGTATTCCTAGGTTCTACTGTTCATGTGCCTTGGCAATCTAGGGAAGATTATGACTCTTCATTACCAGCAAAGCACAATTTAATGGATTGAGCACAGGCCAATTAAATCTCAAAGCAGGCCTCAGCTGGAAGATTGCATTTTTGAAGATGTATTAGGATCAGTTTTGTCATCAATAATGTCAACATGAAGCCTGAACCCACTACTGACATCATAAAACTAACATGAATTTTAGACACAGTATCTGATTTTGAAAATAGGGTTGTCTGGAAACATCCTTGGTGTGAGAAAAATAATAAACAAAATAGCAAAGAACGTTTTCTTGAAGTTAGCAATATAGAATTCAGTCTGTTTGGGAAGATTTCAACTTTTTTTTCATTTCTGGAGCCAAAGAAATGTTCCATTGGAGACTAAAAAAAAACAACATTCCACAGAAAAATTAGGTCTGTTCATGATTAGTTCAATTAACCTTTACTTTCTAAGAAAAGAAAAAAAAAAAAAAAAAAAAAGTTTCAGAATCTGAAATTAGCCTGGAAAGTGCCTTGGTGCTTGTTTCTGCAAGAGGAAAATACTGACTTTTCAAAAGCTGTTTCAAACTACTGGATAAGGAATAATTAGCAACAGCTAGAATTTGTCATTTATAGACAAACTGCAAAACAAATAAATACAAAGTATTTGAACAAATTGTTATGAAAACCAGCAGTATCTTCCCCTCCTGATCTCAGATGGAGACTATCTTCCTGACTGATGTGGAACAGATGAAGATGATTTGCAATTTGGCCCTCTTCAAGTTCTGTCAGATGAGGAAACAGTAAAATCTAAGGAACTGTACATGATGATCCATTGATATCTTCTGACCTGACACAGCAGGAACCTGTGATGTGAATTTCCCAAGGAAATCCCAAGAGCTATCGACAAACCTGGCCAATGCAGACATGGGGACCTCATCCACTGTTAGCTCCTGCAGCTACCAGGGAAGTACTGGTTTGCTGAGGTTATACCAATTGCCAAATGAGAATATAAGGATATTTCCTTTTTTGCTCTATGTTCCAAACCATAAAAAATGCAATTTTCAAGACATCCAGTGTCTAGAGGGCAGTGTAGCATTCTAGAAAGTTGTTTCTATTAACCTAACTATTTTTGCAGTCTTTATTGGTTGGATTTTGTCAGTTGAAGAAATGAATGTTTATGCCTGAGGTTTAAAAAGTAATAAAAATGCTTTGTTTTCAACATGGAGACCAGTGCTTGTCTTTATTGGAATCACAGCCCAGATCTTGTCTAGTAGAAAAGTCACTACAATGACTTTTGAAGATGAGGTCAGAAAGAAAAATGTGACATTAGATTTTGAACATTTTTTGAACAGAAGAAAAGGGTATTTTGTAAACAAATTACATGTGTGAATATGGACTGTACATATAAATAATTTAATTTGGGCTACCCTAGTTATTAATGCTTTGAAAATATAAAACTTGCATGAGATGAAGGGAGTGATGGAATAGTCAGCATGGGAATGAATGAACACTTATGTGACACTTTATGTAAAAAGAGAAGTCTTCAGAAATAGGAAAAAGAAATAGTACTGTTTTTCCATATATAAAATAAGTTTTGTTGAGGAGAGGAGAGGAGAGGAGAGGAGAGGAGAGGAGAGGAGAGGAGAGGAGAGGAGAGGAGAGGAGAGGAGAGGAGAGGAGAGGAGAGGAGAGGAGAGGAGAGGAGAGGAGAGGAGAGGAGAGGAGAGGAGAGGAGAGGAGAGGAGAGGAGAGGAGAGGAGAGGAGAGGAGAGGAGAGGAGCTTTCTCTGTTTACCCCTTCATTAGGAAAATAACTTTTTATTAACTTTTTAATGGATAAATTGCATTTAGACCTGAATTTAATTCCAACCCTCTAGTGATGAAACAACACTCCAAAAAACTCTCTCTTGCACTGTTTTCACAAGGATAGAATGTAAAGTATTTTTCCTAGGGAAAGCAAAAGATTATTTTAGTGTGCTCTACAGTGCTCCGTGTGGGTGTATGCACACACCTGTACATGGATTTGTAGAAGCTTGTACCTATGCACACAAATAAGCGTCTTTATGCAAAGGCTCTAAGAGAGTTACATGCCCAGACTCAGAACATTTAATTGGATTTTGTGCAGAGAAAAATTTCCTGACAGCTGTTATGACAAAAAGTGGTCTTTCCCTTTTTGACCTATCTCCCTGCTTTTTCAATAGTAAGGAAAGATGAAACTATCATCTCTAGTGAGTCCAGAAAATCTTGAATCCTGACCAACATCAGATATAATCTCAGCCTGAGCTGATGCAGTTCATACACAGGCAAAAAGGATGCTCTCCCATGCCTTCATATGAAATACACATGTGATTGCTCAGGCATC
Source organism: Aythya fuligula (assembly GCF_009819795.1). Taxonomy (NCBI): domain Eukaryota; kingdom Metazoa; phylum Chordata; class Aves; order Anseriformes; family Anatidae; genus Aythya; species Aythya fuligula. Next base: position 5,847,130 of record NC_045559.1, read on the forward strand.
TAAAGCATCTTCTCTTTCCCTACTTGCATATCACCATCTTTGGGTCAATAACAAAGCATACAATCACTGGGGATGTTGCCTCTCCCTCCCTCCCACCCTCCCTCCTTCCCTCTCTCCAACCCTCCCTTCCTAGCTCTCCTCCTCCTCCTCCTCCTCCTCCTCCTCCTCCTCCCTTTCCCCCTCCCCTCCCCTCCCCTCCCCTCCCCTCCCCTCCCCTCCCCCTTTCCTCCTCCCCTCCCCCTTTCCCTCTCCCCCCCTTTCCTCCCTCCCCTCCTCCTCATTCCCCCTCCCCTCCCCAATTTAAAGGATAGAAGCTTCATGTACAAGGTAATATTTTGTGGTTGGTACTTTCAAAATCACATGCCTGACTGTCATTTCATAAAGATGAAATTTCAAAAATGAAAGATTTATTTTAACATGTTCTTAATATCATCATCATTCTCTTTCATTATTTTCCACTTATTTACCTCTAGGACTTAGGAGCTTTGAAATTATTTTTTATTTGTAAAGGCTATGGTATAGGTGACCATTATTTAAAGCTTCAGGGGTTTCTAGCTTAGCTACAGCAACTCTTAAATTTTTGAGGTAGCAGAAACCATCTGTCTCAACAGATCATGTTCTTTTACACTGAATGACGAGCTAGTTTTCAGTTGATTTAGACGACTTAAAACAATCTTGGAAAGGAGGGAATTTCATAAAGCTGCCAATTTTTCTGTCTTCTACTAAGTTCCTAATGTTCTGCTCTGTGAATTGCTAGGGTGGTATCTGTCCCTCCCAGATGGGAAAGTAGGACACTTTTAAAAAAAATAGTTTTCTCAATGTCAGGAAGACTAAGTGGAATTAGCTAAATATCTCCATCTAGTTCCTTACCAATAACTTTCCTTTTCTTTGGACTCCTGCAATGGATACAAAACCAGAGGTAAATGTTTAAAGAGTCTATTCAAAACACATGGATATGGGAGCACTAATTGTCCTTTTTGTCTTTGGAAATCTTCCTCTAAACATTTTACAGTATGCATTCAGCATAATTAAATTACTCTGAGATTTATACTTCAGCGCTGCATGAGATGGAATTTAGTCTGTATAAATGCAGCTGTGGTCCATGTGAAAACATGGCCTTCATAACAAAGCACTTATTAAGGTCATTACCGGAGTTTTTATTTTCTGGACTGTGTTATGGAGGCAGCTTGAACAATAACCTTTTGACAAGGATTCATAATTACCTCTTGGTGCTCACTGTATGACCTGACACCAAAAGAATGGAAATGAATAGACAATGTCAGCTTTGGCATTTCAGGCTACTGTGGCATCAGAAGGGTTAATGGCTGCTATTTTTCTCTGTACCAAATTTGACCCATGACTCCCCCGAATGGAATGAAAGGAGCAGATTGGGGTGTGCAAGTAGCTCTTTTTGAAAATGTCTGGCAAGTACAAGGAGCTTTTCTTTTCTTTCATTCTTTCCTTTGGGTTAGGAAGGGCAACCCCTGTCTTGGACTACAGAGGTGTTCTTGCTCTGCCTATGAATCTGCAGAATGAAGAAACTCTCCTGCTAACCAATAAAGAGAAATTTAGCACAGAACATAAATATTTGGCTCATATACTGTTTAAAGTAAACTACAAACACCTTAAAAACAATTAGGATGACGGGAATTTGGGGAAGGCTGTCTTTTGAGAGAGGCTGGAAAGCATTTCTCCCATAATAAAGTATGCCGTAATAGTCATTTTCTGCTGGGTGAATAAGCACAAAACACATCTTTGTTCATAAGGCTTTTTATTGTAGTAGTTGTCATGAGCAAAACCTGAAAGTACTTGAAAATCCATTAAAATCACAATCCATATATTAAAAAAAAATTCTCTGGAAAGTTTGTCTCTGTAGACTTTGTAAAAGTGAGAAGTCGATAAGTATGAGACACATTTATGTAATTTAAGATTAATGATTAACTGTTAAAGCTCAGGCTTTGTACAATCAAGCCTGCTGTTCAGCAAAGAAACAAACCCTTTAAATCTCTGCAGCTGCTGGAGGAAGCCAACTTCTAAGTTGCTCTGTGTGATAAGATGCCCCGAATCCCAGGCTCTGGCCATTGACTGGCTGTGAATCAGCGGTTACTGACTGTCTCCGGGGTGTTTTGGTTACAGTACTCTTTCCCAAAGGGCAATTGTCATTTGGATTTATGCCTGCTTGTAACTGCTTTTTCTCTGGTTGTGTTCAAGCACTGGTGCATGACTTTGTGCATTTCTTAAACTTAAGACTTACAATTTCTTGTCTCCCAGATCATGTATTTCACCAGGGGAGAATAGATTCACTTTAAAGATTTGTAATACTTGGATTTACTCATACTGGTTCTAGCAATGGGACCTTTTTTTTTTTCCTTTCCAACAGAATTATTAAATTCAGACAGATTTTTTCACACATCCAGGCCATGAACAAGTGCCTGAGTTACCAAGTTTAAACAACATCTTGGCAACTTTAAAACATTTGGCTGGTCAGCAGGAAAGGAAAAGCTGCTTGTAAAGCACTGGAATGCATTTTCAATTAGTCACTACATTGCTTAAAAGGCCAGGCATTAGGCACTGGGAGGAGAGGCAGGGGGATGGCAGTGCTGGCGGGAGGGACAGCATGAGACAGTCTGGAGAAGAGCCTTTATCAGCCCAGAACAGCAGCCCTGAAGTTTGAGGCCACTCTTTAAAACATAAGCTGTTGTTTAACAAGAGCCTCCCCAGGGACAATGAGGTTTTCCTGGTACAAGACCAGTGTTTCTTTCAAATAATTTAATATTGCTTTTTATGAAGGAGCAATGGAGATGAGATGATGAGCAATGGAAAATACGTATTGGGAAGATGTTAGCAGTTATTTAGTTCCCTATTATTTCCTGATAACCTGACTGTTGGGTATCGTGACCAAAAAGTTGTGCTTTGGCACAACTAAAATATTCCTTGGCTCCTAAAATATTTTTGAATGAGATAACACCCTTGAAAGAGGATTAAATAACCAGTCTAAACTGCTTACTACACTTGGTTCATTTTCCTGCCCTACTCTATGAAGTCCTCAGCTCAATAGGCTTCTAATAAAGAAACAGCTAAAAAAGAAATCTTGTGACATAAAAGCATCTTTCTAATGTTCAGTAGCCATCATTGCTCATGCTTTTTTAAATGCTTTGTCCTGTACTTGACCTTCAAATGTTTGTAGCTGGCTGATCTGGAACTTTTTTGGCTCCACAGCTGTCTAAACTAAGGATGATGACATTGCTTAGAGATCCCTTTGTGTATGTGCGTGTATATACGAATACCATTTTCAAAAGTATACATATATTTACTTTAACATGACTCAAGATCTTGGAAAGCTTGTACATCTTTATCATATAAACCAAGAACTGCAAAACTCACTGGTGGGACTTGTTATGGCATGAAAGACCCAAGTTACACAATGGGCTGGATTTCAGCAGGTAGAGGAAATTTTCAGAGCTGTTGCCTTCTGGCTAACTGTAATAAATTTGCCTAAGTAATATTTCACAGATGTGCTGCCTGTTTCTTGGCAAACAAGCTAAAGATCACAGGAAATTTCTTCACTTAAAGAATAAAATCAAGGTTTTGAAGACAAAGTCCTTAACCACAACAGAAAAAACATTTAGCTAAAGGATGGGAGGGAGTACTGCAATCCAAGCACAAGAGTTAAAACAATTTTACAGTGAGTTTCTGTTTCTGTTTTATTTGTTTTCTCCTACTATAGCTACATGCTCTATGAAATACGTGAGGCTGTTTTGGAAAATCCATTGCCTGACACAAGTTTCTCTGTGCTAAACTTAATCTTCTAGTTTTATTTTTAGAAAGCTTATGGTTGCTTTCTTCAACGTTGTAGAAAATCTGGCAAAATGCCAGCAAGGTCCAGCAAAATGGAGACCTGTTCTTCTTTCCAAAGATTAAATATTTAAGTTGAAAATAATAAAAATAACCATAAATAATTGTGAATGTGAAAGCAATAAGAATCTTTATCCCTACTTTATTATTTTCATGTAGATACATTGGAAGAAAATAATGAAGCATTTTCTGTGGGATGGGAGTGAAAAGTAAGTCTATGGAAAGCATGAGATATGTTTGTTAGAGAGAAAATTCTTGAAATGGAGATAGTTCATTGAGTTTCCGGGTGAACAGCATAAGAAACATTGCATCTCAGTGGAGTTCTGGACAGGTTTGGCACTAGCCTGAAGTGTGTGACAAGGGACAAGATGTTTCCTTTGGCCTTGAATTTTCCACCTAAACCAGGAGAAACTGTGTGTGTCTACCTTGTGTGTCTTCTCCTTGAAGGCTATGGGTGTAGAAGCATCTAACTTTGATGTAAAGGTCTCTTACAGCTCACATCTACTCCAGTACAGAAACTGAAACCATTGTATCCCTAAGTGGGTATAAAGGTAGAGCATCATTGCTCCCATCTCATTTTGATGTGCAACAGCAGCCAGATAGGACATGACAAGGACCTAAACCAAACTTGCCAAGGGGATGTGATAGAACAGGGAATTTTGATTTTTTTTGTTTGTTGGTTTGTAGACTGCTTGGAAAATTTGCTACTTTAAACCTGGTGCCTGGTCATTGACAGAAAACATTCAATAACAAGTTTACATGATGAAATATGTGAATATGGCCCTAAAACAAACAAATAGGAAAGAAAAGCATTGAAGAGGCAAGGAACTATAACCAATTATATCCTCCACAGCCTCAAGTAAGGGTTAGCCTGTGAAATGATAGTTTACAAACTTTGGGAAAGACGGAAACACTGGGAAATCTGTTTTAATTGTAACCCAAGCTGAAAATGAAGGTTTCAGCAGTTCCACAAAGAAACAAGTGGCAACTGAATTTAACTTTCCAAGGCAAGCATCTTAGCCACCTGCTGTAGGTAAATAAATATATGGCCCCATAGTGTTGAAAGGTTTATCCATGAAGAAGTGGACCAAATCATCTTGTGCCAAACTGCTGTTAAGAGAAAGGTGGAGCATCTGTAAACTGTTCTCCACCCTCCCAGCCCCAGATCTGTATCTGCAATCTCTCCATCAGCAGTCCCTGATGTCCTTATCCTTATCAGACTCCTCCAAAACAAAGCAAAGCTGTTGCCCAGGAGAGGATATAAAATCCATATGCCTGAACCTGGGACCTTGCTTGCTAAATCAATCTGCTGATATGGTCTCATATGCTTAGCGAGGGACTTCACCAAACGGAAGGAGGCAGGAGGGGACTCAATGCACATTCCTCCTAAAGAAAGGGCCATTGATGCATTGACTTTTGAACAAAAGGAGGCATTTTCTAAGCAGTTTAAAATGATCATTTCTATCTAACCACTATCTCCTGGCTACTGTCTGGCAGACAAAATGGTCACAAGGCATTTTGGAGGAGTGTCACCTTCTGTGCTGCCTTTGTACCATGAGGAGACCAGCAAGAGGAGGTTCAGGATGCCAAAACCAGCCTACAGCATCCAAGGGAGCCCTGAAACCACAGCTCAAGTTCTAGCACACCAAAAAGAGATGGTGGTGGAAGACTTAATGCAGTCTCCAAAGCTTATTATGTTTTGTTATGCACTTTATTATGTTTCCATGAGTGCATGATGTCACACACTACCAGATTTTTATGTGACCATCATATCACTGCTTCGTTTTAACAAACGAGAGCTGCTTTTAACTTTTTTTTTTTTTTTTTTTTCTTGTTAAATAAAGAACCCATGGCAGGGAGGAACTAGGAGCATATGCCTGTGCTATAAATAGCAAAGTGGAAGTATCTGTCCTTTGGGGCAGTTTGGTTCTGACTGAACACTTTATAAGACACTGTTTTGCCTTTTTTTTTTTTTTTCTTGAATTTTAATTTAGGAATTTCCAGAAATCCCACAAAATTAGTAGAGCTCAAGGAGAGGATACAGCCATTCACAGGATGAATGGAAAATATTTGAGGGAAAAAATGCAGAAGAGAAATATTCAAAAGCAGGGAAATCAATGTCAAAAACTGTTATAATAACACAAAAGAAGCCAATCATGTAGATTTTTCTAAATAAACAGACACTAGCAGAGCAGTTACACAACTTTTCAGATCACTATGGTGATCTGGAGGATGCTTTAGTATTTATTTTTTAAGTAGCAACAAAAAGAAGAAATGGATTTAATGGAATTTTATAGACACCTTCTCCTCTTTCAAACATCCTAAGGTTATATCTGTCTTTGCGTTATTAGGCTTTTTATTATTCTACCATAATAGCACTCTTGCTATAAATTAGACTGCTTTCAGTCACAGCTTCAGCTTACAAATCCATCAAGTCTATTAGATTTTAAAGAGAGAGAGAGAGAGAGGGAAAGATGTTGCTGTATTCATAGGGTTGTGGACTGCTTTTTCAGGAGGCGGGGGAAAGGGGGTGTGTATAGATTGGGGTGAAGTCAAGGGGAGGAGGGAAGGGTGGGAGAGGAGTTGCAGTTTGAAAGTCCCTCCTTTAAAAGTGTCGAACTCCAACCTGCACAGAATGGGGAAAGGGAGACCCCCAGCAACTTCCAGAAAATAATATAAAAGCAAACCTCAGAGGTGGAAGAAATACCCAAAAGGAGAAGACTGCAGCTTGCAGTAATCTGTAAATGATTGCTGGCAAAGACTGGAGGCTTCAAGCTTGAGCTGTGTTTGTTCCAAAAGAAAGCCAAGAAGGACGGTGTTAATAAAGAGAGATTTAACTGAGGGCTGTGCTTGGAATAAAGTGGGCTACAAAAAGGTCACATTTGATCAGTTGGAGCAGATTACAAGGGCTTTAAAAGGTAGTGGTGGAGAAATGAAACTGGGACTGTGAAGCAATATAGCACAAGATTGATTTTGGGGGTGGAGAGAAGCTGGGACAAGTGCTTATCAGCTTGAGAAGGAGGAAGAGCTGTGCTGGGTTTGTTGTCATTCCCACACTGAGTAGAGTACTTGCTGCTTTTGTGGTTAGGCTGCCCTGCCGTTTTCTTTTTTTATCATTTTTTTTTTATTGTTATTATTAATACAATGGTGTCTATAATCTCTGACTTGGATCCTCTGAAAGGCTGGAAAGTTTTAAGGTAGGCCTGTGTTTTCTTCTGTTTGGTACAGGCGGTTTTTTTGGTTTAGCCCTAAATTAACTGGAGCTTGAGTTATAATCGAAATGTGAGCCCTGGGCTTAAGTAAGAGAGGAGTTTCTGGTAATTAGAGCCCTTTTAAGATACAGCAAACCTTTAAGCAGATGTTTAGAGAGACCCGAGGGAGATTTTTAAAATATACTTCTCAGTGTTACAGTGCAGTGAGGAAGTGTGGACTTTTTTTTTTTTAAAGATTGTTCTGTAAATTCAAGTTAATAGTAAAGGCTCGCACCAGTTGAAACTGCAGGATTAACTCTCTGCTTTCCTCACTGTACTTTGCAGGGGAATGGGTGGGAAACTTTAGGGGAGGAAAAACCAGCGTGAAAGTTGGGGAAAACAGGCTTGTGGGGGTATAAAAATCAAAATTTAAAAAAAGTGCTCATTTCATTTTGGGTTTGAAACTTCCAGTTTGTTGTCCCTTTAAGGCATGTATTTGATACTGAAAAGTTGTTGCTGATTATTCCCTTCAGTACTACTATTTGTTCTTTGAATAGTGAAGAACAGTAACTCGAACCCTGAAAAATGCTAAGAGGAGGGAAGAGGGGAGAACCCACTGTTATTGCCTGCTGAAGATACTAAAACTCTACAGTGTCAAATGTCTGTGTTTAATGCTGTTCTAATTGCATGGCTTTCCCTATTGAGAATCTCGACATGTAAAAAGTGTGCAGATGGTTTACAGAAACTTCACTAAAACATTGGAAACATCTGTGGTGAATGTAGTTGGTTAAATTATAAAATTAGTTAAATATAAAGTTTATTTCCTTCAACTGTTATGCAAAACATGAAGCTGCACCTAATAAAGTTTTTTTATTATTATTATTTTTTAAAAGAAGCATTGCAAGAATTTTGAAGAGGTGTGTGAATTGTTTTGTTGTTTTTTTATAATATATTAAATGTTAAAGTATATGTGAGCTTCTTGCTGCAATATTTTTAATAGCTTAATGTCATGAGCTGAAAAAAAAACTCAAAAGTCAAACCATAACATCTACTTACATTATGAGGTTTTTTTCCTAATATTTGCAGAGTGTTGAACTTTCTTTTCTCGTAAGTTGAACTTTCTCTGATCATCTTCAGCGCCTGTGCTTAGCAATGTGGACTAAAATCCTTAATGCTTGTCTGTGGTGTAAGAATTGGCTAAGCAGTTTTGCTGCAAGTTTAGGTTTTGATTTTTTTTTTTATTTTATTTTATTTTTAATTTTTGTTGTTGTTAAGTCATTTAGGACTGTCAGCTCATGGTGACTAGATTCTGTTTGACTTCCTGAACTTTAGCGTAGAGGCTAGTGTGCTGCAAGGGCAGCGGTCAGAGTGGCATCAGGGGAGGGTGGTCATATTAGGGTGATCTGAGCTGGAGTGACTCCTGTGAGTCATCCTGAGCAAATGCCAGGAAAGTGCTTTTGCAGAGCTCCATATGTGTTGTCTGCTGCATGTGTGTGCCAGAAAAACCTATTCCAGGAATTATTTGAAAAGTTTATCCCATTCTGAGACAACTTCTGATTCCTCTGCTGATCTAGTCAGGTAATACCAGGTTTTGCTGAGTGGAGGGATGACATGGAGGGCTTGAAAGTTGAGATGATTTAAGGAGGAGAGGCTGTTGCCCTCTCAAAGAATCCTGTTTTCTTAGAAAAATGACATGTTTATATGACTGTACAAGAAATATCTCCCTGGCACTCTTTCCTACAGCATGACAGAAGTTTCCTAACTTTTTGTGTGAACCTGGAGATTAGAGCTTTACAGACACAGGTAGGTCAGTAATGTGATTAAATTGATTTACTAGACAGTTCTTTATGTAGTTACTGTGTATGATTGCAGCAGCAACTCTGTACAGGTCATCAGCAGGATGCAGTGTTAAAAGGCAGGAAGAGACACTGTTCAGTTTAAGTAAAATCATCGGTGGCAGTAAAAAAAATAAAATAAAAATATTTAGTTGGAAGTCAATATGCAGTTTGTGGCTTGTGACGTTAAATTGTAAAGCCAATTCTACTTTTCCTTATAAATTTTAGCTTCTTTACAAGAAAGTAAAGGTGTCTTCCGCTCAGGTGACATGAAGTAATTCCTTAAGATCCAAATGAAATGCATCAGCAAATGCTGCAGTCAGCTTGAGAGTAGTATCCCATGGTGGCAAATTCCCCGTTTCGTTTGTCTTGTGCACCCCCTGTAATTTATTCTGTGACTCACTCACAATTTGAGACCTGCTTAGCTGGAAGGCAGATCTCGTGGCTGGGGGTAAAATAATTGCACTGGGAGAGCTGGCAGAGGTATTAAAACAAATAAATGGTAGCATGGTGTGTATATAATATTACATCAGGCCTCCCTCTTCCATTGTTTCTGTCTGGGGTAGGATGGTAAGAGGTACGATACTTTCCAGAAAGTCTTGGCACACACTGGATTCATGTTAGGGCCTCTGAACGCCAGTTAACGTACAGAACAAAACAACAAAACCCACTTTTCTTTCACTGGATTTCTTGACAGTGATCTGAATATTAAAGTTATTGGAAAATAAATCTCTGAGAGCTCAGATCTTTTTTTTTTTTTTTTTTTTTTTTTTGTGTGTATGTGTGTGTGTGTATGTGTTTCTTTTCAGATAAGCTCCCAGCATAACACCTATGCTTTGACATTAACACACTTCTGCCTGATCTTCCCTCATAGGTGCCTTGTCACTCTCTGTAGTGTAACCGGAATAAGCGCTGTCAGTTGGAGTCAGGAGAGGCTGGCAAAACTTCAGGCCTTTTTGAGACACTTCAGAGCTATACCAACAAATGGTCTGTGCTCATCAGCCCTCCATGGACACAAAAATCCCATTTACCTGGCTCTGAAGGGTTACAGAAGGTGGGATCTAGCCCCCTGAGGGGAGGGCACAGGAGAGACAGAGAACAGCTGTTCTAATCCCTGTCCCAAACCCTCCCTGTACTTCTGTGGCATGTTTTTTTATCCTCAGATGTAACAGAGATGTCTTTGGTTGCTGCTTCAGAAGCCAGATCCTGTGCTATGAGCCTCAACAGCAGCTAGAGTAGAGCAGTGACCTGGCAGTCAGGAGAGGCCCAAAAAGAAAATCCCTCAAGGCCATGTCTCTTCCATTGCTTCTCTCCCTTAATTTGGCTCCAGTAAGACTAACTACAGTGCCATAAATCATGAGTTACCTACACAGGGAAGACCTTGCACCCATTTGCATTCCTCCCTGAAGAAGTATATGACCTTTCTATGGCTCATTGCTGGGGGGGGAGTTTTTAACTTGACTTCTCAACCTCATAGTGAAATCTGAAAAGTAGAAGTTTTCGCTCAGATGAGTGGAGAAGTTAAAGCCTGTGAAGCAGCAAATCTTGCTGTACTACATGCAGGTGACCTAAATTTCACAAGTCCTACTGAGCAGGAATATACAGCTTGGCTAGTGAAGTTGGGAACATGTCCTGTGTAGGACGGATGTACCAATTCAAATATTCTCTCCAAAATGCCATTTCCCACCACACACACCGCCCCAACAGCCTGTAAAGGACAAAAGTGCCTTCTGTGCTTACAAAGTCGGTACAGGAGGTGTAATTTCAGCCTTGTTGTGTTGGTATTATAAGCTAGTTGGGGTAAAAAGTCCTTACCCAACACCCCCCTCCTCTGTTTATTTGTGAATTAAGGTTGGTTAAATGGCTCAAGGTGCTCAAACTTGGAAAACAGGGCAGAAATGTCTCAGATTTGCAGAATGGCAAAGAAATGGCTCAGAAATGCAATGGCTCGGATTTAATTTTTGGCATAGAACAGTAAACAGAGAGAACTGTAGCATTGCGAATCCTATTACTGCTTCGGCTCCTGGCTTTCCAGCTCAGCAAAACTTGAGATACAGTAAGGCATCCTCGGTTGTATTCAGTACTGGAGCAAACTGGTTTAGTACATGGCCCCACAGCACCAAACTGCTGTTCAGAAAGGGGGAAAAAAGGGGGAAAAAAAAACCCTCCTCAGAAACAAAACCAAAAGAGCCCCGAAGGTTTGGCCTAGGGACATAATGCTGGACTCCATCACCACCAGGAAATAAAGATAATGGAATTTTGGATGTCAGTGGAGAATACTAATTGCTCCATAATTGCCACAATATGCTTGCTTGAAAAAAAAAAAAAAAAAGGGGGGGGGGGGGCGCAAAAAGAGGGTGTGTGAATCTCATCATAACTAAAATCATATTTGAGAAATAGCTTTCCAGTTAACGTCTCTGCAAATATGGATCATGGAAGAGATTGCACTGAAAGGGATGTTAGTGAGGGTCAGATAAGTACCAAGTTATTACGTGGATGAGAATCACCAGGAGGATACAAGTTGTGACTAAGCTCTAATATATAAAACATGACCAGCAAAATGTAGTTGGGATTCCCCTGCTTTCGTTTTGAATGTGCAACTCTTCAGTGAGTGGGATGAAAAATTAGGGCCAGCTATATCAAAGAATGTGTTTTTAATCACTTTTTCATCTCTGGTATCCATGCTTTCTCTGCACTTTCCCAAGGACAATACTGGCAGTTTTTCTTGGTTTGTATGTTTTTATTTTTTTCTTCATCTTCTTAGAAAGGCATCATATATGGGGTGATTGAAAAAGTGAAGATAACAGAAAATAGCAGATTAAGATGTAGCACACTCCAGCATTTATTGTTGATGGCTGAGAAAGTCATCTAGTCTTTCTCTAAGCCTGTGCAGATTTATTCTTGCATGTTTATTTTTCCCCTGATTAAAATTCAATATTGCTCTTTTCAATAAGAGGTTATTCTCCACTGTTTTACTAAAAACAATCCACTTTTCATATCAAGCCTGTATACAAGCTCATTACATCTTGTTCATTTGGACATGAGTTGTTAAATCTTCCAGGTGCTTCATGGAGGATTTAACCATCCAATTCAAATGAATGTTCTTTCACAAAGAGGTTTACTTATCACTGCCTCTGTATTCCTTTGCCTAATTGTTTAAATTGCCCTAACCTCTAACACATGCAATATAAAATTACCATGCCAGTAATGCAGGTGCTTAGCAAGAGAGTAGGATGCCAAGTGTGCAATTGTATTCTCCCAGCTAACAGCAATTTGCAGTTCAGGGTCTTCCTCTGCCAGCAGTGATGACTTTTCTTGATGAATGATTCCCCCTTGAATTTATCTCACTGGTTTTGCAGTTTTAGCTTTGAACCTGTGACAACTTGAAGCAAAGAAATTTTGCAGCTTGACCCACTGGTTGCATGTACATTAACAAAGCAATGTGTTGGAAGGGCTCTTTTTTAGGTGTAAATTTGTCTTGCTTTTGTGTTTTGGGACACATGGTAGCTTCTTGAAGTCTTTTCACAGAATCCTGACGTGGTTGAGGTTGGAAGGGATTTATGGGTCCATCTGGTCCAAGTCAAAACAAGCAGGACCTTGAGATGCTGAGTTCAGGTTTATTTCTCTGGAGGGTGGGAAGGTCAAGTTTTTTCTGCATCTATTGTACTGCAAAATTAAATTGCTGCTTGGTGATTGGTGACACACGGTTACAAGGGTGTACATTTTGCAGGGTGCAGATAAAAGCAGGATGCTCCTTTCCTACGTACATTACTTAGTCGTATTGACTTCCATCTACCATTTCATCATCTTCACCTCACAAGTCAATGAGAGTTCTAACGTGCAGGTCTCCATGCCTCATTTACAACTAACCCATTGCACATTTTAAACTTGTCTGGTTCTGTATTCAATGGAACTAAAATAAGAAAGAAATCACCTGTAGATTGCAAAGGACAGTGGAGATGTTAGATTGTGCTTTGAGAGATAAGGCTGTAATTTCAAGCTTTCCAAGACTCCAAGTCAGTTTGGATGAGTTACTTAATCTCTATGTGCCTCAGTTCCCACCAGTAAAATGGTGTTATTAATACCTGTCTTATTTATATATATATATATATTTTTTTTTTTTTTGGCTCTAGAGACTTACAGTTTTCTCCATAGAGAGCCCACAGCAATGAAGGATTGCTCTTGGGCTGGGCTCTTTAGTGCCTGCCCTCATAAAACATAATTTTCTTAAATGAAACTAGAATTTAACTCTTGAGAGCAAGTAATTTCATGCTCATTTACTAAAATCCTTTTCTCAGTATTTCTGCTTTCACAAGGCAGCTTCACAGTCACACAAATTTCCTACGTGCACCAGCTTCTTATTTTTCCAATAAATTGCTAGGCTGAAGCTGGCTGAAGTCTGGAAACCAGAACTGAATGCTCTGTCTGAGATTCACCCAATGACAAATTAGTTTTGTTGTTTTATTTACTTTTTAAAACACTTCTGTTCTAGTAACCCTTTATAACAATTTGTAAGCTCAGTTGCTGTTGTGCTTTATTAATGTGCCTGCTCACACCCAAAGCTTCATCTCTGCTTTGGTATCCAGCTCCTTCTCTGCATAACTGCTTTTTTTCTGATCTCACTGCTACACAGCTTTTCACAGATTCATTCCTTTCTCTCCTTATTTTTTTTCCCCACTCTTCTCTAGTGTAAATGCACTTTTATGCACCTGTGGTTCATCACCACTGTTCAGAGGTACACAGATCACATGGCACTTTCCCAGTCTTTGGTAGCATACCCAACTGACTTTTGTGTCAATGTCAGGTGTAATCACAGCAGTGAACCTCTTTAGCAGTTATTTCAGCAGTTATTACAGCATTGTCTAAATAATGGGCTTTACTCTGGTGAAGAGATACTCATTAAGGATCTCCTGCACCCATGCTAATTACAAGGCGCTATACCAACTATGGACCAGAGCAAGCAGGAACTAGGGAGATTTGCAGTCTCCCATGATGGGTCCCTGCATCAAAATCCAGAAGATTTTGTTTGTTTCTTGCTTGACCTAAGAAAGATCAGATGTTCTTGTCTGTAAGGGAACTTCTATAACTGTTCCCTGTGGATGCTGTCTGATGTGTATCAGTGTCTCCCAAGGAAGATGTTTTGATTTAAAGAGCTCAACTTCTGAAAAATGTTTTCTGGCACTAAAGAAAATTTCTTAGTGCAACCTAAATGTTAGCACCCAACCTCTTAAGATGCTTCTAATGATTACACATTAAATTTGTTAAAAAACAAACAAACAAACAAACAAAAAACTTAATGCAAATTGTGTTTCTCTGTAACTTTCTTAGATTTTTTTTTCCTTGATTGTGTGCTTCCCAATTTCACAGCACAAGCAGAAGAGGCTTTTAGCTTTTTATTTTTATTTTTTTTATTATTATTCTTCAACTGAGAAACTCCATGCAGTTATTGTGCACAGAGTTTGTTCTGACAATTCATTCTGGGACACTTGTTATTGAATCAGTCCCAAGCTCATGTTAGCAGATCATTGTTCTTACTGGACTCCTGTTGATCAGCAGATACTGATTTTTATTTATTTATTTATTTTTAAACTGAGATTTAAAAGTGAAGATTTTCTAAACAAAGTAATATTGGGAGGCTCCAGTGATTCTCATAATTGTATTGTCTCTCTTTCATTGAATGTGTATATTTCAGATTATTGGAAAAATCTGTCTTCTGCTAGATTTTTTTTTTTTTTTTAAATAGATGTCAAGTTAAATTGTCTGTGGTTGGTTGTGCTTTATAAAGACCAACTATTTGGACTTGTTAGAAGATTAAGTTCCTTGTTCAAGTTACTTTACAAGAGTATTCAGTAGTGGAAGACTGATTCTCAGCTGGATGTACATAAACTGCAGACTACATTCTCACTACATCAGCAGGTTGGTAGTCTTATCCATAAACTTTTTGTGGCAAGACATTCTCTTGAATAGCTTAAGTATATTCCACACAAGAGTTTGTAAGGTACTATGGAAAGGCTGGAGTAAACTTTAGCTTTAAAGTTAAAGAAGAGGGAGTTTAGGTTTTGAGGTTTTTTTGTGTTTTTTTTTTTTAAATTTTAAATAGGGTTCTCTGTTTCCTGCTCCAAAGAGAACAGATGTGCCATAGAAAGGTCTCTAAGCGAGTGTTGTAAAGCTGTGGGTATTCCAGTATTGAAAAATGTGTGGACCTAACAGTCTTTCTCCACACAAAATTAAAATAGGTTGTAAATATACAAGTGAGTTAATGTACACTTGTCATCCCAACACTGTACCTTCCATTAGACACGTTCTTAATCAGGAGACATCGTCAGATTTCAGTCTGAAACTGTCTGGTTCTGCAAATAGTAACTAAATTTGCCTTCAAGCGTTTGTCAGCTGGACATAACTTCACTTCTCAACCTCTAAGACTGTAATTAATCTTTGCTTGAAGCAAGCAAGGTGCTAGTGCATGTTAACCAGAAGTGGTTTCTAGTCCTTGGGAGGTTTGCTTGGCTTTCCATGTGAATTCCTCCATGAAGGAATGTGTGATCCATGTTACGTATTTGAGCCTCGATTTACGTGCCCCATCAGCAGAGCTGCTGGACATGTTTGCTAATGTGGCCCTTCAGTTGGCCATCCTTTCTACCCCTCTGTGGTCTTAGGGAAGAATTTCAGTCCTGCCAGCAGCTGTCGTTGCGGAAACTGGTGGTGTCCCCACAGTCCTTGGACTTCCCCTTGTTGGAAAAGCTGGTCTTGGCAAGAGTTGCAGAATGCTGCTGACCGGGGTCAAGTTTTGGTTGGACATGCCAAAATAAAGGGTTTATGTAGCCAGAGCCCTGGGAGGAATTACAGGCTTGGAAGGGGGAGAAAGGTATTAAAGGCCTCAAGTAAGTATTTAAACACTGATGTAAACTCTCATTGAATCCAACAGGAATTAATTGGCACAGTCTTTTATGTGACTTTTGGGGTTAGATTTCCAGCTGACATGAACTGACAAAGCTCCTTTGAGCAAGATGTACTGGCTTAGAGTAACTGAGAATTGGGACCCATGTGTTTTGCAGAAGACTTGACATCTTTCTTCTTATACGGAAAAATTCTAGATCTAATGGGAGAAAAAATGTTGTGGTCAGAGCCATTTTTGTATGAATTGCTTCCAGCCTGTTGATGCCCAGTTTTACACTGTCTGAAGTCTGGACTCTGAAAAGCTCTTGGGAATAAGATTACGTTATGTTTTAATTTTCTAGTTATTTTCCCCATATTTAAAATAAATAGATGACCTGGCTCTTTGCTCTTTCAATTAGCATTCAAGTAGGCTAATAAATTTAGCATAATCTATTAATAAATTTAAGCCTATAACATCCTAGTTTGCAGGCAAGCTGTGTAAACTCACTATATAAGTTGCATACCAACTTTAAATCACTGAAAAGTGGTGATAGGAAAAGCGAAACTTGATGTATCATAGAATAGCATTTTTGTGACACCCTTTTGAGCTAAAAGTTTCATGATTTTTTTTTTGACCAGATTTTTTTTTATTATTTTTTCTGAAAAAAAGCAGTTTGCATTTTTAACCCGGAGCAACGTGGTTCCTTCACAGAGCTCTGGGACTGCTGTTTCAATGAGTTCAGACCTCCCAGTTGTTCACTGAGCACTGCAGCTACATCTGCGGTCAGTAACTTGTTCTGTTTGCTGAGATTCGTATTATCTGTGGTTAATGAGAGTTTACACTGCATACACAGGTCTTAGAAGTGCAGCTCCAGAATCTTGTTATGAATCTTGTTAGAATATTGTTATGTGATGCCTCAAAGCTGAGTAGATCATGGACTTTGAGGTCTTCACTTGCATCTTACGAGGAAAAAAAAATCTGTGATATAAATAGAATTTTAAAGTGGTCTCAGTTCTCCACCCCCTCAGCCCAGAGAAAAACAAGTCTCTCTTCTGCTAAGAGATCCCCCTACCTTAAATGTACCCCCTCTAGCAATATTTTATATAGTAAAATATAATCTGAATTTTCCTAACAGTATGTGGCTGAGATGTGGTTATTGCATCCTTTCTTCTATTATCTGTGGATACTGCATAGCCATAGACAGGAGAGTGTTCAACAATGAGAATAAGTAATTATTCTTACACCGACAAAACAGCAAACAGTCTTTGATCCACGACAAAGAAAATTTATGTTGTTCACATTGGTGTGGTAGAGTTGAGGAAATGAGAATGAGCACGGATGAAGTTGCAGGTCCAATTCTAGGAGGCACAACTTTATCCTATTATAGGCAGATAAGAAGTTACGGTTGACATAATTGTTTTTGCTACAGTCACAGATATTTACTGTATCAGCATCATAGGAGAAAAATCCTAGGAAAAAAAATAACTTATGGAAAAAAACATCATAGTCATCCTTTAAGAAAATGTCCTGTAATGTACAGAAACCTAGCTTGAAAGTACTGTGTGCCTGTATTAATCTGACAGTAATAATTGTTGCCTTGTTTTCCTATTAAACTCTCTGCAACTTATTACAGGGTTATTTGTTCCTTGTGTGTTGGCAATTCAGGTTATGGATTAAATTTAAGCAGATATGAAAATGCATGCTAGAACAACAGCAGGAAAATACAATCTCCGTTGATGAAAGCAAGCTATGTACACAGCTCATGATTTGGACATGAAAAAAATGCTGGATTCCAGGTTGCAACATCACAAAACATGACAATTTGAAGGAAAAAATGAGTGAGTTCTGCATTTTTCTCTTCCCCCCTCCCCCCCCCCCCCCATTTGTTCATACAATACACAACAGCAGTCAGACCACACAAGAAGTTTGCACAAATCTACATGGTGAAAGTGGGATGGGAAAGCAGAATTAGTTCAGCAGCAAAGGCCTGGGCATTTTTTTAGTTCTTCAGCAGCTGGAAGCCTATGTGACACTATGGAATAAAATCAGCTTTGCAGGGAGGAAGCTCTATAATCAGTATGTATGATGCTTTCTTAAGATGTGATGATCTGGAACAGAGTAGTTACCTATATATGGTAGCTTTGTATCTACTGAGTAGTAGCAGCCAATTCTGAATTCCTCGAGGAAGATGATAAAAATATGCTTTAACTGAGGGGTTCCAGCAATAGTTAGCTAATAATTTCAAACCTAGAAAGACTTCCTTATGAGGAGTGTTTAATTACAGAAGCAAAGAGTTACACAGAATAATAAGCACTTCTCAGAAATGGTGATTTAGGCTTTTGTTGTTTGAATTTTGTCCTAACACAAAGGGCTGGGGGGTAGAGGGGGGGGGGGAATCTTGTGAGATATTTGAAACCAATAACCCACATGACAATTAGCTTGTAGGATACTTTGCCAGTGGATACCACGGAGGCCAGATGCTTAGAATTGGGAGGAGGAAAATAAAATGAATTTAATGGGTGATGAGAGCATCTACAATTAGATAGGATTAAAATGGATGGGAAAGGATCTAAGTCCCCACACTTTGGCCAACTATTATCTGAAGTTGAGAAGAATCTTTCCTTATTTGGGAACATATCCCTATCCATGTAGGCTTTTTGTACCTCTTAGGGATAGAAGGTCATATAAAACAAACTCCTGTCTGATCCCATGAGACAGTTCCCATGTTACACAAGAGTGTTAAAATCCTACTAATTGAATTTTCTTTCCTAATGCTGAATTCTAACAGTATTTACTTTACTGATGCAATGCACCAGTCAAAAAAAGCCTGAAAATTTTATTCTGTCTTGTGTTACTGAAGAATATACTTTTATTTAGCAGCAGTATTATATGTGATATCTTAACCGCTTTCTGTACCGATGAGTTCTACAGGGTAATTTTGCATTGCATTAAAATAATTATCCATCACTGTTTGAACTTCGTGTACTCTCAGATAGGTAAATTGTATACTTTTGCAAGCCAGCATGCATTCTGAAATTGTTATGGGAAAGATTTGCATTAGGAAAATGTAGATTTCCTCCCCCTCCTTCACATGATAAAAAAATCCCCGTACACAATAGCATTACTGCCACATGTCATGGGGACACTGTGTAAATTACAGAGTTACAAATTTGTCAGCCTAACCAAATGTCTGAAAGAATAATGTCATATTAGTTGTATTTCAGCAGTAAGCCTGGTCTGTTTAAACCTTGATTTGTGTGGCAGCTAGCCATACCAACAGCTTGTGCATGGTTGATTATAAACAACTGTTTTAATGTAACAAGATTCTCATTTAATTCCTGGGAGCTTGATGCATTGATGATCAAAGATAAATTCAGGGATAGCACTGAGGTAAAGCATTATATTAGGCTGACCAGAAAAGACAGGGTCCTGAAGATTTCAAGATTGTAAGATCTTTTGTATGTTGCAATGCAAACTTTCTCAAGTTGGATAGTGGACTTGAAAATAGAGAAACAGTAAACAGCATTATGTGCACAGCCAGCCTTGGTATAACTTGGACCTGTTCTGATTTTCAATTAATTCTACTTTTGTGTGGCAAGATCTGTAGGTTCAACCAAGATATTTTCTTAAATAGAAAAACTGTATTACTTTGCAATTCTAGGTTACTATTCCTCTATGTTCTTTCCATTTTTGGAAAAATTATTGTGGAAAAGCAGAAACCATTGGAACCGCTTTTTCATTTTTAATTTTATGGTGTGTCCGTGTTGTGTTTGTTTGTTTTGCTTACTGTTTTTAAATGTGCACCTTAGTTGAATACTCTTTTCTTGGATGAGATTTGGGATCAGACTTACAGAAGTTTTTCTGGTTAATTTTTTTTCTTGTATTCCTGGTGGCTTCAGTCTTTTGTATTTGTTTGGTTTGTATTATTTATTTCATTTGCTATGGGGTGTTTTTTATTTTGTTTGTGGTTCTTGAGGATGAAAAGCACTCTTTTCTGAAGCAGAACCCCTAAGAGGCTGTCTGTCTAGCTTACTGCCTGTTGCCATGAAGCTTGCAAAAACAGTGTTTTTGAGACTGCCACCTTTCTGTCAACTGTCTCTGAAGCTGGTCAAGAAGCTCAAAAGTGGTGGGAGAGGTTAAGGTAATACATCCGTGACTACATTTACACATCTATTTCCTAAGGAGAGTGGGCAAGGACCATGATGTTCATTCCTTCTAGTACCTAAAGAGGGCTGCAGGAAAGCAGGGGAGGGACTGTAGTGACAAGGGGGAATGGCTTTAAAGTAAAAGAGGGTAGGTTTAGATTAGATATAAGGAAGAAAATCTTCACTGACAAGGCAGTGAGGCCCTAGCCCAGGCTGCCCAGAGGATCTGTGGCCACCCCATCCCTGGCAGTGCTCAAGGCTGGATGGGGCTTTGGGCAGCCTGAGCTGGTGGGAGGTGACCCTGCCCATGGCAGGGGGTTGGAACAAGATGATTGTTATGGTCCCTTCCAACCCAAAACTTTTTTTTTTTTTTTTAATCAGTCAACATAGCTCAACAAATGTTAGGGGTTTGGTTACTTGAGCATCAAACCTAGAGTTGAACCTTTGAGTGTTTTTTACACTTGTGGTAAATTGAATCTAATCTGAGGTATGAACCTTAATTTAATTACCCCCCAAAATTATTGCTTCTTTGCAGTTTTACTTTTTTTTTGTTTTGTTTTGTTTTCTTTGCCAAATAGCTGATTTTGAATGTTCCCTCTTCCCCTTCTGTGGAAAAAAAAAAAAATACAAAGTTTCTGGCATCAAATAAAATCCAACCTGCACACAAACATGGCTATTAAGACTGGAAAATACTTTAGTTTTGGCTTTCCTCTTTTTTTTCTTTTTTTTTAGGGGGGGTGGGAGTAGTGCAATTCTACTTTTCTCCATTTTCTTTTTAAGAAAGCAACAGTAGAAGCTATGAAACTTCATATTCTTTGTTCTGTGTGGTGGTGTTGATGGAGGGGCAGGGCAGAGAGGAGGAATAGCCTTTGTTAAGAGTTTGATATTTGTATCATGGGGAAATACAGTGTTGTCCATCATCCCAGTATGCAGGAATCCTTAGGAGCAAAGGTAATGAATTTATTACAAGTATTGCCAGTTTTCATAGTTATAAAATTCCTTGGATTCTGGAAAAAAAAATAATTATGTGAGTGGGGATTTCTAGTCTATAAAAATTCATGGAAAGGCACAGATGCTCACTTGTACACAAAGACATTTAAGGTCAATAAACTTTTCAGTCAGAACATAAAAATGTACAAATCTGCTAGTAGTATTTTCCTTTAATATAGAAAACCACATAGTGGGGCTTTCTTTATTTCCACCCTAAGATTATTGCGGAATCTTAGGACTTACTTTGAGATCTACATTTCTTTTGAAGCTGTCAGTCCACAAGTTTCTGAAACAGGAACTTTTCTGACCTCACAAGGTAACAGAAAAAAAACTCTCTAAATTCCCTGTGAACTTCAGACCAAATGTTGGCTTCTGCTTCAACTGCGATATTTTATTTTCCAATCAATCTAAACTACTTGTGATACAAGTACTACTTATTTCCTGACTTCAAGCAGAAGCATCTATCCAGTCTGTGGGCGAAATTTTCATGTCCTTTAATGCATATTAAAGAAACTTCTGCCCAGCTTTCAAAGAAGACATCAGCTTGCGAAGATTTCCAACAGGACACTTCAGGAAAATATTGGGAAAAGATTTTATATTCTCATGCTTATGGCTTGCAGTTCTTACTCTTAAGACTTTGTACCAGGAGTAATCAATCTTATTGCATGTCCCCAGATTGTGTGAAGACAATCTACTTATGTCCAAGAAGACTTAGCCAAACCAAAGGCTTTACAGTCAGAGTGCTGGGTGGGGATCTTTTTTGTTTGGCTGTGTTTGTCCTGGAGATTGTTAGGCTGAACTATTTGTTTAAAAGAAACAAAATGAAAATGGGAGGTCTATAGCCAAGTTTTCAATGATCCTCTTGCTCACTGGCACTCACTGAGACAGGAAAAATGATGGCTAGTGCTTCAAAAATTTTTTCATGCTCTCATTTTTTTGGAATTTGAGCTCCTAAGAGAGTCTTCTGACAGCATCCTGAGGCTTGCCCAAGCACTGGATTCTTTTTTTCAGAGCTGCACAGTCTAAAATCAAGACATTGGTTGGGAATGTTTTTATCCAGTTCTTGTTGCAGGCATCTCCTTCATGGTACTAGCTGCATTTAACCGTCCTCGACTCAGAAGACTGTCAATTGCTGGATTCCATGCTCATGTATCAAATATTTGGAAACAGACCCCCAATTTGGAGATATATGCTTGGGTTAGGTTTTTGAACCTCTCTCAGCATTTCTTTACCACGAATCTCAATGGTTTCTGATACCGTGTTTAACTTTGTTGTGAAATTTTGTTTGGCAAAGGAACATATTTGTTTGTTTGGGGCAGGCAGAATTTTACTGCTTCGCTTGAATTTCCTGGTGTTCTCCAAAATCACAGTGGTTTACCTGGGAATCTTGCCAGTGTTTTAGACTTCAAATAGTGATAGTAAGATTTGTGTGTTCATTCAAAGCTTACATAAGGCTAAAGCTAATATTTGTGGGCATGATTAAATGTGTTTGGTATTTTGGGGGGAGGGATGTAGCTTAGGAGTTATGCTTGCTGCCTTGTTGAGTTGCTGCTATATTTCATAAGAATCTCCACGAGTTACCTAGCAGAGGGAGAGTTGATACAAGTGCTGATACACATAAATCAATAGACTAATGTCTGCTTTACACCTCTTAACAAAAATAAGAGTCATATCCTTACCAGTAAGCAAGTGTTCTATTCATATACAAAATAGATTTTGTCTTTCCTTTGCTTCAAACCATGTGACTTTGCACAGAGGTGCTTGCAGGAGATGAGTTAATACATGTTTAACAACTGTTGCGGGGAAAAAGAAAAAGACAACAAAAAATTGGGATGGAGGCAGTATGAATGTCCACATTTGAGCTTTTCTGTAAAACAGAAGCCTGGTACTTCCTATCTGCAACTCGTACAGGCTAGTTGTACATTTTGTCAACAGCTGATCTAAACCAAAGTGGCACGTCCTAAATCCTGTTGTTAATAGAGAGATGTAACTCTCTGGTGCACCAATTAGAAGGCTGGTTATGTGACTATTTTGATTGGTAAATGGGCACTTCAAGGGTCTAGAAAAAAGAGGAGGCTGAAAAGACAGGTTCCCAGAAAGAAGTAGTCTTGGAGAGCAGGAGAGGACTCTGAAAGGAAAAAAATGATCACAGCTGGAGGAAAGACCTGGGAAGTGGCTCAGGTTTGGGATATGAGGGAGACAGGTGGCAATGCATGTTGGGAGATGCCTGAAGACAGTGGCTGGCATTGTGGATTAACCTGGTGGGCAGCTGAGCCCCACGCAGCTGTTCACTCCCTCTCCCCAGGAGGGATGGATAAAAGAATCAGAAAGGTAAAAGTGCAAGATCTTGTGGGCTGAGGCGAAGACAGTTTACTGGGTAAAACAAAAGCTGTACATACAAGCAAAGCAAAACAAAGAATTGTTTCACTACTCATCAGCAGGAAGGTGTTCAGCCAAAAACTTGCTGTTCAGGAAAGCAGGTCTCATTACACAATGGTTTCTTGACCAATGCCATCACTCTGAACATCCACCTCTTTCTTTATCCAGATTTTATCAATAGACATGACACCACATGGTACAGGACATGCTTTGGTCAGCCTGGCTCAGCTGTCCTGGCTGTGTCCCCTCCCAGATCCTGGTGCACCCCCAGCTTCCTCACTGGCTGGGCAGCATGAGAAGCAGAAGAGTCCTTGGCTCTGTGTAAGCACTGCTCTGCACAACTAAAACATCAGGGTGTTATCACCTCTACTTCCATCAAAAAATCCAAAACACAGCATCATAAAAATCTCTACAAAGAGAATTAACTCTATCCCAGCCAAAACAATGACAGATGGTTATGGCCCAGTTGAGTTACTGTGAGCAGTGGCACAACATGCTCAATATAACATCCTGTCCAACCTTCCCAGACCAACAGCAGCCTCCCTGTAGGTGACACTAAGAGTTTGTGACCAAATAGTCAATATGGTGTGTGAGGTGATCCAGTAGAGTAAAACAGAATGTTCTTAGTTCCTTATTAACACCTTGTACCCCTATAAATGGTCTGCTGCAATGATAACAGATATTCAAGCCTGCATATATAAGGACACCCCTGAAGTGGTGTAATGCTTTTCAAAGTAATAAACAAATTCTGGTTTCTAAATGTTATAGCCTTAAACATGTCATGCATACATATGCATGCACATGCTCTACAGGCACAAAGATGTTGTGGAATTATAGTAATTTTTTAAATAGTATCTATAGTAGGTTGCAGGACTGTAAGCAACAACATAATCATAAGTATTTTCCAGAGATTGTGGTTGTCGTTCCAATGCCAGTCAACTTCCCAAAAACATAAATAAAATATATAATATCTTGAATTAAATATCAAGGCTTTTGATACCGTTTCTCACAGCATTCTCCTCAAGAAACTCTTTGCTCGTGGCTTGGACTGGCGTACGCTTTGTTTGGTTAAAAACTGGCTGGATAGCCGGGCCCAAAGAGTCGTGGTGAATGGAGACAAAGTGGCATTCCCCGGGGCTTGGTTCTGGGGCCGGTCCTCTTTAAAATCTTTATCAGTGATCTGGATGAGGGGATCGAGTGCACCATCAGTAAGTTCACAGGTGACACCAAGTTAGGTGCATGTGTTGATCTGCTTGAGGGTGGGAAGGCTCTGCAGGAGGATCTGGATAGGCTGGACCGATGGGCTGAGGTCAACTGTATGAAGTTCAGCAAGGCCAAGTGCCGGGTCCTGCACCTGAGGAGCAATAACCCCAAGCACAGCTACAAGCTGGGAGATGAGTGGTTGGAAAGCTGCCTGGCAGAGAAGGACCTGGGAGTATTGGTGGATAGTTGGCTGAATATGAGCCAGCAGTGTGCTCAGGTGGCCAAGAAGGCCAACAGCATCCTGGCTTGCATAAGAAACAGTGTGGCCAGCAGGGCTAGGGAGGTGATCGTCCCCCTGTACTCGGCTATGGTGAGGCCGCACCTCGAGTACTGTGTTCAGTTT
Organism: Aythya fuligula; assembly: GCF_009819795.1. NCBI lineage: Eukaryota > Metazoa > Chordata > Aves > Anseriformes > Anatidae > Aythya > Aythya fuligula. The sequence continues at coordinate 5,872,008 of NC_045559.1, forward strand.
TGGGCCCCTCGCTGCAAGAAGGACATGGAGGTGCTCGAGAGAGTCCAGAGAAGGGCGACGAAGCTGGTGAGGGGTCTGGAGAACAAGTCCTGTGAGGAGCGGCTGAGGGAGCTGGGGTTGTTCAGCCTGGAGAAAAGGAGGCTCAGGGGCAACCTTATCACTCTTTATAAGTACATTAAAGGAGGCTGTAGAGAGGTGGGGCTGGTCTATTCTCCCAAGTGCCTGGTGACAGGATGAGGGGGAACGGGCTAAAATTGTGCCAGGGGTGTTTTAGGTTGGATATTAGGAAGAACTTCTTTACTGAGAGGGTTGTTAGGCATTGGAATGGGCTGTCCAGGGAAGTGGAGTCACCATCCCTGGAGGTCTTTAAAAGATGTTTAGATGTTGAACTTAGCGATATGGTTTAGTGGAGGACTTGTTAGTGTTAGGTCAGAGGTTGGACTCGATGATCTTGAGGTCTCTTCCAACGTAGCCAATTCTGTGATTCTGTGAAATGGTACTCTATAAAGAGTGGGAAGGATTTATTACACACCTTTTTTGCATTTTCTAATTTTTTTATTTTTTTTTTTTTGAATATGAATTAGTTTATATGGTATTAAATAGGAGACTTTGCTCTGAACTCAAACCTTTCTCTAATCACCTCCTATCATTCTTTGGTACACTTTGGCACAAGTTACACCACCACCACCCACCCGTTTTCCTCAAATAATCCATTGAGGATAATCAGCTATGGGAAGAGAGCCCTTGGAGAAGGGGAGCAAGCCTGTGACATAAGTGGTTTCTCTCAAAAAAGTGTATAAATGAAGATCGTTGCATCCGTTAGTGAGTATGGAGATAAATTTTACACACTAAGTCTTTTGATACAGATTATTTGTGTACACATTTTGTAGCTAACATGTTTTGAGGACAAATTTGAATATATGTGATGTTCTGCTCTTACTAAAAAGTGAGCTGTTCTTAAAAAGTGGGGAAGATGATAAATTATTTTAAGTGGCTTAACTTTGCACAGAAAAGACATAGCAAAGTAGGTGTAAAACTGGTCTGTATCTTGAAGGTGGAATAAGGAGTGACAGGCATAGTTGGTCTTTGAATCTTCCTACAGAAAGTTAAGAAACCATTTTCCACACAGTTTTCTCCAGGCTTTGGCACTTCTTCTGACATAGGTGTGCTTTGAGTCACATCAAGTTCAAGAGTAGTCATCATCTGTAGCGGTTGAATTGATGGGGAACCCATAAGATGCAGAAACAAACTCTTAACTTCCACTGATTCTCCTTTGTAAAGAGGGGACATTAAGTGAAGAAAACATTTATGAAGAATCTCATTGGGTTTATAAGGTCATGGAAAACAGTAACAGATATTGTATGGGTTAATGTGCCTAAAGCATGTTGTTAAAAAAATGACTATTTCATACATGCATGTTTAGGATATCAAACATACATTCCAGAGGATACTTGTAACCACCTACCCTGCCGAGCACTGTCTCCCAAACCCCTTATTGCCCTGGGCTATGCCCTGCTGTTGAGTTGAAGCCTTTTTTCATTACATCTTGATTAATACTAGGTGCTAAAATCAAATTGGTGATAACTGCTGGTCATGACAGCTATTGTGCAAGCTCTTGCCAATGGCAATGCTAGTTCTTTCCTGTTCTTACCTGCAGCAGCCTTCGTATTTTAATCATAGGCCCCAAGCAGAAATTGTCAATTAGATTGAGCCTTGTGGTTGTCTTTGAATAAATGTTCTTTAGTAGATAGATTTAGTGCCTTGCTACTCTATTCCCCTGGTTTCTATGTGCAGTATACCTTCCATATACACTAAAATGAAGTATCTTCCTGGGGAAAAAAATATATCCAATCACACACCAGATAAAGTGGCTACTCTGCTGAACTCCAGAAAGAAATGAGAGGGCTTGATGAATGCCTTGAGGCCAAAACAATGATTCTCTTGCTGCTTTCTCTTGTAAAAAAAAAAAAAAAAAAAAAAAAAAAGATGGAAAATCTGAGTTATTTCAATTTAAACAGTACAGAGGATTGTGGTGAAAGAGGCAGAGTCACTTCTTTTATCGCATGTACATTTGATCAATGTTTCTTGAGCAGTTTTGTCCCAAGTGGGATACGGGAAACTGGGATCTTCTGTGTAACTGGCTACGAGTTATTGATAAATGGGTCAGGACCTGCGAGGGTGAGTTGTACTACCAATTCACGAATGCTCTGGAGAGATGTTGGATGCCAAAATATCTCAGCTGTGCTTCAGAGGGTGATTGCATAGTAAGGGACTCTCGCATCTGAAAAATCACAGACAATTGGCACATAATTGTATAATTGTATCTGTTGGACATGAGTTTGATTATGCCTTAGAAAAGTCAGGGAGGGACAGAACATTGCCTTGCATCAAACTTGAGATTGTTTTGAGTTTGTGATTTATATTTTTTTGCCAAGTAAGTTTATTATATAGTTGATTCCACTATAAAATATATGCAAGATGCTCATGCACTGTGGCAAGTGAATGAGGGAAATCATCTCACATGAAAGGGAGTGTGCAGGGCAACGAAGTGTGTCCAGGATCCCACAGTACTATGGTGCTGGGCCTGGAAATGGCCATGTCAGCCACAGGAGAGGCAGGGAGACCTGCTGCTGTCTACATAAGAGGTAGACTCCAGAGCTGAGATCAATTGCTGAATGCTGTAGCTGAAATTTTCTCAAGAACAGTTTGGATTTTGGGGGTTACTCTTCTATTTGGGGGAGAGGGAGTATTTTTTTTTTCTCATGCAGAAAGAGAGAAGAAAAATGAATAAAGCAACAAAAAACAGGAAGAAGTTTATCTGACACTTATTTCAGTAATTGTCCTTTGCTGGCCAGAAGCATACACGCAGATGTGAGTTGCTGACCACAGCAATGTGATGTTGGGGCTTGGAGGTGAATGATGGGATTTGTTGTGCTTGGCAGCATACACACACCCTCTTACACACACTCCTTCTCTGCAAGTGTATGGCTGGAGGAGGCAGAAGAGAAAGACAATAGTTGTTACTGTGATATGAATGGGTATAATTAGGTGCTTTGCCCAAGGTGACATGGAAATCCTCTGTCAAAAATGAAAACGTTAATCCAGGTCTCATGGAGTAAAGCCTGCTGCAATAAACGCAGCGTTATCCTTCCTCCTCTAGCTGATGCTTTCCAGCTAAACCCTCTCCTCCAGGGCCCTGGCCTCTGGAGTGGGCTTTGGTTTTTACCTCTAGTAACATAATGATTGAAAAAAAAAAAAAAAAAAAAGGTGCTCAGGCAAAAAGGATTAGTGTCTGTAAGCTTCTGACCACGGGAGTGCATAGAACAAATGTCTCTTACTGGCAAGTAGTTCAAAGGTCCATCTTAGGTTGTGGGGTTGTTTTGTGTGTTTTTATTTTATCTTTTTAAATTAATATTTGAACTTTCTTGGTTTGGAAAAGACTCCTGTGCGATGCAAACTCCAGCAATTTTACACAGACTAAAATGGAGGCAGCATTTGCCTGTGTTTCCCCTGCAATTACAAAGCAACTCTCTTGTTTTGTTTGAATTTCCTTTGTCGTTATGAAACACAATAGGCTGACGGCTTGATATTAAAAGCAATTGTGTTTCCATTCATGCAGATGCCAGCCTGTTTAGGTGAATTTACTAAGTCCCTAGACATACATTTTTATATTATTGCTGTCTCTGGGCCGTGCTAAGCATTTTAATCCTCTGAAAATAACCTCTGTTTTCCTTTCATCTCTTCATTAGCTCTTTCATCATGAGGACGTGAATTTAAAAATATATATATATATCTTAAAATTGTATGTAATAAAGATGTTTTTATCATTCCAATTTGTTGAGCTGTTCTTTTAAAGTCGCATGGCTTTCAGAACCATAAAATGGCACAATTATTTTTGTGTTGTATTGCTTTGTACCCTGAGGTTCCATTTAAAGCAAAGCAGAGAGACGTGTTTATAGGCAGTATTGAAAGCAACATATATGGATCTTGATGTCAAGCATATTTTATTGAAGTAAGATTAGAAAGGGATCTGATGACAAGTTATGCACTACCGAAGTGAAATCAGAATGAGGTTTTGTGCCAGGCTGCACATGGGTATTACTTTAATTTTAATTTAACAAGCCATGTTGCTATTTCTGTGATTTTTTTGGTAACATCTTTTAAAGATGAACCTTATGGCCAACTATGAGTTTTTAAAAGTAAATATTCAGAGCTTTTTGGACACATTGGCACACCCTCTGCACCAGCTAAGCCTTGGGATTGATATAGGTATATCAGGTAACCTGAAGCCTGAAGACTGCATTTTCCTGACATATACTTACATACTTATATACTGCATTCGTGGATTAAACCCTTGTGAGTAAATCTCATTTCCTTTCCATGTAAAATTTTCTTGTTAAATGCATTTCAGGTGTTTGTTTTTGTCTTCACCTATTTTGTTAACATCATGAAAACAATGTTGCTTTTTTTTTTTTTTTTTTTCCCCAAGAGGTATAGACTTGAATTCTGTTTTTGTTTTTGTTTTTTAACCCAAATGCCTGAGGTTGACACTACTTTATATCTCAGTGCACAAAGAAAAATAGTACAATAAAACAGAGTATTTTCTCTTTATGTACAGTTCTGAATTTTGCTGGGAGGGGCTCCCATAGGAAACAGTTTTGCTTTCAAATTTTCATTTTGGATGAACAGAGGTGATTCCCAACTGCAAACCTAACCAGACTATTTATGCTTAAGGATGTGAAGGATTCACCTCTTAAAAGATGGCCAAGTTAAATATCTTCCTTCAAAGCTTTATGATGAGTTGCTCTGTGGGAACACCTTGTGCACACACTAAAATTTCAGTGATTTTACTGTATTAGTGTCCAGAAACTGTAGCTACTTTAGGTTCTTTGAAAAATGAAGCTGTGAAATAGCATGACTCAAACTTTTCTCTGGGATACTGCAAGAAATTGTGTACATAAGGGAACACCAGGTTCCTGTTTTAACTGGGAACTAAGCATGTTCAGCCTGAACTCTGAATATCAAACTGTATTTCTCTATTTTTTAATCATCGCTGGTGTCATTATTTGTCTCTCCTTTTCATAAGACAGCAGTCTTAGCAATGTATGATCTAATAGATAAGGATGATTTAAAATCCTAGGTGCCTTTGCTCCATCTAGGCGTGGTTCACCCACTGCCTGATACATACCATGTAGCAAGTGTGTTCACCTTTCTGCTTTGGCTGTTGCTCCTCTTCCAGGTTTTTGCATCCTTTCCATTTAAATTGTAAAGGATAGAGACTCTCCTACTGTTTTATGCAGAATTCAACACAATCAGATCTGGTACCCATTTTATACCAGTAGATACTGGCGTTCCAAAAATATTCCTACTTTCTCTTATTATTTATTTAACATGTGGAGTTTTGTAGCTCAGTCCCAGACTCCCTTCACCCTGCAGGGTGAACAATATGGAGCTGCTGTGCAGTATGCTCTCCTTAGATCAGGTGGGATTTCTGGTTCCAAAACTTTTTTTTTATTCATTGAGCGAAAGTAAGAAAACATGATTCTAAATAATAACAAGATCTGTTGTACAGATACGTGATTTTTGACCGTGCCATGCTCAATGCACTGAAAGACCTTGGATTTTTGTTCTGTTTTAATATTAGCAAAATCTATCTACAGATTAAACTATATCTGTAGTACTACTACAAGGTGAGAACTAGTAATATTTAAAAGCAAATTTCCTAAGAACATGTTTATCCAAGGGGAGGAAGGAAGAAAAGTTGCTTTAATTTAGTTTTACATTTCCAGCCATTTGGGTGGCACAGCAAAAAAGGTCTTCTGCCAAGCTCAGGAGGAGAAGATACTAAATGACTTATTGTTTTAAATTTTTGGCAGTTGTGGCTTGAAGCCCACAGATTACTGGTTAATTTGGGGAATTTTTCCTTTTGTTCTGTTTTTCATGAAGAAACTTTGTATGTGGAGAAATTAATGAATTTACCACCCAGCAAAGAACCAAGCTGAATGTATTGTGTGTTTTTAAAGTGACACATGCTGCTTGGGATTGGAAAATGAATCAAAAGAAAAGACCAGGATGATATATTTTGGGTTCTGTCATTGCAGACAGTCATGTTTCTGAAAGTTTGCTCAAATGGGCAAAACTGTGGAATCCACAGCAATGACCTTCTCTGTGTAAAAGGCACCACAACTGTGCTGCTCAATGTTAATACAAGCCTAGGTATTTGGGAAGTTACTGTCATAGAAATAATGAATATTTGTAAGCAGGGGTGGGTGAGAACGAGCAGGACACTTCCTGAAATCAAATTACCAGCTATAGCAGAGTCGTCTGTCACCTACTGCAGGTGACACAGTGAAGGATGTCTTGAGGGAAATGATGCTCTCAGTTTTTGGTCGCCTCTCTTCTGACAATGATATGGAAGCAAACAGGCTTTCTAAATGCTGGGGTCTTCTGGCTTCTCACTTGCTTTTTGGTGCCAGGTGACCCCTACCTTTGATGCTCTGAGTACTGTTCTCAGTCAGGCATGCAAGTGCAATATGTGTCAGCAATTGCATGGCACACACACATATATATATTTTTACTTATCTTTGGGACATGCACAGGGAAAGACTTCTCGAGCTCCTGCTGTAATGCAGCATGTCAATTTGGCAGCTCTGCTAATAGAGAAACTCACCCTCTTCCTTTTCCTCACCCATTCAAATGCTCCGTTTTGGCACGTGTGTCAACAAGTGTGCTCAGGTGTAAAGAGGTGTGCGGCACAGAAGTGACGTAGCTGTCACATAAGATGGACTTCCCGCAGCCGAGATAACACCTCCTGTGGTATTGCACAGGCTGCCCACATGCGGCCCATTGGCACCTGTGCCCATGGGCTTGCCAGCTAGGATAAGGAGCATTTATGGAAATGTTTGGAAATCTCTTAGGAAATATCTGTGATTTTCCCCCCAGTGTTGCACCACTGCGTTAGCTCAGCTCCTTCCTTACTCTTCTCGGCAATGCACGATCATTCATCCTGCTCATATTTTGGAGGGATTTGGAAGCCAGCCAGCTGAAGGTGACTCAATTCTAGCTGTCAGCATCAAAATCTTCAGAGAATGAGAGAGATCCCTTTTTTATTGGTTGCTGCCAGGAAATTATCCTGGTAGTACAGACCCTGAAAGTAATTTAATGGGACTGCTACATTTCAGGCTGCTTAGAGGGCACCACTGAAGACAGTGGTTAAAGAGAGACTTCGTGAAGCGCTGAGCAAAGTGCTGCAGGTGTTGTATGTTGTATTTGTCTTCCTAGCAGGTGAGGAAGCAGTGCAAGTGCTAAATGGTGGAAGTTATCAGAGATGGGTGGAAACAGGGTTTGGTCAGTAGGAGTTATCAAGTGTTTGGTTTCAAATCATTAGCAGCAAATTTGAAAAGTAGTATACACTTGTACTTTGGGGTGTTTGGGGAGATTGATAACAAAGAAACAAATAAAAAAGCTTTTAAATTCAACCATCCTGCTTTGCATCAAGCAGAAGTAGCACTGGCTGGAGGGGTTTAGCCAGCAGATGTTTCATGAACTGATGGATGTGGGACAACTTCCCAGAGGCTGGGTGGTGAGATCCGAACCTGGAAGTAATGGGTTTTATCAAACATGTTCTATCCTGGGGGTTAATAATTGCAAAATTAAAAATTAAAAAAAAAAAAAAAGCCTCCGTACTTCAGAAGATTGACTAAGGATGGGTTACTCCAAAGTCAGGGTTTTAGCTGCTTGTTTTAGCATCAGTGTTTCTCTGCAGCCTGCCTGTGATGTACCACCGAAGGACTCCATCAGTAACTTCCAGCTCTAGAGCTGTCAGTTGTTCACTAGCTCAAATTCAATTTCAAAACAAAGCCAGGGCTTCTCCATAGCTATGCAGGCTATTTTTGATGGCTTCTACCACAGCTGAAAAGCAGGCAGGTGTCTGTGCTGTTTTTCAGTGGTTGGGACAAAGCTTTGTGTGTGATATGGAAGAGGGAAATGAAGGGAGGTCACAAGAGAGTCTCATTTTGCTGGGCTTGTCTATCCCTTTTAGAAGTTACCCTCCCTTTGCCAAACACAATTCTTTCTGACCTCCATGAAGTTATAAGTGATTATGGGTAGGAACCCTGAAATCCCAGAGCATGAGAGCTCAAAGCGTTCAGATCAAACATGGCATGGTAACAAAAATGAAGGCAAAGGACGCAGAGCAAAATTCCAACTGTAATTGCTGTATCAAACAGGTTTTTTTTCAGACAATGAACAGTTTGAAAGCTATTCACATCACATTTGCTTAGTCTTGTAGCTAGCATGTCACTAGCTATTGTTAGGTGGCAACCAAAAGCAGTGAATAGTATCTACTACTTGGGAAGAATTTAAAAATCTGTGAAAATGAAAAGATCTTTCTTGGATGCCTCTTACTATGCTGAGTGAGACGCGGAAAGGTTAGGTGAACCTGGCTTGTCCTCTGCATGTTTTTATGTCTGTCCACAGCATATGTAGAAAGCTGAGGAAGACAAATTAGAAAGGGTGTATCTGTTATTCGTGTTTGTTTTTGTTTTTGTTTTACCCCACAATGGAAGGTGTATAAATCAAATTCAGGCATGCCAAAACTGTCATGAGATGTCTCCTTGTACCTTAGGAGTCTGTGCTTTTTTGGGAGATGTTTTTCTAATGTGGATACAATTCTTTTATTTCCAACCTTGGATGCAACTGAAAGAAAATAATAATAATAATAATAATATATATATATATATACACACACACACACATATATTCCCTTTGTATTACCTGTCTGAAGCTTGAACAAGAACTAAATCAAACTTCTTTAATCTAAAGATTTGAATCTGGTTCAAATATTGGCTTTGAACTTTGCTTCATCTTCTATGTAAGCTATTAGTGCTTCCCCAGGTCTGACCTGGGGCTTCCAAAATCAGAGAGGGTTTTCTCATTCTTTGGATTTCTGGCAGCTCTAAACTGTTATGTTTAAAAGCAAAATAAACAAACAGAACTCCGCCTACAACAACAAAAACATGCTGATGTCTAAAGTCTATACTATAGCCAGGTGATGGATTACAGCTGTGTGAAGCAGTGTAAGAGAAACCAACTATGCATGAAAAAACTTAATATAGCCACTGAGACTTGCAAGGTTATCAGGAAATAAATAAATAAAATAAAATTAATATCAGTCTGTGCCAGTGCTATTGTTTGTTTTTAACATTTCACTCTGTGCAGATAAAAGCAAATAAAAGAAACCTGTTTATGATCAAGAAAAGTCTCCAAAATGCTCTAGTCAAGAAGAATCATACCTGTTTGCCCAAATTCTTGAGATGCAGCATACTTTGCATACTTTAATTGTGATTTATTTTTGAAATTGATTTATATGTTTTTGCTGAGTGAAAATCAGGTGATGCCATGCTTTTGGTATGAACACTAAGGAGCCCTTCTATATTTATTAACATGTGACCTGACACAATGGTTAGCACAGGAGAAGGGGATGTCCCAAGTATTTTTACTGTTTCCAGCATTCATTAGTCATCTAGTAGTAACCAAAAAGGGTTGATTTCAGCAAGACAAATGCAATTAAAAAAATAAAATAAAAAACTAAGGACCAGAGTCTAGTTGCTTATCTGCCTAATAAGACAACATATTTAATAAATATTAAACAAGGTAAAGACATAGGAATCAGGGATTCCAACCCAGGCTGATGGAATCATCTCACATAATCTTGGAAGAGTTGCTTAATATCTAGATGTCTCTGCTCAGTGTTAGAAAATTGGGATGATTGAAGTTTCGGTACAATGAGAACATAATCCATTAGCCCTTTCATGGGGCTTGGGCATGGCAGAGAGGAAAGCAAATTCTTGATGTGGTACTAACTTCACTACTAGAGTGAATTCAGTCAGAATGCAGCCTGTTTTCCAAAATACTACTGAGTCCAGTTCTCTGAGTACTTTAACAAGAATAGACCAGGGGTGCTTTGTGTTTTTATTTCTATCCACAACTTACGTTGTTTCCATTGACAAGGTAGGAGCAAAGTGTTTTGGAAATGAGGGAAAATGTACTTGGATTGAAACATGATGTATCATACAAGCTAAATAATTTTGTACGAATAACTAACACGATTATGTTTTTATATTAAAAACAGTAATTCACAGTCACAAAAAGCTACTCCCCAAAGACAGCTTAATACAAAAAGGCTGATTTGGCAGTTGTGTATTCTGCCAAAGTGTTATTTAAATTAGATATTTATTTTGTGTTTTTTTTTTTTTTTTCTTTTTCTTCATGGTACTTTATAAAAACAGCAGAGAAAATATGCAAACTGTGTCTCATTCTATAAATGCCCGTGTAAACAGCTAGATTCAGAAAACCCAGATAGACCCATCTGCCACTGTGCTATGCTCTGTACAAAAACAGCTAAATTCAGACCATATAACAATTTAATTAAAATAAACTGCAATGAGTATAAGGAAATCATTGAAAAGCGAAGGGTGAGAGTCTTTGGAGATTAATCATGTTTGTCACTTAGGAGCACTTCCAGCACAAGTACGCAGTTTGGTGTCTTTAAAATAAGTAAATCTGTGGAGGTTAGGAAGCTGCCAACATCTTCCTATTAAGAAGTGATAGTTCCTATGTCAGAAGTGGTTTTTCAGGAGGGATTTTTGTAGCCAGAAGGAGTTTTCTAAGAATGTGTGTTGGGTATAAAAAGAGCCCAGTTTCTCTATTACAGGTAGTTATGTCCCTTCCCAGAGGGCTAATTTGAGACAGATACTCCATTTTGAAGTAGGAAGGTGCTGTGATACCTACATGGGAAATACATGAACAGGCAGTGAACACCACTCCTGATGGAGCAGAGAACATATATGATGCTTGAAAATGAAAGTGAGGACTAAGGTTGTGCTTCTGTGGTTATACTCTGAGTAAGCACAGGAGTTTAATATTAAGAAATAGCTATCATTTCCCAACCTGAAGAGCTCACCATTCAGTTTTAAAAATCCATTATTCGATAATATTTTGTTTATGTTCTTCAGGATTTTCTAATTATAAATAAAATATTTTTTTTTCTCTACTCTTAGGGGAGGATTTAGAACGGATAGTACTTTCATGCAGAATTCTTTAATAACACACTTTTTTGCTTTTTACCTGCTGCTTGCTTTCCATCTGAAAAGGAATTTGTGCATGTGTATGTTTAAAGAAAGGAAATTAAATTTCTTAGATTTTTTTTTTCTTTTGGAGTCTAATATAATCAATGTTGATATATTGGAAAAGTAAAGTTAGAAAATCTTAAGCTACTTCTTAATGGATATGTAGCCTCTGTTTATCAAGGCTTTGTGATTATGTTTATAACAATGAGCATCTATGATCAAGCCACAGAGGAAATGATTTAAAATGTCCTGCATTTTGAGAAGCATCACCTTTTTCATTGCTCTTAATGCGAACTGTAGCAGTAAGTCCCAGACAAGCTGGAAGATGAGTTTTGTTTTATTCTTTTTCTCTAAACTACTCACTTTTTGTGGACATTCACTGAAACATTCGCTTTCATTTCTGTGACGAGTTTTGAAGGCGCAAAGTAGTAAGTCTGTCCTACAAAAGAACATTATCACTGTTGTCTAAGCAAGAACAGAAGCTGGAGAGGAATCTAAATCATCCAGATAATTTTAAGTCCTGTCAGTTAAGTTTAGTATTTCGGGGAGTGGAGAGGGGTGCACAGATCTACTTACTCCAACATTAGATCAGCCAAAAATGGCACATATAACTTGAGACTTGAGTCCGTGGAAACAATTTGGAATGAAAACGTAGGAGGAAAATTCCTGCTTATTCATCCTCTTTCCACATCTTCACTGAAAAATAAAAGTCAAATAAAAGCAATTTACATGATGTTTTTCATGCATGCAGTAAAAAAAAAAAAAATAAAATCTGTGTAAAGAGACATGATAGACTGCCAGTGGTTACACCTGCGAGTCCACCTCACTCTTAACCAAGTCCTTTGAATCCAGGCAAATAAAGCAATCTTATTTCAACGGTAGTCATTTCAAACCTACTGGCTGCACATAGACTTGCATGCCCAATCCATTACTGTTTTCATCACTTATTTCCAATATCATACCCAAATAGTCTGAATTGAGATTTCTCGCTATAGAGAACCTTGTGAGAGTAGTGGGAATATCTTATTAAGTGAGATACATTCTTTTTATCAGTGTACAGCGTAGCTTAGTTTTGTTTATCATATACTGAAGAAGAGGGTATTATGATACCTGCTTTTAATGACTCATTTCATGAATTGTTGCATGATTTTAGTTTTTGTAAATAATGCCCCTCAAGGGCATTAGATGCTTTAATTTAATATTGTTAATATTGAGGGAAGAGCAAAAGGGAGAAATTGTGGGTTTTACATTGAAGGTGTTTACATTAACACCTTTTACAAAAGGTGTTTACATTAACACCTTTTAGTTCTGTTGTTTAGTTTTTATTCCCCATGTTTTTGGGATAAGAGTGTATATTATTATAATGTAAAACTGCTTGTTTTCCTTTTTCAGGGCTGCAAAGTTTGAATTCATAACTTGGATTCCTACAAAAAGAGTTGACTTAACCAAGAAGCATTATTACAAACTCAAACAGCTGGAGTTTGCAAACTTGCAAGCAGTTGGTCATGATGGGAGCTGCTTAGGGACCCCAACTGCAGTTACTTTTGGGATACTGTAACAGGATGTTCATCAAACTGGTGGCCCATTGTCAAATCAAGTGGTGGTCAGAAGGATTTTTCTTTTGATGGGAGAGGAAGGTTCCTGTGACATAAGGGATTTACCAAAGGAAAGGAAAATAGAGTACATTTAGTAATTGTAATACTGCTTCAAAATTTGTAACCCACCCTGGATGTCACTAACATATCTAGAAAATCATGGCTCATGAGAATTTATATATGTAAAGGTATGGTGCTGCACAAGGGGTGATGCTTCCTCCATGGTCACCAAGAGCAGGGGACTTATCCCACCCTGGAAACTCCTGAAACCTTTTCTCAAACAGTAAACTAATAATTTCTTGCCAGTGATAATTTTCTCTGAACAGCAAATAAACCCTCCAAGAAAGGGAACACAGAAAAGTGAAATCCCTCTGCACAACTTCATCTAGCAATGAGAAAATATTATCTGGAAGTGGAAAAAAAATGAACTCCGGGAACTTTGTTTAACAATCATTTCTCTTCCTGATTGAAATAAATGAGCCCAAAGATTTAGCCCCATGTTCACTCTTCAGAGAAAGGGCTTTTACATTGATTTCTTTCAATGAGCATAATTTTTTATTTTGATGTGCAATTAGGGCAAATTCAGCTTATTTTTTTCCAGCTCTTACTTTCACACAATTCCCCTTAATTAAATGCACTATACAGAGACGGCAGGTGACTCAATGTGCAGGGCTGAGACTCTGCTGTGATCAAAACTAGAGCCACAGTTCACAGCAGCTAGCAGCACTTTTAGGAGTATAAAGCTGCAAAATTGCAAGTAAGAAAGCCAAAGTCCATAATGGCTTATTTCAGAGCTAGCTGGTGAGAGACAAACGTGAGCCCTTGGCAGTATGCGCAAGGTAGTGGCTATAGCATAGTGTTGACTACCTAGTGGTCATGTAGAGCAAAGGATACATCTTATTAGCAAAGTCCAAAGCCATGTCTGGACTCCTAATTTGCTTGCAACTTGCTGTTCAAATTAAGTAATAGTTGTTCCTGCTCGTCAGCAAGGGCCGTGCTAATCGTGTTTAGAGTGATTCGGTTCCCTGCCCTGGGTCCTGGGCTTAGAGCCAGCTGAGACCTTCAGCTCCTCCTGTGGCTTTGGGTATTCTCAGTTTCCTTTGCCCTAATATGTGAGTAATTCTTGCGTTCCATACCAGCATGTTAATTCTTCAAAGCACTTTGCAAATCCCTGTGTGGCCAGTTCCAGCTGGCCGCTATAGAGGCACAGTGGCTTGGATGTGTGCATGTAGACATCCACTGGACTTAGCAAAGCTGTAACAGCTGGATTTGACAAGTTTCATGCAAACTGTGTCCCAAAGTATTTTCTGGTTATAAATACTGTTATAGAGCAAAGCAGATGTGGGAAAGTATGGCCGATATAAGGCAAAAACTGATTTTTCTACAGTGCTTTAAAGAAGGTTGAAAACTGAGAAGGCAAGTGTCCAAGGAACCTCATCCAGGTGATGAAAGGACCATCTTTTAGATGACTTCAGCCAGTTTCTTTCAGACTCCTAACATTCCTGACCTGGTCAGGATTTCAGTTTCTTTCCACTACATAAAGCAATGTCTTTTGAAACTTAAGAAAGCATTCAGAAGCTAAATGGAGATCAGTGTCAGGGGAAAGGCAGACAGGGGAGGTAAACTGAGCCCATGAAAATGGGCTTTAGGAATAAAGCTGGGAAAACTTCAAATTCTGAGATGAGTTGGTATTCCAGCAATAACCTGTTTTCAGATGTTTTGCTGAATATATGACAAGGATAGCTGTAAGGGGACTTGAGGAGCCTTGGAGAAAAATGTAGTTAGAAAGACTTCTGGGTTTGCAAAACTTTTTTTTTTTCCCCTCTCCTTAATATATCCTGACTGACACAGTCCATATTTTCTTTGTTTGAAACTGTACAGTAGCTGTCTACAAACTGCTGTAAAGTGCAGTTACCTGTTATTGCCCTGTAAATAATTGAATAACCTCTTCCAGGCAACATGGTCAAGATGCAGATTTAATTTACTTACAGGCCAGGAGTAAAGATGGTTGAATCCATGTGGTTCACTGTCTGTGTCTGGAGGTGTTGCGAATGGGTACATAAATAGTTTACTGAACCTGTCAAATTCTCTGCCAGGAATGAGCATGCCCTCTGGTCTGCTACATGTGCTTATATGAAACAGTTCCCCTTCAGTTCTCAAGCAGTAGGGAGTAATATATTTTCCAATACTTTTGTGGAAGTAGGTAAAAGACAAAATGAATCATAAATATTGTAGCAGAAGTCAACACAGGATGCTTTTTCTTGTTGGTGGTTGGCTTTTGTTGTGTGTTTCCCCTTTATGATTTTTTTTCTGGCTTTGAAGGAGGGGGGTGCTATGAGAAAAATGTTACTTTCTCCCCCATGTGCTCTTGTAAAATGATAAAACCTAACTGGAAAGGTGATGTCTAATTGTGTCTGCCAAAATTTTGAAGGGAGGGATCCCACTTCTCATTGCAGATAATAGTGGGTCAGATAGAAAATGGGGCTGAATTGTCCCCCTAATGTAATGTTCAGGTTGTGAAATCAAGAGCAGGAGAACTAAATCTCATATTAGTCACTGTAAACATGCAATTAGATGCATGTGGCCTGCAGTACTGGTGCTGGGGACCAGCTGGGCACCTGGTACCAAAATCAGGATTTCAAACATGCTCAATGTGCTGCTCTGCAGAACCAGACCCAGGTCACATAGGGTTAGCACATTGCTACTGAGGATGTCACAACAATATTACTTCTGGAAAATTAGTACTGTAATAAGGAGTGTGATTAAAACAAGAGAGTAACTTATGTTTTATTTAAAGCCAAGATCCAAAGTCAGTAATGTCCCTTGAGTAGTTTACCTGAGCCTTTCAAAAGCTTTCATCTCTGATTTTCAAAGTTGTTATATTGCTTTCTGCTGAAAGAAAAAGAAAATGCATTCTACTCTGATCTGCAGTCATTAAACAAAACTTTAATTTATATAATTTTCTCCTCAGGTTAGTATGTTTTGAAATCTTTAGTCTGATTTTTTTTTTTTTAATGACAGATGAAGAGAAAAGAGATTTTTTTAGGGGTGGGAGATGTTGGTGTGAGGAGAGAGAAGACAGGAAACCTTCCTTTTTTGAAGAGAGTCTTAATGAGATATCATCATCTGCAGATGTCCCATCTTCTAAATTGCTTTTTCAGTATAATTAATAAAACCTGGATGCCACTATTTCTCCATTAACACTACCCCTTTGGAACTGTAGATGCTAAAACCATGTTGACAACACAACTTTTTCAATTGTTGCCATTAAAAGAGGCCAAGATAATAGAATCAAGAACACTCCATTCACCCGTCAGTCTACAAGATGTGAATGCTTTAACGCCTGATCACATGTAATCAGTAAAATTCCTCTCTATTTTGGTAAGATGGTGGGTGTCTAACACACTGAGACACACATACACATGCACTTGCAATTTCCTGGCAATGTTCCAGAATGGATAATAATTCTTCTATTGCTGTTCCCTTGCAGTTTGGATCAGTTACAGTATTTTTCTACTCTTGCTTGTTGTAAACTCTATATATACAGCATGGCTGCACACTGCTAACCAGCTGCTACCTTCCTCTCTAGAGGTGGATGTATTAAGCCATTCTGTTTGCAGAAACACTTTTCGGTGGCTTCTAAAGAAAAATATTGAGGTGTAAAGCCACTGTCTAAAATTATGATATTTGTTTGGAAATTGCCCCTCTTTGAAGGCTACAGAAGGTATTTTGTTGTTATGAACGGGTGGTCCATGGTCTATCAACTGTCCATATGTCCTCTTCATGATCGTCCTCCAGCCAAGGACAGCACAGTGCCTTTGTGCAATGTGGCCAAAAGGTGTATATCTCCAGCCTGTAACCAGCTGTGTAGTCATCAGAAGTTTAACACAACTCTGATTTAAAAAATAAAACAAAATACACTATTTTATATATATACATGTACACACTATTTATATATATATCAATATATATATGCACACACTATTTTATGTATATATATATATAATAGTAGACAAGGCAAAGTGAAGCCTGGAGCTAGCATCACAGAGACAATGTGTACCCAGTGGCAGTATCAGTACCCAGTGACTGCTTCTACGTGACCTGTGAGTTGCAGAAGGAGTTGTTATTGCTGTATCGAAAGGCCTGAAGCCTGTTAGTTTTTAAAAGAACCTTCCTGTACAGGTAGATATAAGTAAAGGCATTGTATCAGTATATAATAGTGTGCAGCTAGTATTTATATAAGTGCTCCATGCTGCTTAATAGTTTGTCACTTTTGTTGCAAGCTTACATAAAATCTATGGCTGCTGTAGGGCAAAGGTATAAAACTTTCATGAGTAATATAAAATATACAAAATGTTGTTGTTAATATTTAATACAATTTGCAGCAGTCAATGAGCACAATCAATGTTTATTAATTAAGATGTTCAGCTGCAATAGCAATTTCTTCTTTTTGGTGTGTGTGTGTCTTCAGGGAGGATTTAGCAAGCTTTTTTGACCTTTTGAAAAAAAAAAAAATTGGCGTGTTTAACAGCATTGTTGGCAACATTTTACATTACTTGTTTTCCTTTCTTTCAGCAAGTAAACATAACTCTTTTAGTGACATATTTAAACACACTACATGATAAGAGAACTGGGTTTTGGCCAAGGTATTTAATAAGATGTGTCGCAATTCAGGCTCTTTGTAGCAGCCATACTGACGCACTGCAGATAATCTAGCATTTGGGGGAGGCGTTTGTGTGGTTGTTTTTTCTTGTTTTGTTTTTCAACAGTTTTCTATATGTTACGGGGGATGCAGATAGCAGTATGCAGGGTAGGAGGTGAATTTACTCAGCTGATAACTATAGATTATGATAACTTGATGTGCATCTTGCTCTACCTGTTGAATCAAGTCAGGTACTGAATGGTCACAAAGAGGCACTTCGGCCCTAGATGCAGACATGCCCACGTTGGGGATGTTTCCCTTGGAGCCTCCTGTACTATGGGATGGAGCCTGTGCACAGCTCCCCCTGAAATCACAAGCATTGCTCCCAGCAAATGCTCTTGCAAAGTTTAGCTGGTTAACAGCAGTATTTTAACTAACCCATTCAGGTCTGTCTGGTTTATCAAGATTGTATGAATTCCATTAGCTTTGAGGTTTTTGTAGGTTGAAGTGACCAGATGTGGAGAGCCACCAAAGGCTAAGGCAGTTTCAGCAGTGGATGTAGTGTTTGATTCAGGTGGAGCTCAGAGAGTCTGTCTGTCACCTGAAGTAGGCATTTAATCTCCTACCACATTTTTAATCACTTTCTTCTGTTTTTCAGCATTATGTTTCTCTTAAATAAGACTTAGCAGTTTAAAGGTATTTTCTTTTTAGGTGTCATACTACAAAATAACTTAATGGACTCTAACTATCAATAAAAGTTTGTGATTATGCTTAATGTCATTGCCAAAACAATGTGTAGCCTGAAAGGTCCATCTTCTCATTTCTGTCCTTGTGCTCTACCAGTTGAGAGTTGCTCAAGTTCATTTTATTTTTATTGTTTCCCTCAAACATTATTGAATTCTCCAGCTACATTAGAACTGGAGCACTTAATGGCTTGTTGTTTGGCTTCTTTGCAAGTAAAAACAGTTTATAGGATAAACTCATGGTGTACATGAAGTGTTCTGCAGCAGCCAGGAAGTGGTTAAGTCAAATTAATGTATTTGTCTAAAATCATCCCTAAAGTAAACATAAAAGCCATGATACTTTATTTAATTTGTTCTCTGGACTAAAAATGACTTGAGATTACCAATGATCTTAGTTGTAATAACTTCATATATATATATAAACTGTGCCACATTATTTTGAACTGTACTGCTAGGGTTTATTGAAATATATCAACCTTATTGCTAATATTTCACAGACGGTTCTTCATTTCAGCAATATAGAATTCAATTTAGCAGAAATGTGATATTCCTTCTGAAATTTTAAATTCCCAGCAGATGTATAATTCAATTAAGTCCAGAAGATTAAAAATAAAAAAAAAAAAAAAAAAAAAGGAAACGGGAGTTATTCTCTATACATACACTCTTTCTGCTCAGTTCCAAAATAATGAAAAACTACAGCTGTTCAGTTTTGGTTCATCTATCGCTTTGTACAATTTTTATGGGTTTTATGTGTAATCACATTTGCAGAGAGAATTTTTATACAGTCTGCTCCATTTTGCACAGTTATTATCTTTCCACATTAAAAACAGATTGTAAAAACTGATACACAAGCCTTGGGCCCACTCCTTAAGGAAAGTAAAGCATGGTCGTTAATCATGGGAGGGTACGGGGGTTAGAGGGGGAGAGGAGCTTGTAAAACTTAATTGTTCCGTTTCCTTGTGTTACAGGATGGCCTTTGTCTCCTCTTCTTCATTCCATCAGCACACTTTTTTATGTTAAACTCTTTGCAATCCATATATGTGGAACTAAAATGGTCATTTATTTTTGCATAACCAACTTTGGCATAAATTGGACACACACTTCTACCTGAAATAGCAGTTCTGCCCTGAAGGTGAAGGGGTCCCTTCATGTAAGCTTGCATGCTGGGAGCCTTACCAAACCCTTCTTAAATTCTTGGCTCACGTTCCTAGGCCAGAACACAAGGTCAGGTTTCCATGTTAAATTGTCTGTGATCTGTGCAGAATCATTTCATTCCCTGGGCCTTAATTTGTCTGGCTTAGAAAGTGGCTGCAGCCCAAAACTGTTTGAGGGTGCTACTTGCACCCAAGCAATAGTGCAGTTTGTTGAACTGGGATGTCTACACCCTTGCTGCTCCATAGGGATATGTCAGGTAAAATTTCAATCTATTTGTACAAAATTATGCCTCAGAGTTTGTGCTCTTCTTCTTTTTTTTTTTTTTTTTCCTAATTAAATCGCTCTATTAAAATATTACCTTGCTCTGTCTATCTGAATTCCCAGTCTGGAAAGGAATGAAAATATATTTCATTTAGGCATTTCAAATATAAAATAGATATGAAACATTTTCATTCTAAGTTCAAAGTGTAAGGCATCAGGAGGGTATTAAAAAAAAAAGGGGGTGGGGGGGAGAAGGGGAGAAAAAAAAATAGCCTTTGATTCTTTCCAACAAGAGAGCATTTGCAGCTCTCTACCTAAGCAGTCACTCAAAGGTAAATAGCTTAAGCATCAGTGATCACCACTGCATCTAATCAACTACCTGATAGCCCAGACAAATCCTACACTGCTCAGTATTGACCCTGTGAAGTAAAAATTGATTCACTGACCTGTCACTAGATTGTTTTCCAGAAAGTGTAAGGGACTTACCCATGCTTCTTAGTGTTGAAGGTGGTGCTTATCTGTAAGGTGTCTTGCCTTCAACAGATGACAGCATTTTTTTTTCTCTCCTCCTTCCTCAGAAAAACTGGAATGTGCAGCAGTTGAAACGGGAGAACCAAATTATTTTTCGTATGTTTCTGTTTTAGTTAAAGGAGGTCTGGCTTTGGGGTAAATAAATCAGCTGAGGAAAAATAGGTGGAAAAAAAAAATAACATAAGTGAGAGGAGAAGTAGTGGCTGGAAGCGTGAACAGTCACGCTAGGTGAGATATGATATTTGCCATGTATTTGCCAGGTATTTGCCATGGCACGTGCAATAACACAGCTGTCCTATCCATGGCTACTACTTCAGCAGCTGTGAAAGAGTTTTTCAGATCATAGACTCTGTATTTGTCTTTGTTACTAGGGGTAATCAGACCACCTTGATAATTAGTGGGGGAAGCTATGGAAGAAGAAAAATGCTTGCTCTTTACGTGTGGTTCTTATGCATGTGGCAGCACGTTAAGATCTCAGCCATCATTTAGGTAATATTCCCAAATGGGGATTCATCTGCCTTCTCCTCTTCCTCTTAATCAGTATTTTGCAATTTGCTGTTGCAGCTTAGTAGAGATACAGCTACCATGCATGTTAATTTTCTCAGCGGTGTGGTGGATGTGACCTTTTTGCAAATCCATTTGAGAACTTCAGGGAAAATGCCTATGCCCTGGTGAAGCAAAATGTATTTAGTACCTACTGTAACTTTTCAACTCTTTCTGAACCACTATCTATAAAACATGAAAATCTTTGAGCTACAGCTGAGTAATGACTTATTCCCTTCCTCGTGCAGTTTATTAGTATCTTGGATACCTCCCTACATATACTAAGCCACCACACCTAACCACTATCTCCTTCTGATGCTGCTATTCCTATTTCATAAAACCCTACAGAAGCCTTTCCTAGTGCTGTAGTATGTATGTAGTATTCAGTTCATCCTTGGTACATACAGATCATAGCATCTGAAAAATGGACAATCCTTGTTGCTCTCTTAGGCTCTCTAGTTGACTCACAATTTTATCGTAATCTGGTGCCCAGAACTCAGCAGCACTGGGTAGAACACATTGCTGTAACAGTTACTTATGTGGAACAAAAATTGTCGTGTCCCACTGGAATGTGTAAATACGGTGATAGTGACTTTCTGTTTATCTTTCCAGAACAAGGTTTTCTCATTCTTCATTTTACATCTCTACATGTTCCTCTCAAAACAAAGCACCCTCTTCCTACCACATCCTCCGTGCACTGGTACACCAGGACTTAGCTGCCTGCAGGGAAAAAAAAAAAAAAAAATTGCTTCAGCCTGGCCAGTCTAAGCTGTTACAAAAACAAATAAATCATCATCCAACTGGACAATAATTATCTTTCATGTTTTCTTGTTGGATTTGCTGTATTGCAAAACTTTGAGTCATGTGCCTGTAGTGGAAGCTGATCCTGTTGATGCAGGAAAGGCTCAAGAAGCGCAGAACAGAAGATGTTGAGAGATTCTATCCTTCTGGCTGACTCATGAGACAATAAAATAAGCTTTTTCTCCTTTTATTTTTTTCCTGTTACCCAATCTGTTCTCAGATATTATCTGCATATCCAGACACATTGCCTTTTTCCCAGGAACTCTCCATGTGAAAACGTTTTCACAGTTCTCCCATTGCCCTGAAACTTTGTTGTCCAGTAGATGGATGGCTGTACTGAGATCCTCTTTCTATTCATTTAAGGAAATCATCACCTATAAATAATGCTTATCAGTAAGTACTTCTGCATTTTTGTGCAAAATCTGTGTTTTCTTCACAAATGGGTTTCCTTCTTGTGAATTATGACATAACAGCTGTTTAGTTTTGCCACTTAACTTGACTGGAGGACAGGTTATATGACTGGAGCCAGGAAATGGAGCTGAACCTTACCACCTTTTCAGTCTTGCTCTTTTTAATACAGAGAGCACGCTTCAGTGTCAGGTCATACAGGTTTTCATGGCTAATGCCCCAAAAGAGTCCCTATGTTATTTACATTTATCAGGACCATAATTTAATTTCTTTTGTAAAAAGTAGATAAAAGTTTTTAAAAAGCTTGTGAACTTCTCTTTTAGTGGATGCAAGCAACAGCCTTCACACAGCCTTTATGAGCTGCCAGTGAGCAAGAGACAGGGTTGGGGTCTGGGGTGTTATTTTTTGACTTCCTGTGGTTAAATGTGACTCTGAAAATGGTGGGCACGTTCAGACAGATTCAAGAATGTAATCCAAAATTAGTAACTGAAATCGCCACAGTTAGTAAAAATTTCTCCTTTGTTTTAAAAAGTTAAATCTTTTATCTCTAGTAACTGGAGAGAATGAGACAGGCTAAAGTGTGCTGCTACAGGCTTGGGGTTTTTGTCTTTCTTTATTTATACTGCTGGGTGCACATTAGGCTTTCAATTACTTTCTTGTTTACATGAAGAGAGGAAAACAATGCTGATTGTACCTACAGGTGGTCAGCCTTTAGGTAATCAAATGACAGCAATTAATTCCTTCCATGCACAGCAATGCACTTCCTCCTAATGGAAAATAAATACTGTCACTTCCCATAAGGCGGTTGAAGAGAGGAGGAAGGACATACGGACATGGACATGGGGCTCTCCTAGCTGCCACACTGCCTTCCTTCCTCCCTGAGAGGGTGCAGAATGGAGCAGGGAGGATCTCTGGACAGGTTTTAAATTCCACAACTGCTGCTTTTGGGGGAAAACAGAGAAATGTGCAAATCCCTGATGTGGAAAACATTGGAGTAGTTGATATGTAGTAAACTCTGAGGAATTAGTGTTTTAAGGTGCAGGTAGTGATTTATTGCACTCCAGAACTCCTAAGAAACAGCAAATAGGTGGTAGAAGTGACTGAATTTCTGCAAGCATCACCTCTTCTGCACTGTACTGGGGCCTGGGTACCACATGGCTCAGATCCAGGGCAGGTGGTTCCACAGCATGTTCTCATGAGCCCTGAGATGCTTTTGCATTGAAATCTAGCTGCTGTCTTTCCTTCCACATTCACAAAAAGAATCCCTTTTTATGCCCCCCAAAAAATGACACAGCAAAAATGAAGATAAGAAAAGCAGGCATTATCAGGATGATGACACAACTTCGTTCATCCCAACGCTGGTCACCAGGTATTGAAGAGATCACTCTCAATACATTATGACTTGGGCCCTTAGAAAAAAATGGGAAAATGGTGT
The DNA here is from genome assembly GCF_009819795.1 of Aythya fuligula. Taxonomy (NCBI): domain Eukaryota; kingdom Metazoa; phylum Chordata; class Aves; order Anseriformes; family Anatidae; genus Aythya; species Aythya fuligula. Next base: position 5,895,251 of record NC_045559.1, read on the forward strand.
TTCAGATATTTGAAGTTATACAAAGCTGTTAAGTTTGTTTTTGTTTTTGTTTTTTCCTCTCCATTAATGTGAGGTATAGAAAGTTATTTGTCAAATAAACAAACAAAAAACGGATTCTGCTAAGGGCTACAGTGGGACTTGCAATGAAAGTGAAGGAACTGATAACCCTGTATCCCATCTTTCCAAGGATCTGAGATACATTTGAAAAATTTATGACTTTGATGTGGGTAAGCTTGAAGTCTTATTCACTCCTAGCTTGAAACCCTTTATTTTGTTTTGTTTTTCCTTTTGAATTGCAGTGTGGGTGAGCTGACAGTTTAAATTTAGATTTACTTAATTGATTTAGGGTGGGGTTTTTTGGACTATTTTGAAATTAAAATGTCTTGTACACTACTATTTTCAAAGATCCTGAAAGTGTTTTCTTAGAAGCTTAAAATAAAATTCTTGGTTAGCCTATTTGTATGCATAAATGGTCAGAGTGATACTCATAAGAGATGTCAGCCTAAGTGTGACCTAAAAAAAAAAAAAAAAAAATCAGCAATGGACAGGGTAGGGTTTCATTTTATTTGGGCTTGATGTTTGTTTTTTTTCTGATTAACTTATTTTGTTTTTCTTCATTTGATGCAGGACCAGTGCTAGAAGGAAGACGTTCATGTCCCTTATGGAACATGAATGTAATATTATCCCCAGTTTAGCAGACAACATGACAATGCTTTAAAAAAAAAAAAAAAAAAATCTAATAGCTCCTAAAAAGACTAGAAAAATGATAAAGAGAAGAACAGGCAGCAAGCACAGTTCTATGAATTTCAGACCTCCCTTTCTATGCTGTGGCAAGTTTAGTCATATATGCCTTCCTACGCAAATAAACAAACTTGAGTACAGTGCTTGTTAATGCAAAGAATATCAGTGTTAATCACTTGAAAGCTTGTGTACTCTCTGTCACATTTATCTTTGTCACATACATCAGATTGAAGTTTACCATTTTTTCCTTAACCTCTCAACCTTTAATCTCTGTATGTGGACATGTGAACCTCCACACCCCCTGCCCCCAGCACATTTCACCGTAACGAATATGTGCATTCAGCAGCCTGTTCACCCTTTGTCTATCCCCAACAAGCTCAAGACAATAAGTTGATTTTCCATGCAGCTGTTACAGAGGCTGCATGGAACTTCACCTATCCTGTGCTTAGTTTAGTGTAAAGAGCAAAATTATTCTTGTGCTACAAGTGCAGCTAGGAGTGACCAAAGCCTTTAAGTCTTTTTCTCTTAGCAGGAAGACTGCTGCGGTTTGTGCACATCAGCTTTGGCTGCTGCTATCTAATGCGAGAGTTGTAAATGTGAAGTGTCATGACTCCTTCAAGTGGCTCAAGTGCTGGGAAACTGCCTTGAAAGCTGTCAAACCAGCCTAAGCGTTGTTCCTCAGACATGATCTGTCAGTAAAAAATCCTTTCAGCCAGATGTTGCCTCAAATAGCAAACTGTTACCTGGGCTATCTGACCAATTTCTATGCATAGGATGGGAAAAAGAGGGATGTAGAACACTGGGAAAATTACTTGCTGGTAATTTTTTTGCTGTTAGCCTGTTCTTCTCCCAGACTGCATTCCCTCTTTTCTCCCCTGTCTGGGATGTTGCCTGACAGATGTTTCCTTCTTATCTCACTCTTTCTTTATTGCTCTGCCAGTAGTATCTGATTGATTGAAAGTGGGCAGGCTGGCTCTTACAATACCATCCTTGGGTGATAACTCTTTTGCCACCTTTTTTAGGAGACCTGGAGTCATTGCCCTGTTTTGACTGGTTTCTGCTAATAGGGAAAAAGAAAGTAGGATAAATTGCACTCTGGTGATCATCATTCTTATTTTGCATGGAATTTTAGTATATCCTAAAAAAAAAATTGAGCATACCCTTGAGTTTTTTGAGTTTTGAGTAACCTGTTTTACTTTTAAAATTGGGTTTGACTGGGACCTGGATTAAGGTCAGATAACAATGTAAAAAGATTTTGGGAAAAGTCTAAGATGTTCTGTCATCTCTATAAACAAGATCCTCTGACCAAATTGCTGATCATGCTGGACATGTTGCCATTTTGCATGACTGCTATTTTCTGTTCATACGAGCACTAAGCCCAGCAAAATATGTGCTGGGTATTTCTGGTCCTGGTTGTAATTCTATACAACATCATGCAAATTGACAGCACAATTCATGTGATGTAGGAAGATTAATGGGGATATGAGGGAGACCCAATTGTCCTCTTAGACGTAGGACAGAAGCATATGTGCTGTTTCATTGCAATTTAGTAGACAATATTTGTCTTGATGGCTCTTCAAACTATGTAAAAAACACCAAAAGTACTTATGTGGGGAAGTTTTGCCAAGTGAAAGACGGAGACTGGTTCAGGTTGCCACGCTACCTAATGCATTGGGAGTGAATCCTGTGAGGATTTTTGTAATTGTATTTCTCTTTTATCACTTTATTTGTTATACGTCATTGCCAATACAACTTCTTCATCTGTGATTAATAGGATAATTTCATTCTTAACTTAACTGGGACTCTACAACCACCACATTTTTCTTACTATGCATTGCTTTATGTGATAAGAGTTGTGTCATGTAAGCAATTGGGGAAACGGTCTGACTGCATGTGTTCATTACAGTGCAGTACTTTGTAAAGTCCATTTGAATTGAACAAAGCTTTTGAACTATTGATTTAGCTGGCACTTTGTGCATTGAGAATAATAAACAGTTATACTATGTAGGCAGCAGTCTATAATAGGTGGGGGTCTGTCTGCTGATATATGTAACACAACAAATGGTGTCAGCTGCACTGATGGGGGATAGGAATGCATACACCAAAGCATAAATAAATAAAAAAAAAAAAAGGAGAGAGAGATAAAATAAAAAAAGCTTAACTTCATACTGCCTAAGCAGGAACATACAGGGCATTTTGTCTTGAGGCCAGCTTTAAGTATACAGGAAATCCCATAATGTGGTTTGTAACGATGTATACTTTGCTGAAATAATTTGCGCTGTTCAAATAGAGTTAGAGATTGATCTAGAAGGAGAATACCATATGTATTTGTATTGGGTAGATATATGCTTGTGTGAGCTCACCTTCTCCTTCTGAGAGGTTTACCTTGAAATAAAGTACAAAATATCATCTGGAAATGTTTTAGATGTCTTAAGTATCTGTAGGTTATTTATAGAGTTTGCAGCATAATCATAGACAGGCACAATTTAAATCTTTCTGTATACTAATGTATCTGAATTGATGTTTCTCCTCTACCAGTGAATGGAAAAGAGGGGTAAACCCCCTAGGATAAGCAAATACAGGAGATGGTAATACAAAGCTCATGTGATGCTAGGTCACCAGAACTGCAGGGTAATGGGGGCAATCCTTTTGTCTATGGGAACTCTGATGGCTAATGAATGCAGATCAAATCCTCAGTGCCGCATTCACTTTCTTGTTTTAACTTTATTGTTTTATCTCATCTACCTGCCCCAAACCACATCCATTAGAAGCATAGGTGCCAGCTTTGGGGAGGACAATGGGCTGCACCATGCTGCCACTTTGGAGGCAGATCTCCCATGGACTCTGTGAGCACTGCTGGAAGCCAGCTGTCACTCCTCAGCCAACCGAGGCGTACGAAGCCAAATTGAGGCTGTTCAGCAAATTATTTAAAGTTGGGGTGGATTCTTGAGGTTTTCAGTGATCTAGCCTGGGTTTCAAATAGAGTAATTTTTTTTTTTTTCTCAATTCTGTAGTAGCAGCAAAGCTTTTACAAAGTCCTGTTGATCTGCTGTGACCACAAAATGGTGCTTGAGTCTCACTGTTCAGCTTTGTTGCTGCTGGGAGGATTTGTGCAGTACCATGTGTACAGGGTGGCTCAACTCCACAGCAGGTGGAGAGAGTAATGCAGTAGCCCATTGCACATGCACTTTTATATGTGTTTAAATGCAATGGTTCATATCCATCCCAGGAATTTGAAGTAACCAATTCTATGTTTATAGAGAAGCTCAGAATTAACACTGTACTTTTTTATTTCTTAAATATTTTTTCTTCCCCTCAATGGCATTATGAGTTTTTAAGCATGTAAACATTTTTTGTTTTCTCCCTTCATTTGGGTTTGACACATGCCTAAATTTAACCACGTGCTTGAGAGCTTTCCTGGATAAGAAGTGGAATTGGGATCCAGCAAGGACAACTGTCACTTCTAATAGAAGTGAACAGAAATTAAAGGCTTTTGTTGATTTTTGGTAGCTGAGGTGATCTGTGGCTTTGAGTCCAGAGAAAAAGTAGTTGGACCATCCTGGGTGTGTAGAGTTCACAGTTAACCTATAGTAACTGCTTAAAAAATATATTTGATTATATATTCTGAATAGATAAATGTGGTGTGCAGTTGTTTGTTTTTTTTTTTTTTTCTGTCGTGTTCTGGGACCCAGGTTTTGGGTTACTTTTTTTTTTTTTTCTTTTTTCCCACCCATCTGTTTCCCTGAAGATGCAAGGATTACATAGTTGAATTTTCTGACAGCCCCTATTTTTTTTTCTGTTGTCTCTATGTTTTTTGTTGTTGTTTTGTTTTGTTTTAATGCAAGTGAATATATTTTAACCAAATTTAACAGGCACAGAGGTTTCAGATATATTAAATTTCTACCAGTATCTTGAAAACAGTGGGTATTACTTAAGAGAAGCGCCCTTTACAAGCGTAGGTCAGAAGACCCATCTGTATTTGCTATTCAGACATCTATGCAGGAGGGAACATTGAGACATGAATCAATAGGAAACGAGGCCACTTCGGGTCTTCTGCTCACCAACCTGCTCATCTTCCTTCCACCTCTACATTCAAATGGATTGTTAGCAGCAGACAGGGCACAATTCTCTACGTAAGCACACTGTTGGGGTGACTAGGTGGATGTGAGCAGTGGGAGTCTTGCACTGAACATGGGTGTCGGTTGGGGAAACTCAGTTCGGATGCACTTATTATTTCTGGACCGACTTTGAAACAGGGGAGGACAGGGAAGTGTCCCTGCTTAAATGGGTTGTGCTGCTGCTTCTGCGCGTGTGTGCACGCTGATTAATTGCATTTCTTTCTAGCTTGGTAGTCACTTCATCCAGGGGACATGGAAGGACATGCAGTTAAATAACACTCTGTCTCTCTAATTTCTGGAGCTGCCTGTGAATGCTAATACTGTTATTCAATAATCTGTTTCTCAGCTCTTATAGCAGAACTGGAAGGTTTGTGAACTTGTAGGTGATTTGCACAGTGAAACCACAGCAGGCTGTTAAGGGCACGATCTGGTTTTGCACATCTCTTGGAACAATCTCAATTTATTTGTGAGGAATTAATATGTAAAAGAACGATCTACAGCTTGATTTAAAACAACAATAATAATAATAAAGTCCAAAGCTTATATTTCATATATGTGAATTCAACACTAAAAAAGAAATCTAAGGCAAGGAGATTTTTCAGTTTGAAATCTGTGGATTTGCTTTTTTGTTGTTCTTTGCTTCTGGCTGCATTCTGTGAGATGGAGCCTGTTTGGAGGTGTTAATCTATACGTAATGAAATTTCAGAGAGCTCGCTTTCTATAATTGTAGCGCTCCAACTGTTGTTTGAGATCCCTGTGAATGTATCTCACATAATAATCAAAGAAAATAGCAGAAAGTCTGCAATTAGAAACCTAACAAGTAGAGCTTATATGGTGATAGCTAAAAAAGTTGCCATTCACATGTGTTGGTTTGCTTTATACAATTCAGTAAGACATATCCATGTAGAAAACACTTTAAAACAGTACAGGAAATTATGATGTGTATGGATCACTTTGAAAACAAATTATTTTTTTTCTTTCCCTAATGAAAGCTGTTTTGAAGGAGGAGGACTTGTTATACTAGCCAACTTAATTTATTTTTCTTCCATATTTAAGTCAGTAAAGTAGGAACCTTTCAAGTGAACAACACTGAAAGATTAGTACCATTAAAGGCCTAGCCTTTAAACCTGTGTTGAGTCAATAATGGAGCACCTTATATGAAGCTACTTTGTGTACCGGCTCCATGCTTATTCTTATTGTCTGGGATACTGTGTGCTTGTCACTTGCTAAAAAGGAGGGAAGGTACAGTCTAGGCACGAACTACCTTGCATCCAATACTCTGTGGCATGTAAACATAAGTGTAGTAAGAAATAATTGAAGTGGCAATTGACTATAGCTTAATATTGCAATATACAGGTAACTTGTGCGCTGGGTTGTTACATATACCTCAGATTAACTATTCCAAGTGATCTGGGAGAAAGTTTGACTTTTTGAAACAGTATGATGCAGTAGAAATAAATAAATAAATAAATAAATACAATGGATAAAATGCTTTAGTGAATTTGATTTATTGAAGGTAAAGGAGGTGAAAATAAGAGTCTGGATGCAAAGGTATAGAGGCAGATCCAAACTGCCAGACCAAAGCAGTCTGGGGCAGAGGAAGGTGATATAAAAGGGGACTGAAAAGCAAGAAGAAGTGATTGTGAACTGAATACTAGGTGAAGACTGGATTAGAAGTGAAAAATAACAGTTAAAAAGACACATTACTGGCAGTGATTTCTGATCACCAGAATTTCTGCCAGCAAAAGACATGGAGTTATGGATCAGCCATGAAAAGGGAAAACCAAGAACATCAGCTGGGTTTTGCCTTTATTTTTTTTGAAAGGCTGTGTGAAATCTTGTGTATGTTGATGGTATTGGAGCTTGAGGGGAGAACTTCAGTAGCTGGCAGATGATAACATCACTGTCACTGTTGTATATGGGGGAAATGTCACCAGAGTTTGTAAAAGTGTTTTTAATTTATATTCCTTCCTATTTAAATTATGAAGCTTTTAGGATCCTAATAGCCTCAGCATTGCTGCAGATTATGGAAATGGCATTAACTCAAGGAGCATTACTTAGCTGAGTCACCATTAAGAGCTTTCTGAAGCATCTTGGGTTCCATCGGAGGTGTCTCCCATGGTCCTGGCCAGACCTGGCCCTGTTTTGCTTATGAGACTTGACGAGATCATAGCCTAGGGAATGGCTGCTTCAAAGAGCTCCATAGATTCAGGGAATAGGACAGATTGGGGTCAGGCTGATAAGATTTAAGTTGACACACACTTCCTGAGATGAAAAGGTCATGTTGCAATGGCAGGGGTTTGGTTTTGGTTTTGGTTGATCTTTTTTGGGTGGATTTCTTTGTCGTTGTTTTTGTTTTGTTTTGTTGTTGTTTTCAGGGTTTATCTTTTGACTTGAACTTCACTGATGGTAATCGGGTTCACAAAAGTAAGGGAATGTGGCCACCCTTGGGTATCAGGGCTTTTCTAATGATTTCAGGTGGTGACAACTCATTCATCTGATATGGCCCAGTTGTTCAGATAGTGCTACTCCACTCCACACTTCCTATATCCTCCATATTTCAGGAGCCTTTCCCATGGCTTCAATAAACCAATATCCAGAAAACCATTGAGCCTCCAGATGGGATGGCTGAGCTGCTCTGATACCACTCCCTTTTCAAGGGATTCGGCTGGAGGAAATGTAGAGAAATGGCTAAGAAAATCTCCTTTTGTCCCTGCTATAAAATCTTAAACCTAAAGAAGAAAGGATTTTACAATAGGGTAGAACTTATATATATACATATATATATATATATATATATAATATTTGTATCAAAGCATTACTATTTTTTTCCATTGAAAAAAAAAAATTACGCTATTGCCACCAAGTCCTACTTGTGCTCCGTGCTGTCTGTAAATTAAACAAAAAAGTATCTTCTAGCTCAAAGAGAACATAATTTATGTATATATATATTTGTGTGTGTGTTTATATATAAAATTATGATTATAACATAAATAGAGAGAGTTATCACTTATATTCTTTACTGTGGTCAGGTGGGTTGGAGTTTTCTATTTTCTGTGTTTGAGACTACTTTTAAAGCAGTGATAGCTATTTTTATATTTCTCAGAATTTTTCTCCTTGGCATTGATTTGTTTACAGCTCTTGTACTTGCACCCAATTTCTACCTGTCATGGAGGTGTGATGACTTAAGTCAAATCTCATACATAAGAGTCCCTTACACCAGTTTGAAATACAGTATATTCCCTCTAGGGCATGAGTATTTGAAACCCTAACACTTCTATTCACTGTTGCTTTTTTGCTTGTGAAATTGGTATGGTTGCTCTGAGCACCAGAAAGATAAATCTTCAATTTTCCTAAAAACACCTGCATTACGATGCTGTTGGAAGCTGCGTAACCAAATGGTATTATTGACTGACATGGCAGTATATATATCCACCTGTACTGCTGTATTCTTCCCTAGAGGAGAATATAGCCTTCTCCTTTTTTGCCATCTGAGCAAACAGCACATCTAGAGCTTCTAAAGCTGAGAATATTCCCACTTGGGTAAATGTGATAGCAACAGATCTCCACTCAATGAGCAAATGAGTTGTGCCAGGCATTTTAACAACAAGGTAGGTTAGCCAGGTTATAATTGTCTTTAATTTGCACTTGCAGAAGCTGTAACATTTAGCTGAACCTGATTGGCACTGGGAAAAGTGGAAAATTCTTTTGCTCCTTTGAAAAGAATCAAAGAAATAACTTCAGATCTCAAATTTGAAACAGAATATCCTGCTGATTGACCACGCATATTGGTATCAGTAGGATTTTTTGATCCAAAAAGCGGAATGATCACTGCAAGCAGTGAACACACACACACACACACACACAAAAAAAAAAAATCAGCTCCATGGCAGAGAGCATGTAGTTTTGCTTTCATATTTTTTTTCTCTTCTTTTCCAAGAGTGTTTCAGAAGGCTCAGCCCTTTTCCCTGCTGAATGCATGTTGAATTCTTACTCCTTCTGTTGTCTTCAGAGATTTGGAAGTTTTTCTAAGTAAGGTTATCTAGATTTTTGTATAGCTTAGTTGCTGTTAATAATAGAAAGAAGGGGCTGTCTTTCCCATCCCACCCACCGTTGCACCTTTTTACTTTAAAAATCTGATTTTGTTCATGAGTGAGAAATGGGTGAAGAACACATTAATTACCATAGACCTGTGCCCCAGTCCTGCACTTCTCACGATCTTGTAAAGCAGGGCTGTGTTTTCTTATTCCGTTGTGTCCTGCAAACTTCCCCTCCTTTTTTTTTTTTTCTTCTTCTTCAGGCAATACCCCACAGGCTTTAATTTCATACTTACTGCTGCATTTTTCAGTTATTTTTCAACTTCTGCAGTGAATGGCTTTTGCTTTCAGTGTTTCTGTTCTGTAGGAGGAAACTGTGGGTGGTTACAGCTGTAACATGTGCTCCATAATCTCAGAGCATTTGTTCAAAAATTTCCCATTTGCTCTGTTTCAATTTTTAACTAGTTGAGTGGCGTGTCCTGGTGCCCCGAGGGAGCCTTACTGCTCCAGTGCTGTGCGCTGTATTGTGTCCCACCAACCCTCTGAACACTTGGCAACTGCGACAAGACCTTATGAGACCAACACCCTCTAAACAGACAGTGAGATATGAGGGATGAAGGTTGCACTGTAAGCGCTGCAGTCACTGAGGATGGGAATTGAGGCGAGAGGCTCTCTAGGTTTTGTTTTATGCTTGGGTTAACTTTGTCCCCTAAGCTTCTGGCCAGCCCATCCACAACCCACATTTCTGCTGAAGCCCCTGGGGCAAGGCAGGTGTCCTTTTGAGGCTGTATTAGGGAGCAGTGGGAGTCTTCATGTTAGTAGCCAACAGCAGAAAAGCCAAAATATTGATTGGGAAATGTGGAACAAAAGGATACTGTTTCCTAAGAGGAAGCAGAAGGCACAAGCAGCAGGCAGTTTGGATAGAAAGAGGGGCTTTGGAGTAGGAGCAAAGAGGAAAGGGACCAGAGCTTGCCCTGGTTTATATCCATCCTATTTGGAAGCATGTGGATATTATGTCCTCATGTTAATGCTCTCTGCAATACTTTTTTTTTTCTTTTTTTTTTTCTTCCCCTCCTACTTGTTTTGATGATGTGATATTTGCATTGCAAGTTTCCTTGATACTGTTGTTATAGAGACATTTCTCCTCTCCTCGTGCCAACTATTAAGAGCCATCATGTGCAATACCATTTGAGCTTATTCTTCTCCTGGCATTAGCAAAGAGATTTCTTCTCTTTGTAAATGTTGAAATGTTTTGCAGCCTAGTTATAAATATAGCAAAATCATGTTGCTTTAGTTCCAGCATCTGGTAGGATCACTTTAAAATATAATTGAGTAAAAATTAGACTTTAAACAGCAATTTTGTCCCTATTTTGCTACTTTAAAGCCCCCAAATCCAACTTTTTTGTCTTGATATCTATAAACAAATCTCTTCTTTCTTTCACGAAACTAAAAATAACTACAAATGCAGTCTCTTTCCAAATTGCTCGCAATTTATATTAGCAGTGGCTTCAAGACTTGAAGCATGGATCTGCCTATTGAGTAGTCCCTGAACAGAGGGATACGGGCTTTATCAGGGAGACTGCCAGATATGAAACTGTGGTTGCCTCCTGTTTGCTATTGATAATGTCCACTTACGATAATTCGGTAGGGAAATGGAAGCCAGGTGAAACACATATGAATCTTGTTGCTGTACATACGGGTTCCTGCTATATAGAGTGTGCACCTGCGATGTGAGCTCCCATTCTCTACACTGCTAAAATTCAACACCCTTCTTGGGGAAGTACACAACAGGTCTGTGGTGGAGTCCGAAATTGAAATAAAGGATCTATTTATTCTCTCCCTAATTCTGTTCCTTTTTTTTTTTTTTTCCTTTTCTCCTTTTTTTTTTTTTTTTCATTATCTTGTTTATTGGAGGAAGTGTTTGGACCAGAAGGCTTTTGAAATTCTGTCCCAGGTTTTCAAGTCTGCTCTCAGTTTTGGTGCAGAAGCTTTGCTCAGTGCTTACAACAGGTACATATCTCTGTTGAAGAGGCTGCTTGGAAGGAGGTTGTGAGCCTTGCATTTTTCAGACCACTTCTGTAAACCACTTCTGAGTTCAGTATCTCAATTTAACCTTCTTCTGAACAAACAGTTGCAGTCATCTTTTATGAGGTAATTTAAGTTTCTAGATTTCCTATGTATTTTAAATCAGTTAATGATATTTCTGCAATTCTCTGCAAGGAAGAGTTTATTTATACATAGAGAGCTGGAGAAGGGAAATGCCCCTCTTGCTGTCTCAGAGCTCTTAATTCATGAAGCTCATCTTTGCAAGAGTGAAATAGCCCTCTTTTGTAATTTGTATGTCTTCATGAAAGTATTAAGAAAGACCATTGTTTGGCAAAATATCTGAACCTTTATTAATTTCTCTTTTTTTTATTTTTCTTTCGGATGATGATGATGACTTGAGGAAGATTGAAAGCATATATACATATATGCGAGATCTGTGGCTATGCTTCGAAATGTGCTTCTTTAGTCCTGGCTGGTAGTTCAGAAACTTTGGGGAAGGCTCTTCTTGGCAAACTGTGTCTGTGCTATAAAAAGATTTGTGGCTGTAGTCAGAAACCTGTTACATGTGTTAAAAAAAAAAAAAAAAAAGTAAAACATAGACCCTGCCACAAAAGCTTCCTCTAAACTTAATTTAAAAGCAGATAAAGTGGGCAAAGGATGGATAAGGAAATAGCTTGGCTGTGATCCCGCTACACGTTTCCCAATTCTCAGGGTTTAGATTACACTGCTTGTAATCTACCCATAGACTTCAGACCTTGGAAGACACAGGCAGGCAGCAGGAAAAAAAAACAACAACAACAACAACAAAAAACACCTAACATGACTTAGTGGCAGCAGTTCACTATCTTGTCGCATCACAACACTTATTTTGCAGCATTCAGAAAAGATGCGTTACACAGAGAATTTTACATGCCATATCTTCATTTAAGAGCTGTGGCACACATTAAATTTAATTACTCTCCTTCTATAGCTTAAATTGAGGGCAGCTTCAAAAATGAGGGTGGCTTCTATTAAACTTAATTACTTTTCCCTGCAGTCTGCATGGTTAGTAATCATGGGTAGATTCTAAACAAAGATACAGCAGAGAGATTCTTTTATGAGAATAGGGTTGGAAAGTAGCCTATAAAATATAGAGAGATGCCAAATACCTTTTATACCCAGCTTTAATTTATTATTGTTATCGTTAGCTAGCATAATAATAATAATAACAATAATAATAATGTTTCAGTGTGATTAAGAAGGGATTGTTGGGGAAAGGGTGTTAGTTGAATTTGGCCTTTAAACATTTAAGCAATGAATTCTTCAATTTCTTCAAGTTCCTTTGCAGATTTATGGGGTGAAAAAAGGTTAATGATAGAATATTTTATAATGTCTTCTATTGACTATAGATGGCAGATCTGACAGTTAAAATGAAAATTGTTCCAGAAGAAACTTGAGTCAAACTAATTATTGGAGATGTTATAGGGATGTATAATTATATTCACCTTTAAAAAAAGAGAGAGAGAAAGAGAGAGAGAGAGGAAAAAGTTTTATTACAACTGTGCTTTTTAAAGAACAAGTGGAGAAATAAAAGCTGTAATTGTTCTTAATTATAGCTAACTGTAATTGCACACGACTGCAATATGCAGCACATCAGCAGCGGATTAAGAGATCCTGGCATATGTGTAGTGTACAGAACAACTTTGAACAGAGGTGTAGTTTTATGAATATAGTTATGTATAATTTAGGTCTCTTATTTTGGATTCTATACGTGTTGATTTTGTTTTATTTTTATGGCTATTGTAGCAAGATAATTGTCACTGGGAAGGTGCTTCTGCACTGATTTATCTGCTCCAAATGAGTCAAAAACCTGCAAAAGGGAAACTTGTTTTCTTTTACACCTATGATCTGATGTGACCAGGAGAGATTTTCTCAAATGCCCTTGTGTATGTACTGATGCAGATAGATGGCTGGTGGATTTTTTTTTTTTATGCATCTCAATATAACAAGCACCAAACTCCCAAGGATTTTGCAGCGTGGTTGAAAATATTTGTTAGCTATCTATCCACAAGTTTTTAGATTGAAAGTCCTCAAAAATGTAACCCAAGAGTTTTTAGCCCATGTGAAAATGCTGCTTTGAACAAAATCTAGGGATGCGAATGCCTGAAGGTAGGCTCTGATTTCATCTCTTTGCACCTGATTTACAACTTAACTTTTTCCAGACGCGTGCACACAGCTCCTGGTTTTGGCTGCAGTTTTGCCTGTAAAACATTTAGCTATCATTACATACTGAACTAAAGAGGGAATGCAGATACCTGAAGGAGGCTGCTGAGCTTCAAGACTACTGGTTATATTGCAAAACAGATCATTGCTGAGAAAGTGAGGGTCAGTGTGCACCGTATTATTGACAAATGTGTGCATGTTCTTGTGATGGTAATTTCTGCATCTCTTGAGTACTTCAGATGCTTTCAGTCTTTGTCTCGATGTGCCAGGATCCTCTCTGATGTTCCCAACCTGTTTTAAGCTGTTCCTTTTACCCAGAAATAAATAAAACCCATCTGTCACTGAATGCCTTCCTTGCAAAACATAGTTTTGCAAAATGTTTCAGTCTTGGGCCAGCAGCAGGTTTCAGAGTTAATTCAGCCTAAGCTTTGTGGACCAGAAGGGATCTTTTAGACTGTTGGGATAGGGTTGGGTGTTGCCCCATTTTGCACAAACTGCAGCACTGGATGTGAGGAGCTGAATATCTAAGTTTGGTCAGCCTTGTACTTTGGGAAAAGTATATATGTCTATCCCAAAGGAGAAGGCTTTGCAAAAGAACTGTGTGCTTTAAAAGAGAGGTTTGTTGAAGAAGGACAGGGATAAATGAGAAGTGGGAGGCAAATTTCTGAGAGTAAGAAGCAGCATCAAGAAATCAGGTGAAATGGATAATTTAGATTACAATGTAAAGGAGAGGTAAAATGGATTGCTAGATGCACAAGCAAGCACGCGAAGATGTGGATATAATAGAAGTTAAATTCATTCTTGCAGGTATCTGTAAGAAATCAAAACTTGTTTCAAAGCTTTAATGTACAGAGAATCTCCTGATAACTGCCATGTTCTAAATAAAGCACTCGCTTCAAATGGCAGCACCGCAGCAAAAATGTATCTATTACAGGGCTGCTAATAAGCAAATGTGAGCAATATTTCTTGACAGAAGGCTGTGGGTGTTTTTTAATAAATCTGTGTTAAGTAGCAAAGGGATAAGAGCTGAAACCCAAATAGCAATCCACTTCGGATACTGTTTTCTCAATTGAAGTATAGATGGATGCATTGACCCTGATTGGAAATTCTTGAAGGATAATTCTGGTTAGTAGAAGCTAATGTGGAATTAAATGTGTATACATTTGTGTATGTATTCCCAGAAAAGCTAATGATACAATTCTGAATGCTGAACATGTTTCCTGCTCCTCTTTGTTAATACAGTGTTGCTTGTGCACTGCAATAAACTATTATTTCTGTGCTACTTCTGTAATTACATTTAATAATCAGCTCTCACAGTCCAATAGTATTAAATGTAGGAGTCTTTTCAACAAACTATGATAAATAGCTCCTTGCAGAACTGTTGTACTTGAGGAAGCTTTATGGCTCTCTTTGTAAGATTTGTCATTTTCTTAATGCTGCTTCAAAAAGCTTCTGAGCTTCGCTTTGGACCATCACTGTATTTTCCCTTCCCCCTCTGCCTGCGAGTGTAGCTGGGTAAATGAAGCTTAATGTGCCATTTCCAAGCACTGTGACACTCCTCCAGGGCTGGTTACATTTACCATTGCTAAAGTCTAAATAAGTGAGTTTTAATGAGCAGGAATGCTTGCTAATAGCTGATTCAGGTACTTAGTAGTCCATGTTATTTAACTGTGGTAGAATTACAGAACATAAATGGTCTGATGATTAATAGATGTACCTGCTATATATTTGCAGCCTAATAGTTTGTGCCATTAAAGAACAACCTTAACATCTTCTGGTTTGGATATGGTTATGGAGAAAAGGACTTCCTTGTACATTTTTCGTTGCTAGCATACACCTTAAAACATTTGAAATAATAATTTTACCATACCATCAATATTTTGTTCGGTAACATTAACAAACTTGGAGAACACTGGTGTGCGTGCCCTTCAGCTTCCCAAAGTGGTCAGCTCTGCAGCATTGCTCTCTGCTTAGGGCTGTCAAAAATAAATTCAAGCTGTCCTTTTAAGGTCAGAAATAAGGCAGTGGATTAGATCTTATCTCCTCCTGTACCATTAATTTGGGGCAGTGGCAGAGGTACCAGCAAGAGCAGAGCTTGACCATATTTTTTTAAAACACTTCTGATCTGTGTATGGGCAAGTGGCAAGGGGGAAAAGGCAAAAACTAACAGATGAACAACAAATGAACAAGCATGAAGAAATAATAGCATCCAACATCTGTTGTGGTTTGCGCTGAGATACTCCAGAAGATTCTGCAGTATTTATGGAAATAGTGTAAAGGCTGTTTTGAACAGCAGCTAATGGGACACAGGCTGCTGTCTGGCAGGCTTGTTCAAAGAATCTTTTCTATGTTTTCCTATTCCATCCCATGTTTCAACCTGACATTGTTGTTTTTTGGATCACGAGGAGGAGATGTCAGGAGAGAAAGGAGCAACTGTTAGTCCTTGCTGAACCAGCAGAGAGAAAGGCAGTAACTATATCAGCAGGTGGATTAAAAGACAATACGGGCAGATGTCTGAAGGAGATGTTGGCAGTGCTGGCAGCATTGGTGTTCCAGGTACAGATGAGCTGCTTTCAGTAGCTTCCGAATCCAGTGAAACCTCTGTTAAAGATAAGCATCCAAAATGTAGGCAGGCTTTTCCAAAGTTGTCAAATGCTGCCTCGGAGCTGGGGTAAGGCAGCTGCAGCATTTTTCGAAGCTGGTTTCTATTTCCATAGCTGGGAGCGTAGGCAGAGGAGCTTGCATCTGCCCCTGGCACAGCATGTGGCCATGCCCAAAATCCCTGCTTCTGTGAGACTCTTCAGCTAGAACTAACCTTGTGAGATTTCTGACACTTGATGCTGCCTTGTGAGTGAAAAAATAGCGAGAGATGGCTGCTCTCAAAACTGGAACTCAGAAGCTCCTGGAAAGTTGTGGTTTTCTTTTTTTCTTTTATTTTTATTTTTTGTTTTTGTCTTTTTGTTTGTTTCTGGTAGCTGTGAATGCAGATCCTGTAGAATGCGCGTTGTTTGCTAATTGAACTGAGAAAGCAAGCCTACTCTCTTTCTAAATGTTCATTCTTCTAAGATGCCTGTATTTCAGTATCTCACTTCATACCAGAAGTCCTTCAGGTTCACAAAACTTCAGATATTCCCCAAAACATGTCTGCCCAGCCCCACACTGGGTAAGAAAATGAATAAGTACTTGAATACTTAATAGCTGAAGTATCCAAGTTGTTCTAATTCAGTGAAGTATTTTGAGACCAGGATGAGATGCCATTTCTAAGCTTGGCTCAGGGTTACTTCTCTGAAATAAGTTTAAATAAAGCCTCCAAATTCCTTGAATGGCTTCAAGTCTGTGTTTATTAGTGACAACGTGATATCAGGAAATCGTGAATTTTTGAGCTGCTAACATGTGAAATTTGGAGAGACAGGCTGAGGTGTGGGCATTCCAGTGGAAAACAGTTGTTAGGGTGTGTCTTTCTTTTTGTCATTCATCATTAAAGTGAAGAGATCAACATTTGACCCAACCAACAGCTGCTGCATGATAGAAGCCACTTATGTAAATGGCACATTGAACTGTTCCCCACGCCCCGCACAAATATGAGAAAGTCTTAAATATCAGAAGGCACTTACTGCAGCCCTGTACAGCAGCTTAGAAATTAAGGAAGGAATCTAGGCCACCTCCATCTGTAGTTTTCAAATAATTTGTGTCTTTCTTCATATATCTCATGCATTTTTGTGAAAATATGACTTCTGCAGACTTAACACGCAATACAGACTCCTCCTTCAGTTCTACACCTGTACAACTGAGTATGACTGCAACTTACCACTGAGATTTCAGGTGTGATCCCCCTTCCATTCCGCTCTGTACAGCGGAGATGAGATGGTGGCAAAGTACAACGTTGCAGACAGTGGAAGCTGTAACATGAGCTACAGGTCAGCCAAATGCCCAGTGTGCAAAATTTTCTACCCGGCCAGGTCACATTAAGTTTAATGAGCATATGGGGAGGAACATCTGCTGTTTTAGATGGTCTTCTCATTTTATTGAGAGAGAGGGTATATTCTTCCCACTAAGCTGTTAGTTCCCTGAGGCAGGAGCCTATGCACCTCTTCTTTCTCTCCCTGTACTAACAGGGTGAGGATGTAGGAGCCAGTACCATGGCAGATTTCTCCTGCTTGTTTCTCCTGCTGCTTGCCATGCCCCAGAGAGCCAAATTCTGCACCCATGGTGCCTCCTCCCTTCATTTCCATGTCATCAACTTTCTAAATACAGTGCTTTCCAGAGAAAGCACACAGCAACAGCAGTCCCTGTACTGCAACAAAAATCTGCACATCCCTGATGGCAGGATCTGACCTTGGAACAAAGCACCAAAATGGGATCTTTCTTCTTCTCCTTCTCTTTGCCCTGGCATTTTTCCCCTCATGCCCCTGGCTAAATTGTATCCTATCTGTGTCCCTATCACCAATCTATAAAACGAGCATGCATACTACTGTGTTTCTTCTACATATCATTTTTTATTTGGCTATTTAACATCAAAGCAGAAGTTGTGCGAGAGGGACACTCATCAGCCATCCTTGGTGTGTACTTAGCCAAGAGGCCAAGATCTTAGCTGGGTTTTGTAAGTAAATTGTAAGGAGTGAGGATATGATCCAAATTATTCTTTAGTTTGTAAGTTATAACATTGCTGTCCTCGTAGATGTTGGGGCAAGGGTGTGTTTAAGTGAAACCTAAATTTTTATGAAACATATAATAGTCACAACGAAGAGGGCATGTACTATTTGAGGTGTTATTTGTGTGTTGAATGTACCCTGGAATTCCATTGTTTTGGTGACAGGATCTCATCACTGAAAACACAGAGTTTTCTATCCTTACCTAAGGAGGAATGAAAAATTCAGAAGTAGCAAATTTAGAATAGTGATAAATGCTGCTTTTAAAAATAAGCTTGGGAGAAAACAACAAGCATGTTTGCTCATGTCCTTTATCTCACTCAGCTAATCTTGCAGAATGTCAGCTTGTATAGAAATAGATTTTTACATATGAACTTGTTACATCACTTCCTAAAAAAAGAGTATTTAGCTTGTACTTAAATAGCACATTCAGAGACTGTTTATGCAGTATTTCTGCTGCAAATGTATGATACTTGTTAGCTTGCTAAACTCTGTGTGAAGTTTTAAAACTGCAGTGTACTTATTTGTTGTGCATTGTGTAAGAATAGCATGCTCTTTTTTTTTTTTTTTGAATATTTTAATTTTTCCGAAATATGAAACTGTTTCTCAAACATTTTGAGCCTCCCTGGTCATAAGGCATGGTTCTTTACTTCTTTCTTTTTTAAAATGCTAAAAGCATATTATGTAAAGAAAACAAGACAAAACTGCATTCAAAATTACAGGACAACATTAAACACCATGTTTTATCCAAACAGAGCTTGTTTATTTTGATGCACTCCTAACAAAGCCAAGAAACTATCCAATTTAAGATGGGTGAAATATCTTGTGTCTCATAATGGTATTTCAATAGGCACTATTAATTCTTCCAAGTCTGCTTGGACACAGTCCCCCATGTGATTTGGGGAAGAGCAGAGACAACAATGTGCCTTTGGAGGTGCCATTTTTCAGCTGAAATGTGAAATCAATGTCCTGACCATTTGTGGTCATTAAAAATCCCATGGCAGTTTTCTGCAAGAGTAGAGGCATTGACTCCCAAGTCTTGGTGAAATTCCAGCTAAGTAATTATATTCCTCCTGATACAACTTTCCTTATAAAGCTAATTTAATGTTCCTCTTCAGCTGTTCTCCCCTGTTTTAAGTGGAAAATCTTTCATTTCCCTTTGTAAACCTTTCTTTAGTTCTGCTTTATACTGACAATTAGTAGCCATCCTTCCTCTTGCTGCATCACTGAGGCATGTCTATGCAGCAGCAATGTGCATGCAGACACGTACCCATACGATTTAAAAAGCTCTTTATTGATGGTCTGGTTAAAAGCCATTGAAATTAATGGGATGCATCCCTTTGAGCTGGTGGTCATAGGAGTCATCAATGCTAGCTGAGCCATGTTGTGGAGCCCTCTCTAAGCCTGCTTTTCTTGCCCTGCTGAGAGTTGCGTTGACAGGCTGTTGGTGCTACGGTGTCTGCTCCCCATCTGGGTGTAGACACTCAGGAAAGAGTGGTCAAAAGCGCCAGGTGTGTTGTTTGCTCTGGTGAATTGGATTTGCCTGTGGGGCAACACAAGGAAGAGCTTCATGGTTATGCAACATTTGGAAATAATTAAAAGTAGAACTTCTTAGTCATTAACATTATTGCAATTTGTTATACGCACCTTATCAGCATATCAATCTATGTCCACAGTGGAAAATTCCTGGGGAAAATACATAAATTCTCAAGTCTTCATCTAGAATACCTTATTCCTCTTCAACTTGTACCTATTTCTGTTCACAAATATATCTCTTCTGGGATGGTTAATGCCTGTGCAACTTGTCATATAGTGTTCTGTAAAGAGTTGAAAGTTTCACCCAAATCACAAGTATCAGCTTAACCTTTAGGCTTTTTGGTTTTGTTTTGTTGGGTGGATGGGTGGTTTTTTGTTGTTGGTTTGGTTTGGTTTTGTGCTTCATAGAAAAATAATGTAAGTGGAAGAAATAACTGCTGCATTACATGCCAGAGAATAAAATGTGCTGTGGTCACTCATTCATGAGGAGACAGGATCTTCTTACACTCTGGGTTCAAACAGAGACTGCTGGCTTGGATGCCTACAGCCATGACCATAGGACGTGGACACTTCTCTTCACAAGTGGGAAGATTTCTGCATTTGGGATGTTTTTGCTTGTATTTGTGCTGCTTTCTTTATAGCACACCATACAGATCCCTTCTTCAGTTTTGCTCTTATCCTTATGTCCTTATCCTCATATGCCTCATGTGCCGTAGGCAGGCTTTATCCTCTCCCCAAAGTGTGAGATGGAGAAAGGAAGAACACTGACACAATCAGAGGGATGTGTTGCTGCCTTTCTTTTTGCATCTTCCCCAGCACCCTGATGCATTGCTTGGCTTGAATTGATATGTTTTTCTTTCCAGAACAGAAACCATTCTTGATGAAGAACTAAGGCTTTCCAAAGCACTAAGGACCATGATTCTGAGGAAGCAAAAATTATTTCTAAGCATAGCCCTGACTCATATCAGTTGAACTCAAGCTTTCTGGTATGCATCTAGCAGAATACACACAAGATTATCCCAGCCACCCTTTAAACTCCCTCCTCTGTCTCTTGTGCCTCAGTTTACATCTCTGCAGAAGCACTGCATAGAGCATTAAATCAGACAGAAATGTTGTACTGTGAAAACCACCAAGCCGTGTTGTGCCAAACCCTGCATGTAGATGGGTAACAACAGCTGCCAGTCAGCGTCTGAGAGAAGAGCACCATATGATTTCTCAGGGAACAAAACATTTAATACAAACACAACACTTTCCAGATATTCTGAAGAGTTCTCCTGAGCAACTTTCTCTCAACAAGACTATTAGGCAGTAAAGTCTGTTTGCTGATCTTTATGCAGATCTTCCCACTTCCACTTCAGTATAAGGTTTTGACTAAAATATTTATACTTTTTTGCTTTGGTACACATCCTACTCGGATCCTACAGGAATTTCTCAGCCTGTGGAGAGAAATGACAAAGTGTGTGTGTGCGTGTGTGTGCGCGCGCGTGCACGCACAGTATTTGGTTCACCCACCCTGGCTTACTGGTTTTTGGGAACAGCTATGTGTAGCCCTCTCTGGAGAGAGCAGAGCCTTTTCAGTAAGTCAAAGCTCATTGCAGATCTAGTGAACAATTTGAAAATGTGCAGTTTGATTTCTGAAAGGCCATATGTGATGGGGCAGCATATTGGGGTGCAGACCTCCCACGTGGTATCCTCTTGGCTTCAACAGCATCTTTACCTTCCATATGTCTGTACCATTCTGCCCCAGATCTGTCCTATGTAGCTGAATGGATAATGCTGAAAAATTGTAACTGACCTTCCTGGAAATGCTGTGACTGTGCTTCATGATGTCACCATCTACCTAACAGCTTTTCCAGGCTCTTTAGCCTTGTCCTCTTCTGTCCTTAGCACTGCTGTGCATTAGCTCATCCCATTTGCATTGGCACTGATTTCAGTGAGATTTGGAGCAGTCCTGATGAAATATTAAGGTTTCCATTTTCACTTTTTTTTAAAGGTTGTCCTTCTATGTTATAGGCAGTATATGAAAATACGTGTTCTTATATAAAGATTTTTTTTTTCACTTGTGTTCCTTGTATGTGTCACTTAGAAGTAGTAGGAATCTGAGCATTAGTTGTATTAAGTCTAGTTTCAGTTTCTTGAAATGTTGCAGAATGAGTATCCATTATCTTTAAATAAACTTTAAGGGTATTCTTGATGACTAATTTGCTCCATAAGATTTTCTTTTTTAAACTCCCATGAAATGTATTTATAGAGCAGTGTTGCTATTCCTGATATTTATGGTACACTGACAGTGGACGTTAACCATCTTCAGCAGTCAGCGTACTATTTATTTCCAGTGAGGTTGCAAATATAATTGGGTATGTTTTCTAGGAAAATAATATTTTTAGCTTATTATTGTAAAGTTGTGGGTTTATTTTATGGTTTAAATGTTTGTGAGTTGATGAGAAACAGTAAAGACTTTAGATAGCTGGGAAGTAATCAAACTTCTCTTTTATTTGTGAATTATAGAGTTTTATTTGAGTTAGACCTGTATTTCAAAAAATCGTTACCTTACATATGTTTGTTTAAAAATGGAATTTGATCTGCCCAAATGTGAAACTAGCAACACAATTAATTACATTAAAAATGTATATGCTTAAGGTCTGCAACATCTTTGTTTAAGATTCTGATCACATTCCCATTTTTACCACCATATCGACTATTTAATAATTGTTTTCATAAGGCTGGCATCTGTTGTAGAGTGGGTTATTTAACAAAAATGAAAATCTTTAGAAATTTAGATGCACCAATCACTCACTGCTCTGCTCAGAAGCTGGCAGTGCAATTTCGGTTTAACATCCTCTTTTTGAACATACATTCTTCTGCTTCTTGCTGCTACTTGTGATTCGTATGGATATCTCTTTAAGCTGGATGAGCTACTGCTCTTTCATAAAATGTGGTCCCATACACTGGAGCAATAAGGTTTGTGCTATTCTGTTATTTGAATGATAGTAGGTGGCTAAAGGCTAGGGAGTCCCTTCAGAAGAAGAAACAAAGAAATGCTTAGCCTCACTTTTTAGTCCGGGTTCTTTCCTCCCCAAAAAAGCCTCTGAATTAAAGGAGATGGTACCTGTGGTTAGAGGTGGATAGGAAAAAAATCCTGACTGTAGGAACCATTTAGTGATCCAGTTCATTGATAGCTTCCAGAAAATGTTCCCTTAACTTTTTTTTAATGTGTAACTTATAAGTAGGGCTTGGAAAATAAAGTGATCTGATGCCAATGTGCAGGACAGTTAAATGAAAAAATACATGAAATGTATGGCTGCATCAAAATGAAACCAAGGCTGTATTGTTCCACCCTAATTTCATTTTCTTCCTCTTTCCATTCTCTTCCTTTTCCTTCCAGCTCTCACCTTTAATGTTATTCTCATCATGGGCTATGGTTCATTCCTGGCACCTGTTAAATACTGACCTGGCAGCCCTTGCTGGGTGGGTGCTGGCACTTCTGAAAGGGCTCATATATGTGTTGGTCTGCTGCTGAACAGGGTGTGCAAGAAAAGGGTGTGAGAGATCTTTTTATTTTCTGTTTATTTCTCTGAGTGCACCCACAGAGCACCACTGTGATCTGTGCTTTTTGAAGCAAAACTCTCAGCAGATCAGGTTGATAGTTGGATTTTATGATCTTGAAGGTCTTTTCCAACCACGATAATTCCATGATTCCATGATTCTGTGTTTAGAGGGACCACAAGGACATACATTGGTGGTAGATCTAGGACGTATTTTAAGGACTGTGTAACAGTACATATGTAACAATAACATGTTTAATTGTGCTCTAACTTGATGTAGCAGTTACATGAGTCCACTTCAGTATCTCACACTTTGTTCCCGCCCAGACATATTGCACATCCACAAAATATATTCAAACAAGTAAAATGGATCAAAAAATACATATATGGAAAATAACTATTGCCTAAAACCCAAGATAAGAAAGTTTAACACTAATGTAGCATTTTCTCAGTGCACGACATCATTATAAATGCCTTATGCCTCGTTGCTGCAGAACTGAAAAAGGGAACTTTTTCAACTGGAAAATTGGCCCAGTGCTGCATTTTAGCTATGCAGGATCATGCAGTGCTGGTATTTGAAGGAATGATAATTTTACACTTAAAAAATGAGTAATTGAGAACATTATTCTGAGGAAATCCTTAGATCACACACCATCATCTGTTTTTCACATTCTTGTATATATGACCATGCAGACATTGCATCCGCAAATGACACATTTGTGTACAAAATTGTGTGCATGTGCCTGCATGCCTATAAAATACAAGTAGTACAAAAGTACTTTTAAAAATGTATAGCTTCTTTAAGCACAAACTAATTTTTCCTTGCTTTTTGTCTTTCAGAGAGACTTCCACAGAGTTGTCTGGAGCATTACCAAGGTAAGCAAGTTGCTCTGAACTGACTCTGGGTATCAGTGGCTGGCAGCTGCTGGAAGATGCGTGACCTTTTGAGCCAGAACACGATCCTTTTCCTAAAGAAAACTGCTGGGATGCTGAGAACTGGGGATGCTGGGAGGAGAACACATAATGTATGCCATAAAGAGAAATATGACCATGAAATATTGGAGCAACCAAAATTCCACAGCTTACGGCAGCAACACATTGAAGTTGTTTTGAGGCTTAGCTCCGTTGTGTACCTGAGAAAGAAAAATCCTAGCTGTGGCTTTCTGCCAGCTGTGCAATGATACCCACTGCAGGTGGCATGGCTTTTGCTTTAAATTTCACCAGAGGGATGAGGAAGGGAAACCTGGAGGTTGGAGAAAAAAAGTATTGTGATCTTAAGGCATTTTCATTTGGATAGCAGAAGAACAGCTTAGATCAAATTCTTCAATGCTGGGAAAGCTTTTCATAAAATAATAGAACTAGACATGACTCCCAGGCTGTGACAGAGATTTTTGAAGAGAGACCTGCCTACATATTGTCAGAGGGTGTGCTAAAATGCTGTTATTATGCAGATAAAGAAAAGGGTGGAGAGAAGGGGAAAAAAAAAAAAAGATATGTTACCCTGTCACATAACAGAGAGATCTGGTGAGCAAAAAGAAATGGTGCTCTCATTCCTCTTGCATCTTCTGCCACCAGTTTTGCTCTGTAAGGTGCAGGAGGGTTTAAATGAGGTAATGTTTTTTTTTTATCCTTTGATAAATAGCAATCTTGTAATTCATGTAAAAGTTAATGTTAAAAGAATAATTCTACAGAAAAGTCAGTTTTCTTTAAGCATAGTAATACATGTTTCTGCTTCCGAGAGAGACAAAAAAAAAAAAAAAAAAAAGGCTACCTTTACGGCGTGTCGGGTTCATTAGTTCAATCATATAGAATCACAGAATGGTTTTGGTGGGAAGAGACCTCAAAGCCTACCCAGTACCACCCTGTGCCATGGGCAGGGACACCTCCCACCAGCCCAGGCTGCCCAAAGCCCCATCCAGCCTGGCCTTGGGCACTGCCAGGGATGGGGCAGCCACAGCTCCCCTGAGCAGCCTGGGCCAGGGCCTCACCACCCTCCGAGTGAATAATTTCTTCCTAATATCAAATTTAAATCTATCCTCTTTTAGTTTAAAGCCATCCCCCCTTGTCCTACCATCACACCCCCTGACACACAGTCCCTCCCCAGCTTTCCTGCAGCCCCTTCAGGCCCTGGCAGGCCGCTGGGCGGTCTCCCCGGAGCCTTCTCTTCTCCAGGCTAAACAACCCCAACTCCTTCAGTGTGGCTCTAGAGCAAAGGTGCTCCAGCCCCCTTCCATCATCCTCGTGGCCTCCTCTGGACTCGCTCTGATACGTCCCTGTCCTTGTGCTGGGCCCCAGAGCTGAACGCAGGCTCCAGGTGGGGTCTGAGGAGAGCAGAACAGAGGGGGACAATCCCCTCCCTGCCCTGCTGCTCACATGGTGTTGGTGCAGCCCAGGACATGGGCTTCAAGCTTTCTGGGCTTCAAGCACACGTTGCTAGCTTGTGTTGAACTTCTTGTTAACCCCCAGGTCCTTCTCCTCTGGGCTGCTCTCCATCCATTCTCCACCCTCCCTGGATTTGTGCTTGACATTGCCACAGCCCAGGTGCAGGGCCTTGCACTTGGCCTTCTTGAACTTCATGAAGTTTGCATGGCATTGACTCATCTGTACTGATAAGCTGTGTAAATGCAGATTTTCAGTGAATGTGATGTTTATCCCACTCTCTGTAATGCGTTACCTTGTTCTGTGGGTACAAACTTGTTTGATTTATATCGGTTGTTCACTCATTAGATTCTTTTTATTACTTACCACCATTTGGATGTTCAAGCAAAAATATGACTGTGAAGTTTTGCCAAGCATTTGAAGTGCTGACCAATAGTCAGGCCTACCTAAAGCAAGATTTTATTCATTTTCTGTGCAAAAGAATTACAATTCTTCAAATACAAAGAAAAAGGAAATAGAGATTCAACAGAGTAGCCATTCCTTGATCTGTCTTCTTGATCTGGAATGTTTTTTTTTGGTTTTAGTGCTAAAATATTTCCAGTTTGACTACATGCCCCAAATTGGTTAGGTATTACATGACTAATACACTGGAAACATGCAGTCCTTGTACTGCTGAAATGAATTCCACTTTAAATTAAAGTTAAAATGAGATATCCAGGTGCTAGAATAAACATCCAGTTTCATACCTGCCATTAATGATTGCCTAAATGTGTTTTTTGAATTATTACCACAAGGCTTTAATTTCAACTGTGGCAAGACGTCGCAAGTAAAAATCAGATTATACAAACAATGTGCACAAGGCAATGTAATTATGTTATAAATATTAAAACCAATGATCTTGTCTAGATTTAAAATAAATGTTTACAGCTGTGTGCAGTTTGGCTCTTCTCAGCTCTTCTCTGGGATTCACCTGTTCCTACATTTCTCTAAGAAAGCAGTTCCCTAGGGCTTTTAATCTTATCTTATGATGTATTAATATAATATTTTATGTTCTTCATTGAAACTTTAAGTGAACCATTTTGCTGTTACTAATTTGTAACTGTGAAACTGTCTAATATTCCCTGCCACACCACATCTTCCCTACCACACCCCCACTCTGAAGCTACTTTATATCATATAAAATCTTAGTTGCACCTTGAAATAATGAAATTAATAACTACTTTTCCATAGTTACTCTGCTAGTTGTATTTGGTCCAATGGGGCAAAAAATAAAAAAAATAAAAAATAAAAAAAATGTATTTCTAGAAATATAGCTCTCACTTACTCAGCCAAACATGATACCTTTTCTCTGGGCAGTAATGGTTCATGGATATACTTATTTCCCAAGATTGATCAAACACATTTCGAACATTTGTAAACCTGGTGAAAGGGTCTCCACTGGAAGCCATGTGTGAGCAGATGTGTCTGTACTTGGAGTATTTTGTCTGCCAGCCAGAGAGATTTAGGCACTGATGAAATAGGAAAAAAAAAAAAAAAAAAAAAAAAAGCATAAAAAAAAAATTGTGAATTTTACATAGTTGGTTTACTAAAGAGAAGTTAGAGGTTTGTAACCAGAAAGCTATGTAAGTAGTCAGAATTTACAGGCAAAGATTTCTTTTCTATAGTAACCAAGATTAGGGTCTTTATGTGCTTTTAAAAAAAATAGAAATAAAAAAGCAAATATAATGAAGTGTCTTGGAAAACGGTATACTATATTTTTAGTATAGCCATTTTCCATGAAATACTGCTGATTGGTTTCTAATGATTTTATCTAAAAGCAAGAAGAAATTACCTTACTTTTTGCCACTGAAGAACATGTTTCATTCATAGGAAGAAGTGGAAAAATCCGAGTTAGTGGGCATCATTTAGAAGGAAACCTAATAGATTAACTTTGCCTATAGAAAGATATAACAATATTCTCTATAATTATATTGCGTCAGTTCTAATTTACCAGTTATTTCTGATGATTTTAAGAAGCTCTGACTAGAGAAGGAATTGAAAATTTAAACTTTAAATATGATAAAGAAGCCTTACAATTTTTATATTAAATGACATTATTATATCTGTGAATGTATATTGTTTTTTCGAAGAAAGGCTTTCTGTGTGCAACAGCACATCAAAGAAAGGATCTTCACAAGGAAAACTTTATAATAATATTAAGTTGTTCATTGCATGACCTATTTAGAGTACTCAGATATTTCTTGTTGTAGACTACATAATTAAATTTTAAATGGAACATGATAAAGAAATTATACTGGTGATCTCTAGAGATTTGAATACCCTATTTGGATCTTTACAAGAGTGTAGCGAAGGCATACTTTAAAATTTAATAAAGGTCTGGCCTATTTTTTTTTCTTTTAGATGTTCTATAGCTGCTACGGCAGTCTTATTTCAAACTGTATTTGCTCTCCACGTTATATACTCAGGACTTGCAATAAGAGACCAAACTGAAATTATTAAAAGTATATATACCTTAAATTGAGAAAAACCCCATTACGCATGATGCAGAACAATTAATGAATGAAGATAAGCTCCTAAAGACTTGTTATAACCAAGCTAGCAACCACCCCTTCGTAGACCAGTGTTTAAGCCAAGCCAGTGAGAGGAATGGTACCATGTCCGGGGAGATGTAATTTAGTGAGGTGGAGTGCTCATGCACAGTGCAAAGCCCTGCGGGCACAGGGGAGATGATGTTTGGAGCTTAAATGAGAAAATGCTCTGCTTCAATATCAAAGGAATGATTTTAGTCTCTAGCCTCTTCTGTTTGTTTCTGTGAAAGGTACTTTATATTTAAAGAAGAACAAATATTTTAAATATAGAATAACCACATGGATTATTTATTTACTTAATACTAGGTTAGTAATGATAACAGAAGTAAAATTTGTTTTACTTTTCATCTTTTATGTAGCGGTTCAATTTTGCATTTTACTCAGGGGGATTAAAGTTTAAATGGTCACTTCCTCTTCTAGGCTTTTTTTCTAGGCTTTTCTTATTTGTTGATTTAAGAAAATCAACAAATAATTTGCATAGATATTTTTCATAGGAGGAAAAAAAAATCTCTGCAGCCCCTGCTTAAGTCTTGAGCATAACTCAGTAAAACTTAGATTTTGAGGTAAAGGCCATTTAGAATTGTCATTGAAATTTTTTTGGAAGGGTGGGAGAAAATCTGCAATAGAATATAACAGCAAGGATAAATTGATGTGTCAAAAAGTTATATTCAGTGTGGAAATTTAAATCGTTAGCTTCTCTTAAAATAATTTGTAGTCTTCATATATTTTAAGCCAGCAGTCTGGAGTAGGTTACAAATTTTAAGCCCTCTTGATTTGATGCTTAATTCTTCACTCTTTCATAGATTTGTTTAATGGTGCCTAAGTTTCATTTACTGTAGAGACATGTTCCAGCGTGTCTACAGCATTTTGAAAATAGAATTTGAGTACTGAAGTCATTTCAGTACTTTTGAAAAATGTTAACCTGCAACTTTACCATTATTTAAATCTAATGCAACTAAGCTTTTATCTAAAGGGAAAAAGAAGAATTGACAACCCACCATATGACAAGCAAAATGAAATCTCTTGATCACTAACTGTCAGCAGTCTTTCTAATACTATTGTGTTAGGGAATGATATGTCTTCCAAAGAGCTAAGTACACAAGGTTTTGAATCATTTCTGTCTTGACAGCCTAACCCAAGTAACTACTTGTAAGTGCTTGGATGAATTATAAAATCTATGTGGCTCTGTAGAGTGAGTTAATAAAACATCCATGAGCATTTTAATTACTATGAAATGAAAAGGATATTTTTTTCTGACAGTAATAGACGTATGGACTAAATCCAGATCAGTTGCTATCTTCATGGGTATTGCAGGGACAAAGGAGATGGGGTTAGTTTCTGTCTGCTTTTTTGTTCCCCTTCTGGTTGAGGTGTTCTACCTAGCAATTTCTCTCACTCTGAGAACATGAGGTTATACGTTTTTCTTCTTGTGCTTCGTATATGATGGATGTCCACTCATGTCACCAGTGCTGCTTTGCTAGTGATGCCAGGCTTGAACACCCATCCACTGACACTATACATCTCTCTCTCCTGGTCTACAACAGAATTTTCCTTACACTGATACAAGATTTTCTAAAGTTTTATTCGTCTTTATATAAAGCAGGGATTTGGTGTAGTCCATTTGTGACCCCCCTCTTCAAATGGAGACATTCTGCTTTCCACTTCCAAATCTCTTCTCAAAATTCACTTTCATTTAAAGGCATATAAATAATAGGTCAAGAAAATGTTGCTCATCCCAGGTGGCAGGCAGTGGTAGCTGATAACATTAAAATCTCTTGAATGTCAAACTATATGCAGCTAACCAGAGTTAGTCTTTGGAAATTATATCATCTTGTATCTTTTCTGAAACCACATCATTAAAAAGAAGAGAAAAAGATTCCAACTCTCAATATTTAATGTTCTGGAGTCAACTGTCTCAAAGAGCAGTTTTTTCATAATTTCGAAGCCTGCCACTTTCTGAAGAAAATCATTATTTTAAATTGAGACTCAATGTAACTAATCACTAAAAATCTTACATTTGACCTTTTTCTATGCCTCAGATGCTTATTTATAAATAATACTTTCATACAACTTTTGAGCTGTTTTTCTGTACTGCAGGCAGGACTGCCTATGATACATGCTATACAGGAATGCCTTGATGCTGTATGGTACTTCTGAGGTGCAGTAATATAAACAACAGTAATTATTTGGAATAGTAACAGGTTTGATGTTATTATAAGTGAATCTACTTTTCTGAAGGAATAATATAAATGTTTTCTCTTTACTATTCTGATTTCTTTTTTCTAAGTAAAGCTTCAATATCATTAAAATGTGACATGGAGTTATTCCTTCTGGTAGCTGTCGGCATTTTTGTTGTCATTTTACTTCCCTTTTGAATTATATATTTATTTATTTTTTACAGCTGATGTTAATCTTAATACACACTTATGTGCAATCTGATCCCTTTCTGAAGAGGTATTTTTAAAATCTTAAGAGGAGTCTAAGGAGCATAGAGGTGATTATCCATATGTGCTTACTGATGACTTGCATTCAAAAATTATGAAGGTACTAACTGTAAGATTCACATTGCCTAAATTTAGTGATCATAAGCATCCTCAGTCTAAAGAACCAGGAGAGAAATGAAGAGAAATAGGTGCCTTATCTCAGGACAGGGTGAGTAACCTTGGGGAATTGTTTTTCTTTCTCTGCTGTCTGAAAGTAGAGCCTGGGGGAATAGCGTAGACTAGATGTTTCACCTGATGATAGCTTTAATTTAAGGTGAGTCCTAGCAGACTGAGTTTTAGAAGTGTTAAAGGAGCAAATGACGTAAACTGGTGCCTGCTGGAGTTTTGAGGACGTTGGCATCCTTAACCTCGAAAAACTTTCAATATTTGGTACTTAAGTCCTAAATATAGACCTTGGGAAGGAGGGGGAAAGTCAGAAGAAGTGATTATTGGACTTGATACAGCTCTGACCCAGAAGGCAGGTAGCTGTTTTCAACATGCAGAGCCTTCAGAAATCACTGTTTGCAGTGTAGAAATGGCTCCTAATTATACATAGCCTTTAAATCTTAAAATGAGTGTAAGTGATTTTACTCAGTAATCTGGCTTTTGAACCCATCACTGTTTTTCACCAGCAATCGTTAGCATCTCTCACAAACATTAATGAATTTGACAAATTTGACAGCAGATCTTTATCTTAAAATTCAGGTAGGGCTTTTGTTTTTAATCCCTATTGTAAAATTCTGAAACTAGACACACATTCCTTTTTTTTTCTTTTTTTTTTTTCCTGTTATTCACCTTTACCAGACTTCCAAGCTTCTTTTTAACTTGTCATACAAAGCCTTGCCATCCATACGTGCCCAATGAGGATAATGTGCAGCAGAAATGAAAGGACTCAGATCTCTTCATTTCCATTCCTGAAGGTGAATTCCAAGATCGTGATTATTTTTATTTATACAGTGCCTAAAGAGTGCTAAATACTTTATGGAACAAATAAAAGACCTCTTGTAAAAAGCACGCATTCCTATAATCTAATTTTAGTCTCAAATCAGGCAGTATGAATGCTAAACAGCAGGGCTTGAAGAAAAACGGAAGGTATATGAGGGCTACACTAATAAGATTGAGCAGTTATTTAGGTTCATTATCTGTTCCACTTAATAGTGCTGCAGTGTCTTACTGGTTTAAGTTAAATTTACATTGGTCTGGGGAGAAGATTTGACTGACACAGGAATAGTATTTCTCGGGCTTGCTCAAAAAATGAGCCTTTGAATGGCAACCTGAATGAAGACAGAGAAAGGGATCAGTATGGATGGGTTTTGAGAGGTCAATCTGATGTAAGAAACAGCAAAGGGGACAAACTTAATAAGACATCCTTCCCCCTAGCTTCATTTTCTACTCAAAATACACGTTCACCAAGTTAGTCATTTGTGTGTACCCTTTTCTTGAGTGATGTTTAAGCACTTAAGATCATCAGAAAGTCAGTGGAAAGGACAAATCTTGTTAGGAATAATTTGAGATGTAAATATACATTTGGAGAAAAAAAAAAAAATGTGTATACACATCTGCTTCTGGAGAAACAGCCCAGAAACAGAAGTTTAGGAGTGTTTTGTTGACATGGAGGAGCTTTCTCTTAGTATTTTTGCTACAGCATAGGTTAGGCATGTGACTGTTCTGGAGTTTTATCACGGAATCACAGAGTGGTTAAGGATGGAAAGGAGCTCTGGGTCCATCTGGTCCAACCTCTGCTCAAGCAAGGCCACCAGAGCAGGGTGCCCAGAACCATCTCTGACAGCTTCTGGAGATCTCCAAGGAGGAGATCCCACAGCCTCTCTGGGCAGCCTGTGCCAGGGCTCTGTCACCTACACAGGAAAGCTCTGCCTCCTGATGTTTGGATGTCAGGCCAAACCTCTTGTGTTCTGGTTTGTGTCCATTGCCTCTTGGCCATGTCCATTGCCTCTATCCTGGCAATAGCCAGACATCATCTTCTTTGCATCTTCCCTTCAGGCATTTATAGACGTTGATAAGATCCCCCTGTTCTTCCTCTTCTCCAGGCTGAACTGTCCCAGCTCCCTCAGCCTCTCCTCATAGCAAGGTGCTTCAGTCCCTTGATCATCTTGATGGCCATCCACTGGACTATTTTCAGTATGTCCAAGTGTCTCTTTTGCAATGGGGGCCCAGAACTGGACACAGCACTCCAGGTGTGGCCTCACCAATGCTGAGCAGAGGGGAAGGATCACCTCTCTTGACCAAATGAACACTTTGCCTAACATGGCCAAGAATACACTTGGCTTTCTTTGCAGCAAGGGTGCATTGCTAACTCATGTTCAACTTGGGGTCTACCAGGACCCTAAGTCATTTTCTGCAGCGTTGTTTCCCACTGGGTACCCTCAGCATGTCCTGGTGCCTGGGGTTGTTCCTCCCCAGGTTCAGGACTTTGCACTTTCTGAATTTCACAAGGTTCCTGTCAGCCCTCCTCACCAGCCTGCCAGGACTCCTCTGGATGGCAGCACGGTCCTTTGGTGAATCAGCTGCTCCCTCCAGTTTGTCTGCACATTTACTTTTATATCATACACTTAGTAAAGAGTTAGAAATGAACTGCTGATACACAGGATTTTTGTGTGTGTGATCGTTAGCATTGGTCCCTGAAGAGCAGTTGTAAGACACATTGGGACAATGTCAAGAAACCTGCACCAATAGTCCTGGGACAGCAAAGACACTGCTTTAGTTCTCTCTTCAACATTCTCTGCCTTCTGAGCATCACTTTTGTTTATGAAATACCTTTGTATCATTTACAGGAATTGCAAATACATGAATGACTCCAAAAGATTTGCTATGTTAGCAACACTTAGAGAATCCTTACTAAAGTATTTAGGTGTAAAAAATAAAACACCAAAACCCTAGCACATTTCCCTAGTGTTCAAGGTTAACAGTTTATACTTCATCTACATTATATTAAAAACATTTTTACTGGAGTCCATAAATGTTAAACATTTTTAAAAGGCAATGATCGCAGTGGGATTAGATACATTACATAAAACCAGACACAAGACCTGCAAGCAGTAATTGGTGACTGTTTTTTATTTTTGGAGGGTGCTGACTTGAGATTCCTCCCATGAGGTGATGCAGATTTTCACATCTGGACCTTGCCATTATAACCAGGAGGTCCCTAAAGCTCTTGTGGTCAGCAGAAGACAACTGAGAGCCCTGATCTCAGGTGTTCAGAGCAATCTCATAGTGGAGCTGTGATACTGTTACTAGCAATGATGTTTTGCCAGTTCAGAGCCACTGAGGACCTACCCCACTTTCTTTATATGTTCTCCTGATGTATTTTGCAAGCTGTGCCCTGCGCAGCACTTCTACAACAGCAAAGTGCCAGCGCGGCGTTTCTCTTAGCTAGGCTATAATGGAACATATTTTTCATTCCGACCCTTGGAATTTTAACGCTTTTGCACTGTTTCCTGCAGGGAACGCTTAAGTTTCAGCAAAGCCATGATGTTGTAGAGGGGATGCAAATCATGTCTGTTTGCCATAATCTGTTCTTAATGAATGAGCATGGAGAAAGGAGGGAAGAAAACAAGGTGCCAGGCTTCACCTAGCACAAAAAATGGGTTAATCAAACATACTGGACAGCTGCAGGTGTCACAGACTTAGGTTCAAATAGCAAGTCCATATTTCTGATGCAGGCTCTTAATTCATGCTCTTAAAAGGCAGTTGTGGTAGGTAGGTAATCTGCCAAGGCCAGGAGCTCAGGAGCCCATCTCTTACCTAGAAGCTCAAAAATTATTTTCCTCATCAAGTTTTTCTGTTTGGGGGTGCAGATGCACCTGCACTAATACATCCATGGATGCCGAAGAGATCGTAGCTTCCTGTGTCTCAGGCGCTGTGAGCTTTCATTCCAGGATCACATGTGGAAGTAAGCAGAAGTTCCTGCGACTAAAAACTTTTATTTAACAAAAATGAAATATTACTATTCATGTCATGAGTAATTGAATCCCCAGATGTTCTCATTCTTTATCAATGGCTGGGGACAATATGACTCTAGATAGACTGTGACAACATGAATTGATTTTTTCTTTATTCTTTCTTTCTTTTTTTTTTTTTTTTAAACCTGCAAAGTGACTGGTTTTTTTTTTTAGCTGATTGCTTGAAGCTGACATTATAGGCTGTGCAGCTGTAAAAAGGACCTTCTCATTTTCATTGAGAATAAATAAAATAAAGTATTGCAGAAATAGCTTTGCTTTTCCCTGGCCCTGCCTTTGCAGAAATAAACAGAGATAACTTGGATAAAGCAATTGAATTTGGAAAGGCATTCACAAGAAGAGATGGTTGCTGCTAACACTGAATATTTAGAACATAATAATAAAGCTAATCATGTTACCAAAAAGCCACCTGTTACTTTCTTTATTTTTTTTCTAAAACATAAAGGTCATTTAGTTGTTTTTGAATTTATAGCAGAGATCAGAAATCCAGCTCTTATAAACCTTATTAAACGCAAGGTAGTAATTCCTTATTAAAGTTGAGTAGATAAAGAAACCTTGGCCACTAACATTTCTAAAGCTGTTAAAGATAGATGTTTCCATGAAGGAACAGAAGCAGAAAAACTTTAAGTGCTTGTTAAGGCACACACACACAGTGCATACAAGCAATAAGTCTGTTCTGCTGAACTGTGAAATTGCACTGAGTAATTTCTCTAATAACAGCACAGATATTGCACCTCTGACCCCAGTGGAGCTGCGGGCTCGCTGCAGCAGCTGGTCACGGCGTCAGCAGAAACTCGGGCGACCTAAGCACAGGCTGCAGCGCTGAGCAGTGGGAAGATGAAGAGAAAGGTGGCAATCAAAGAAATGTGACATACAGCTTGCAAGTGTTCTGTCTGATTTAAAAAATTCAGAAAATGATAACAGTGAAAGTACTTCATTTATTGATTGATTGAGTTTTCTTTTAGCCCCCACCCCATGACCTGTTTTTCAGAGGAGTCCAGAGCTGTGTGTGTAACAGCTGCCCCCAACTTGCAAAGAAAGTATTCAAACCACTATGAGTGCACAGCAGCAGAAACTTCTAATTGGCATTTCATTGTGGCTTTTGCTTACAGAAAGGATGCAGTGCTGATGGTTTTTTTTCTCTGTGTTACAAAGAATGCCTGTAGAAATATCAGTTCAGTTGAAGCTGGGATTTAAAAAAAAAAAAAAAAAAAAAAAAAAAAAGCATCCCCCAGGAAAATATTGTGCATACAGAAATGGGAGAAGAAATCATATAAGAAAAAACATTCAGTTAAAGCAGTGCCTTGTATCTTCTATTTCAAAGCTTTCAAGGTGAAAGAGAGCGATGTCGTTTAAAGGGGATATGATTTGGCAGAGTTATGAACTCATGCCACAACCCCAGACCTTTTATGGTCACTTAGAATTAATTCAGAGTTTATAAATTGAAGATTTAGATTTCCGTTGAAGTTTTACTGTAAAAATAGCGAGTCTGATGCACGACAAGTACTTAGTTGATTGAAAATAATAATCAAAAGTTTCTTTAATGACTGAGAAAAATTTTGTCAGTTCTTCTTTCTTTTGGTGCTGTTTAGGGCAAGTCAGTGAGAGGTTCTGCTTTGTTTCTTCTGCCTTCCATTTTGTCTTGTGAGTGACTGACTTTCTTCAGCAGTTCCATCAGGTAGTGAATGTGACATAACAGGAAATAAATTCCCATCAAGAGTTTCTCTCACAGTAGCAGGAACATAACAGACATTTTAGATATTAACCCATTTGAAAAATTCAGAGCTCAGGCAGGCGTTGAAATACTGGCAGTCAGGTTTGGCTTGCTATACTAATGCAGGTTTTTGAATTTTGATCTTTACCAGGTGATTTTTTTTTTAAGTTCAGGAATGCTGTACAGTCTTGGTAGTGGGTGTTGGACAATAAAAAATATGTGGTGGAAGCAGTGCATCTTTATAGCAGCATAAGAGTTGTTGTTCGGGAGGAAGCCAGCAGTTCATCTGGCATTATTCACTAGCTGCTTTGACAGACAAGCTGACAAAGTCTAGAAGAGGCAGATCTGGAAATAAATATCTGCAAGAAAATCCTCACTTTCCCTATGCAAACCTCTTTTCATAGCAGTAAGAAGATGGTTTATAGTCTCTTTTTCTAAGGTTTTCAGAACTTCTATGACTTCTGATATTCTGCTCTTTTGAGAGATACAGATGTTCGGTTTTCTTCCAAATTTCAGCTGTCATTTCTTCTGATGAACCAAACCCCAAAACAGGTTTTAGATCAACTCCATTCTGGAAGACAAGACACAACATTAAAGAACTGTGGCAAGAGTTCACAAACTGATTACTGATAAATAACAGCAACAACAAAATCTTTTTTTCCCTTTATTTCCTTCATTCTGCATGCATCAAAACCAGTTTCATGTGACTCTCTAAAGGCTTATAAGATTCATAGTCTCCGTAAATCTCATGTTGAAGCATCAGCTCTAAGATAAATCAGAATGTCCAGAGCAAAACCAAAACCAAACAATCCTTCACCAAGCCCACCCTGAATATTATTCTTCCAGTGTAAGAGCCTCTCAGAGTAACCAGAGGCAATTCTCTTGGTTGATGATTTTCCTGCATCCAGTACTGCCCGTGCAGTGCTCACTGGTGGGCTGCTGCTCTCAGACACATGATGCACCAGACATCTTTTGCCTCTCTCACCATCTTTTCTAGTCCCTACATTCAGAAATTCTCAAAATGTGCCTTTCCAAAAAATCTACTCCAATCATCACTGCCTGTTACTGGATCCGTACGTGTTTTATGATTCTGAGTCTGGATAACTGAGATATGATTTTATAATGAAAAAACCCCTGAGGGAAGCATGGAGATGTACTGTGAAAAGATACAGACATTTTGTGTTTTATTTGTAGGAACAATACTCCCTTTCTTTTTAACAGAAAGGAATACTAAATTAAAGAATAGACTTGTGTCTCTTGTGAAGCTCCTGAAGATACACCAGTTGTGGCTGGACTAAGTACATGTGTTAAAATTGATATGATATATCAGGCTAAAATTTGGAAAAGATACCTGATCAGATCACTGATAATATTACTGTCTCCTTTCTTTCTGCTAAATCTGCAACCTTTTGAATTCAAAGTGAATGCTGCAGCTAGGGAAATTCAGGAAGACACAAGTAATGGGGGCTATTGATGGCAAACTCCATACTGGAAAGCTGTCTTGTTATTGAATGCAAATGTGGCTTAGATATGTAAATTATATTCAAGATTTCATCAGTAAGGCTTTAATGTATCTAGAAGCTATCTTAAAACATTTAAATAAAATGTTAATTGAAAGTATAGAATAGTATTAGCAAGCTCTTTCAAAGAAAGCTTCAATTCTAGGCACGTAACAAGGAAGCAAGAGCTCTGATCTAGTCAAACAGAACCTCCCATGGTAAAAACCTATAATTGTTTTAAAGTTCTCTAAAAACCTACATCTCTGTTCTCATCTCATCCCACACACTGTGATATTCCTTATGTTCCTCACTCTCTCCTCTGAGCTGACTTTCTTTGTAGCCTTCTCCCACTCCCAGCGTGCTGCCTTCTCTCACCTCCTACGCATGGAGCTGCCTCCTGCTGCCCATACAACAAGCACTTTTCTACACATCCCAGCCCTTTCCTTGAGCTCATCTGTGCCAAATTCCCCATGAAGCCATCAGGGTCTTGCCCTGCATCAAAATCCAGAGGGTAAACTTTGTTTCCAAGCTCAGGAAAACTTAGTAATAAGCCAAGCAGTGAATTTAGATCTTTAGAGACATCATCAGATGGTGCAAAGGACTGTTCTTTATATTAAAAAAATAAAATCAAACTAATTTTAAAGAGTCGAGAGAGTAGTTGAACTAGACTGTATCATTCTTGTGCTTATGTAAATGCTTTCACAAACTGCAGGGCAGTTCTCAGTAACAATAGTCTTGGGAACTGTTGACTTCAACCAACTCAGGTCCAATTTATCAACAAGTCTTTGAAATTAGTACTAAGAGCTAGTGATGTGGGAACAGAGAAGCAGAAGCATCTCTTGCTGCTGCTCAGGTTTTGATTGTGCCTCCTTACCTGCTCATTAAGCAGAGGGATTTTGGAGGTATTTGCAAAGTTGCTTTCCTATCTGCAGATGGTCTGCAACAGTGACAGCAGCTGTTCCAAAAGCAAGCATGAAGGGAGGTATTATCATTGCTTAGCTATGTTTACAAATTTGTAACAAGTCTACTATTTAAAGTATGTTCTTTTGTGACTGCGTGCAATATGTTGTCATCTAAATGTTGCTGGATTGATGGAGGGTATCAAAGGTGCAGAGTTTTCTCTGCTTTTTAGTGGTTTTCTTCTTGTAAAACTTGTGTGAATCTTGTAGATTTAGGCAGAGGTTGCGTGGATTAATACCATAGCTTGTGACTTGTGCTCCTATGACTGGGGAAAAAAGCAGGACAGCCACGTGATAGCATTCAGCTGACAGGAGTTTACTGGATAAGGCTGGAGAAGTGCTTGAGCTCAGGAAAGACATAGTGCTGCACTGAAAAAAAAAAAAAATCTACAGAAAGAGCATTTTGGTTTTGTATTTTGAATGCCCTTTTGATGATAGGGGAAAATTGTTGCCTAGGAAAGATTTTTATGGTCTTTTTTCACAGAACACTATACTTATTAACCAAAGGAACTCAGTCAAATGTTATGGCTCAGGGACACCTTTGGAGGACCAGGATGCTCTCACATGACTCCCATCCAGCTCTGCAAGGAGCAGCATTTCAGACATGCTTTAACCACGATGCCCTGTGGACACAATCAAAGCACACAACCCATGCAGGACTCAGCTCTTGGAGCTGTCAAGACCATATCAACCCAAACCATTCAAGAGGGGTGACAGCTGAGGTTCTGCTCATGCTCCTCTAGCAGAAGTTTCTCAGTTTCAGTGCAACCTTTCTGTAGCGATTTACATAAAATGGTTGCCATTGAGGATGCCTTTTTTGCTTTGCAGAGCATCTATGAATGGAGGATTTCTGACTGTACTTTTCTATGGAGAGTGTTCACAGGAAAAAAAAAAAAAAAAAAAAAAAAAAAGAAGCATGTAATCACAAATTTAAATATAAATTCTAAACTTTTTAGTAAAGAAGTGAAACATCCAAACTTCCTCATTTCCCTTGGAGATAAGTTGTGTTTCCATGTGGTTCCCTATTTGTGTGACTCATCACCGATTTTTGTTATTCCAGCTTTGCTCTGAAACAGTTCTTCACCCTCCCAGGTGAAGGGATCCATCCCACAGTCTTTTACAGATCCATATTGGAGTGAGATGAATCATTCTCCCAAACTGTTTTCACTGTTGACTTGAAGGGTGCCTACGCAACAGGGTTCCCATGTAAAAGTCCACGCTGCAGACAGGGGAAGTTGAGGGGGATAAGACTCACTGTTGTCTCTGCCATCATTTTAGGGAGCCTGAAGTTACTATTCTCACTTTTTGGAAATAACACATGGAGGGAAAGTGTAGTGATGTTACAGGTCCAATATGTGGTGACATTTGGCAAGATGCAGAGGTGAGGCTGATGTAATGAAGACTGGTAAGGTGAGAATTGTTGCGTGGTTTTGAGCATTAGACATTAATGAATATTTTGGTCAGTGAAAGATATTTAGTTATCTTTCTGGGAGTAAGAGATTGTCATTTCTTGATATGGCTTGCAAATTGGGAAGCAGAACTAGAAAAATGCATTTAAAAAAATGCACCCAGCAGAACTGGTTTTATTAGAGTCTTTTATCAGAGAAAAAGAGGTGGTGTAGGTGTTTAGAGCTTGTTTCAGTTGGGTGTGAGTATTTACAGAAAGCTCTAAAATGTAGGGCTGAAGGTTATATGTGGGTCTGATGAAACCAGAAGGTGTATGCTGTGGCCATTGCCTGTTGCAGGTTAGAAAAAAAGGTCCTCATTTTCTGCCAGGACAAAAAGCCAGAATTTGCAAGTCTGTCTCTGCATGTGTTGTAGCCTACAGCTGCTCAGGGTAAGTTTTCCTGTGCTCAAGCTTGCTATTATCCACCTAACCTTTGAATACACCTGTGAAATCCAATCAGAAAGTAAAAATCTATCATTTACTTCCCTAATACCCTGGGACAGATTGCTGTCTCATTAGAAAGATTCAGCAAAGTAATTCAAGACCTGTAAGGTGCTAATAAGGCCCTGTCTTTAAAAATGGATTGGCTGAGTGGGAAGTCTGGCAGGTCCCCAGGATGGATATCTGGCTACGGGCTGGAATTATTTCTGTGCTGATCCGCTCAGTGTGTTTGGAGGATCTACTTCCACCCTGCAGAGCAGGAGGTTTGGAGGCTGTTGACCCATGAAGGTCTGTGGATCCAGTTTGCTGCACTGATTTTTGGAGAGAGGCAGAAAAGCTTACCATATTTTGCAGCTACAGTCCATGGGCAAGGGCATAGCCTATGAAATTATTCCTATTATGGGCATATTCCTATTATGCCCAGCCCTACACTGTAGTTATATTTCACTAGGGTGCCATATAGGCTTTAGGTAGTTTGCTGTGCTGAAGTGAGCTGTTTGAGCTTATCATTGTAAATATCTTATTTTCTATGCATACTTGGGAAAGGAAGCTTTGAATTTTAGAAAGGGAAGGGCAGAGAGATGACAAAATCAGAAACTGTGCACTGAAAAGTGACTGGGCACAGCTCTTTAAAATATGGGATTTGCAGTTGTACAGAGTTGATGTGAAAGAGATGCAAATTCCATTCAGGCTAAATTCACATTTAGATTTAAAATGCTACTCATGTGGACCAGCCCATCCCAGGCCAGAGATAAGCTAATACACCAGCCAAATTCACTCTATTATTAAGTTAAGAGACTATCAAATGACCCCAATGCAGTGTATTTACATAATGTCAATAATGAGTCTTTTTATAGGAAGGTGTTGAGGAAATGCAAGCAGAGTTTGTAATACGGTACCACGCTTCCAGTCTGGCTTGTTTCTCATTTCACAAAGCTTTATGTGATGGATCCATCTGTTCCCAGGAGATGGGAGTGTGCTGATGCCATTTCCATGGGAGACTTTGTTTCTAGGTTGAAGTTTTCTGAAATCTCTGGAAGTTACCTTAGACTTGGAATTCATTGCCTGGAGCTAAGTATCGCCAAAACCCTCAGCATAGCTAGCAGGGATTGTCTTCAGTGGCTGGGTGGGGCTTTTACTTAATTTGATCAAGGCTCATTAAGGCTTCAAATCTCTGAATGCACATTCAAAATTGAGTGACAGGAACTTCTGGGAAAGTTTTGTTGAAAAGCCTGGCATAACCAAGTAATTAGAATATAGCAGTACTTCATATGCAAGTTGATTGTCACAGCCTGTGTCAAGAGAACTCATAATTTCTGAAGGATAAGACCATATGTTCCAAAAAGAGCTTTCAGAATGTGGGATACTTGTTTTGCAAGTTATTTTTTCCTCTCCCTGAAAAAAAAAAAAAAAAAAAGCACCAACAAAGTGTTATGAAATGAGATTTAAAAATCCCTCATACTTAATTAAATTGATTC
Organism: Aythya fuligula; assembly: GCF_009819795.1. Classification (NCBI taxonomy): domain Eukaryota; kingdom Metazoa; phylum Chordata; class Aves; order Anseriformes; family Anatidae; genus Aythya; species Aythya fuligula. Next base: position 5,937,090 of record NC_045559.1, read on the forward strand.
TCCAAGAAGAGGTCCCAAACCTGTTGGATAAATGTGTTCTAATAGCTGTGGTTTCTGATTTACTTCTGGATGTAGCTGAAATAAAATGTTGCAAGGATAGCTGAAAGGACACTGTTATCCTAAATATAAATCTAACAATGTTTAAGATTTTTAATATATTTTTTTCCCCATTTATATAGTGTAATGCACTAGTTAAGGACCTCATCATGTACAATGGCAACCACGATGCTGGTTATAATTGGCCCCTGAAACAAAGTATGGCCAGGATAGTACACCAGATGTCCAGATAGATTTGTGTGTAGCAACTGGAAATGTTGCATACTGTGGTTTACATCAGCATTGACTAAAAATGTAGATGACTTCATCTTCTTCCATTTTAAGCTATATCTAAATCACCTGTATTGTCCTAAAAACTTCTTGCTTCTTGAATGTAATACGAAAAAGTAGCTTGGGCTACTTAGTAGTTCTGCCTAAACGTCAGAGCTGAACCTGAGCTGACATTTCTGAGGGCAGAAGAATTCTGCTCTAACAGGAAGGAATAATATTGACTAACAAGATTTCAGTCTGCTCTTGGAGACCCTGAATGTATGCTGTAGTTACATTTTTAGAAATTAGATTTTGTTTTCATTAGCAATAATATTCTAATAATGGGGTGGTGAAAAGTGACCAGAGTCAGGTTGACGGGTTGGGATATTTTTATTCCCCATAGGGACAAGCACACTCGAAGACATGATTATTGCCTCAAGAGACTGTAATGTCCACAGTCACAAGCACAACTTTATCAGTTAATTAAGGATATCCCCCTAAGATTTCTTAACAGATTTTTTTTTCTGTATTAGATATTGAAGAAAAGTGCCATACACAACCAGTCTTTGCTTGCCTCGCTAAGAAGTTTCACTTATACTGTTGTGATAAAATGGGGTAATATCACTCTCAGATGTATTTTTTTTTATTTAATATTACCCGGAATAAGTAAGAAATACCTCCACTGGAAAGGCTGTGTGTAGATTTGGTGTTTGTTGGCCTTGTAAAATTTGCTGGTCCATGTTTCCCATGGAATATTGATTGAGACATTAGATGAAACCTAAAAAATGCATTCTAATTGCACAGTGATATCAACTGTACAAATGTCCTCATCTGGGCTGGCTGTTCTACACTATCCAAGGTAGATATTTAAAATAGGCTGGGGGGATTGCTTACTACTCAATGGGCAGAAATAACTATTACTATGGGATGGGGGAGGAGTTAGTTGTTCAGATGTGGACACATTCTTGAAGAGTTTTAAAATCATACAAAATATTTATCCTATTAAATAGGACATAAAATATAAAATAATTGTACCTATTTGTCCTTCGACTCCTAATGGTGAGAAAGGGAAATCCTTCCCTTAATCCTTTCCATTATACTGTCTCACAGAATAAATTCTCATGGACTGAGAGATGCTAAAAGATCACCCGTTTCCATGATCTATCAAGTTAATTAGACAGATTTTGCCCAGATTCTCTTTATGTTCCAAATCCCAATGATTTGGTTGCCTGAGTTTTGGCTGGCCAATTTGCAACGTCTGCAGCAAACCATCTTGTCTGTACAGGCTTCACTGGTGTTAAGAAAAAAACTAATTCTGTAGAGTATAGCTTCCATCAGGCAGCTCTGTGGTAAATGCTAATGAGTAAGTAGCGAGAGGTGTTCCAGAAGTGATGTGAGCTGCCTCCGCTTAAGAAAATACCCACCTTTTTCCTAGTTTTAGCTTGTCCCAGTTCTCATTTCCTAGTCCAGGCAAACCACAAGAGAACTGTTTAGCTAATGAATGATTGAAAAGTATGAACACCGAATTCAATAAGTCAAGAAGAAAACAAACATAAAACCCCACAGAGATAACAAAATGTATGCTTAAATGCATCATTCAATTACTCTGCTCACTCTTTGCTTCCCATTACACTCTCCTTTGTCAGTACACACTGTATCTAAATGGCAATCTCTTTGTGACAAGAAGCTTTTCTTCCTGCCTTTACCTGCTGGTGCAGAACACTGTTGGTACTTTGGAAATATCAAAGAATAAAAAGAATTGATTGCAAGCAACATGTGAATTGTCTGATAGTGAAGCTTCCCAGAATTTTTCCTACTCCGTACTAAGGTGGTCACCAAAGTTTGCAGATTTGGACTGCGCTAGACTTTATGAATGAGAAAGGCAGTTTCAGGTCAACTACTACTAGATGATTTTAGTTCCTTAAGTCACCAAGGGCCATCCAAGCCACAGAAGGATGGCAATCAATACAGCATTATTATTTGTTTTTACTTTCAGACAGGAAGTCAGACAGGAATCATATTGCTATTACCCGCTTAAACTTGTTTGTCCCTGAGGATGCAAGCTGTATCACGTGCTCTCCTTGGGCTTTTCTTCCTTGTATGTTCCTAGAAAGCTGGTTCATCAGCCTGGCATGAATGGAGCAGCTTTTCTGCTCAGGCCACGCTGCTTGCAGAATATAGAAGTTCCCTTCCCTCAAAGAACAGAGCCAACTGCCTTGTCTTACACTGCTTTTAGCAGGGCTTTTTAAATGCCTGTAATGTGAATAAGTCAAAGACAGAACTAATATTTGAATTATTAGGCTACGTGCCGTTAATGTTTCTTGGGATCTCAAAATCCTTATTTTCGGTGTACTAGCATCTGAAAATGATTGTATGATTCTCCAGAGACTTTCCTTGGATATTACTAGCAGATGTTAGGAAAAATAAAATCTGAAAATGGATAACAGTATTGATGAATCCCATCATAAAAAAAAAAAAAAGAAAAGAAAAGAAAGATGTCATTACCTTTGCATTGCTGTGTAGCTTGTGATGATGGAATGCAGCAGTTACTATGGAAGAAATGGACTTTTTGCATCCTCCAGCTATAATCTATTGCACATGATTAACACTGAGAATCTTTGCTAATTAGCTTTTATGGTCAAACAGATTTCATGAAGTTGGTTTCAAAGAAATCAAAATTAAACTCCTTATAGCTCTGAAAGATAGAATTATGGAATATGAACACATAGATAATCTTTACAAGCTAGAGGAAAATGATCATTGAGCAATGAAAACTACATAAAAAGACCCAGTGATATCTCAGGTATTGCAATGCAGTTTGTCTGGGAAGTGGTGAAGCTAGGATTTTATGAATAATATTGAAGTAGTGTGTGGGAAACCCGTGGTTATCTTTCATCTCATAATATGCAATGGTGGAACTTCATGTTTTGATGCTGTGAATGCAAGAGGCCTACAGTCCATCAGAATAGGAGGCAAAACTTTTTTTTCCCCTTTGTTTATCCTTGTAAAATTAAAAAAAAAAAAAAAAAAAAAAAAGAGTGGGATGTAATGGGCTAAATTTATCTCATGAGAAGAAACTCTGCAAATCAAAACAAATAATTCCTGCCCTTTCCCCTTAGCAGTTTTGTTCCTTGGTTTCCCTTTGCATTGTTTTTGTTAGCTTATCACATCTTCAGAACAAAACACTACTTCCACTGACTTTATTCCACAGTATTGCACTGCATTTAGGCGGCCCTCGTCCCAGTCACGACCAATAGATTTCAGCCTCTCAGAAGATTTAGCAACCCAAGTGCTTTTGAAAACTCTATGTTTTGCTCGGTGAATCTCGGATGTGAATGACAACCATTACTTTATGGAAAAAAGGGGAAGTCTTAACTTTTTTAGATTTTTTTGACTACCTCGTAATCTCAAGACCTTTGAAGCAGACTGTATATCACTGGGGGCTAAAACATACAGCACCAACAGATGACATAACTGCTGTCATGAGACTTGACATTTTTCTGTATCATTGATCCCTGCAAGCAGTGATAACTTCATGTCCAAGAGATCCTTAAACAATTATTAGACATTGACTTCAGAGATACATACAAGAGAAGAAGATCTCACAGGCTGGCTTTTTTTTCAGGGTGGTTTCATATGAAGGCTTTATTCTTTTAGTTGTATTGTAAAGCCCTACAACTGAGATTTTTGCAGTTCTGGCATGTTTTACATATTTGAGATTCCCCAGATGCTGCTTTCTTTGGTCCCATTGTTAATGTTTGCCTAATTAAATAACAGGGTGAAGCAGAAGATGATTCTGCCCTAGGCTAGATAATTCCAGCTCTGAGAATGTGCAAAAATGTAGTGTTTTCCTGAAGCAGCACAGAATGACCATGAGATCCTTACATTTGAATCTTATTCTTGCCTGCCAGGAATGTGGTTTTATAATATTTTTGAATTATTATTTTTCCCTTCAGATGTACCTGGTCATACACATCCCCAGTAACATCATTCAAAAACAAATATATGGTAGAAAGGTAGAATCTTACCTGTTCAGAGAACCACCAGATTGAAGGCATTTGGAGGCAGTAAGGTGATCCGTGTTTTCTGAGTGTGATACCGACCCCATTTCAGACTAGATGGGACAAGGTAGTCTCCACAGCCTCCTGATCTCTTGATTTGTTTTTTGACATTGCTAATGTATGCCTAATACATGTAAAAATTGCCTTAATTTTGAGATACACCCTCTAAAGTATAAAGATTAGATATTTAAAAAACACGGATGAATCTCACTTTCTAAGTGAAACAACACTACATGGTAATAAACACATATGGTATAACACTGGATTGAAAGATGTGAGGCCTTGGAAATGCAACAAGGGGTTAAATTATGAAGTGACCCAGATGCACTCCATTAGTAAAAGAAAAAAGCCCTATTTCAAGTGGTGGGAAAAGTTTCTGTAGTGCCTGTAAAATAGGTTCTATTGCTCAGGAGAATTAATACAAGAAAAGGAACTGGCCCCGTTATATCATTAAGAAAATCCACTTCTTATTTACACGTTAGGATTAATTTTTACCGAGGCTTAAATGCTATAAACCCCTGTTGTGTGTCAGGGACTGTGACATTCTGTTACAGGTTAATTTCTTTCCTTGCAAATTAGAAAATAGTGTGACTTGCAAAACAGGGGAGAGAAAGGGGAAATATGCCAGGAGCTCTGCTTAGACTTCTTTTTGCCTTTTGGCTTCTTCTTTCATTTTCTAGTCTGCTGCATTTCTTCTTTCAGTGATCTGGATGCTGGATGCCAATTTAAATTTCCAGTGCATTTAACGTCCTACAACGCCAAGGGATTGAAAGGAGAATTAAGAATGCATACAGCATTCTTTAAAAAAAAAAAAAAAAAAAAGTTCTATTTCTCCACAATCCTTTCTATCTTTTCACCTCTCTTTGATCGCAGTGATAGCAGCATCCAGTAAACTACAGCCACAGAAACCCAGTAGCATGTTTATCTGGCAAAGGTGCATTTCTAACAGGAACTAGACGGGGTTCGCTCGTCACTTACGATCTGTAGAGGGCTCTTTCACAGATCAACAGAGTATAAGATTGCTTTCCTGGATATGAGCCACTGATGGACCCACACAGGCTAGTAACAGTCATGTAAGTCTTTTATCCTGTCTCAGCAGGGACGTCTTCCCCATGGGCATCACAAGAGAGTGTTTTCCTAGCAGCGGATTTAATGGTGGGGGGAAAGGGGATGGAAAGAAGATTAATGTTTCTGCCAGTTCCCCACAAGTTCACAGAAAATATTGGCTGGAGCAGCAGTGGCCCGACTCTGTCATCTTCCAGCCTTTTCTGTGTACTTAGAGTGGCATGTTTTTAATCAAATGTGAAATACAGCTTTAGCAGGTCGAATGGATTAGCCTTCCTTGTAAGTAACTCTGCCTGCTTTAGTCAAGGGTGCACCTTTTTTTTTTTTTAAAAATGTTTCACACTTAAAGTTGTCGTCTTTCACTTTATCAATTTAATGGGTCTTTGGATTTTTGATTGTTAAAGGCGGGAGCTGTTTAATAACCATACCCAGCTGTGCTTCAAAGGGCATGTAGATGGAAAGGGAAGGTAAGAAACTTCTCATCCAGTCTGTCATGAAAGCTTGGGAAGGCTTGAGACAAGCAGGGAGTCGTCATCTTTTTTTTTTTAATATCAGGATTACAGCACTTGTAAAAACTTGAGTTTTCCTTGGTTTGGGCTTTCAAATCTGCTTTCATTTAGAATGTTAATATCATTGTATGAAAAAGCTAGAAAATCTGCTCATTACAATGTACAGGACCAATTTCCTTCCTCTAACACTAGTTGTTATTTATCGGCATCTCATCGGCCTCCAGCTTCTATACAGAACTGAAGTTATCCAAGAACTGGGGGGGGGGGGGGGGATTTTCAGTTGCCTTATTTCTGTGCCTCTGAATCAGCTCAGCCTCTAATAAAGTTAGGCTGTTCATATCAAACCATCCTTTAAAGTAATGCACTTTGAAAGCTGTTCTATCTGGTTAAATCCAAATGAAATAATAGACCTCGTACGGGTCACATCCTCAGGCTGTTGCAGAATGTTGTTCCACTGAAATAAATAGTTCAGGTGATTTCCATGTGCCAAGATATTGATGTAAGTATTAGAAATAATTTTTAAAATAGTCTGATTTTCAGAGCAACTGAATGTTTTTTGATGTATTAATCACTGCTTTATTTCAGTGCAAAATGTGGTTTGAAAATGCTCTCAGTTCTTGTAACACAGACTGTGAGAACATTTTTTTTCTTTTTGGTACTATTTGTACATTAGCTTTTATATTTCTTACCCGTGTTTTAATTTGTTTAGACAAGTTTCTAGGGGCTTGTTCATTTTGCTAAGTAAGATTATTAAAAAGGTTTAAAAACAAACAAATTAATGAACAAACTGAAGGGGGAAAAATAGGCAACATATTTAAAGCTATTTTTACATGAATTCAGGGGATTTGAAGGCTAAGGAGACACAGCAGAAGAAAAATATATCCAAAGATTGATGGGCTAAATCAGGTCTCTGCAATGCTCTTTAGGCCAATTTAATTCTGCTTGCATTCAAGTAGATGGGAAATTTTAACTTTCTGGTCAGTAGAAACCAACACTGACTTCTTTGAAGACCCCACCTCATTCAGCCATCTTCTCATCATTGCTATTGTTGTGTTGGAAGTCCTCCTTGCAAGCTGCAGCAGTCAGCAATATGAATGCAGACAGCAAAATCCCCAGCAGTCAAGATACTCTGTGCAACTTCAGGCACTGGAGAACTGGATAACATGGTAGTCAGACCACACACCATTTGATTAAAAATGTAAGATAAAGTCCTTTGGTTTTTGCAAGGATCATCATCTAGTCATTGTAGTGTGACAGATTTCATTACTTACCATAATAGATTTAGATGCCTTTTTTTTTTTTTTTTTCAAATAAGCAGTGCCCAGTAGTATCACAAAAGATGTTGGCAATAGATCTCTGGATCATATTCCCAACACCTCGCTCGTTCCCATCCCGTTCCTTTTCTATTCCTACACCTGCCTGTCCATTAAATAGGAATAAAACTCAAAGGGTGCCTGGTGTCTTCTGTACTTTTTGTTTTATTTTTTTAATTTGAATGTTGGTTCAAGGCCATGTTTCAGCAAAGCATGTCAGCATTTGTTTAAGTCTTGCTAACTTTAGAGATGAGTGCAGTGTTTTGAGAAACCAAGGCCTCTGAAGTTATGAGAGCGCAATATAAATAATATCTCTTGTTTTATCTGATTAGTGATGGTCTATTGCTTTTTAAAGCAAGTCCCTTCATTTATCACCATCTGAGGACCGATTTGGATAGTCAGTGGACAGAAAACAAGGCAGGAATCTGTTGGAAAAATCATTTGGCTCATGTAGTCCTTTCTAAATATACCTCTCTGATCAAAGCGTGGAGTTGCTTTTGTAAGTCCTATCCAAAACAGATACTAGATGAAGAATATACTGAAACCTTCAGATTTTTGACTGTGCCTTTTCAAAGGCATGCCATCCTGAATGTAGCATCATGTGATGCTGTTTGAACTGAGCAAACATTTTTGCCTTCAACTTCTTTCTCTTACATTTGTGCCACTCTACAAAAATAATTGCATATACAGCTTAAAAAAAAAAAAATCTTCAATTAAAATACTGAGGATTTTTGAAGGCTGCTGGAGAAAAGTGGTTGCATGTCTTAGAAGTATTTTTTATTTATTTATAGCAACTTCTGGGCATAAATAAACATAAATTGTTTCAGGGTTTTGTAGTACATTCATAAACATAAGGGTCCTTGCAAGACCTAGCAGTTGAAATGGTATCCTTCTAAAATGACAGCTAATAAAAGCTATTTTTGATTTAGGTACTAACTGGTTTATATCATAACAATGTCTTTCAGGTGACTCCTACTGTCTTGAGGAGAGAGGCAGGCATAGGCACTGGAAGAATATGACCAAAATCTGGTGAATCTTCCCCAGCCTGTTAATTGAACATTCAAATTTCATTGCATTGCTCTTCCACTGTTGTGGCTTTCTAAAACAAACTTGCTTGCTGCTCTGCGGATGCAGACAGAACGGGAGGGCTGTGCAGGGGCATGGAGCTTGCCCATGCATGGTGCAAGAGAGGGACCAGAGATGCTGGAGCTCCAGCAGCACTCAATAATGTGCTAATTTGTGAAGGGATGTGGATGTGCTTATAGAGACAGAATTAATTATTCAAATCTCTTTCTTCAAAACACTACCTGTTTCTAAGATGCTTTGTATGATTATGCCATGAAGCTGCCCTACAAAAAAGTCACAGATCCAAGACCTGAGTCAGGCACATACTTTACTAGCAGCTTGACCATGGGTGTGTGTGCTCACCTGGTGGAATTTGGGAGCCTGCTTCTGAGAGATGCTGTCAGGATTGTAGCCTCGAGAGCCCAACATAGTGTGTGAAGTCAGCATGCACAGGGAAAAGTAAAACTTGACTGAGTCAGGCATAATATGCCTGCATATTATAAGGGAGCATAACTGCTACCTTACTAGCTAGTTTTTAAAATATGGCGTTTAGGGATTTTGTAAGCTATAGGAACTTCATTGTGTTATTTTTATCAGAATGCAGAGATGTAGTGAACAAATGCAGCTGATTTTCACAGAATCACAGAGTGGCTGAGCTTGGAAGGGACCTGCGGAAGTTACCTGGTCCAAGTCCACTGCTCAAGCAGGGCCATCTCAAGCATGTCCATTTTGCTGGAACTCTGTCAGGGCTGGATTTACTCCTAAACTACCTCCAATAATCCGCAGTAACTATGCTCTGGTGTGGGTTTTCCTTTTCTTTTTTTTACAGCTCCTTAATTGGGGTTCATGCTTCAGAGACCTATTTTTAGAGCTGTAGTGAACATCAGACCTTGCAGTAGATATGGGTTTGTAACAGACCAAAGGCCAAATTGTTATTTCTAATGCTGGCTTTATTCTTTGCCCTGCACAGTGATGCTCCTCATGTCTGGAGCACAGATAAAAATGAGATATTGATGACTTTCAGACTCCAAAACCCCTTTACTTGTCTAGAATGCAATTATATAAGTGGCAGTAAGTGATGCCTGAATGAGATTAATATGGGCTGCCTTGCTCCTCATTGCTACAGGTTGGATGAAAAGATCTAAGGAATGACTATTGAAAGTATTAAGCAATTAGGATGGGTAGCAAAAAGAGGAGACTGACTAGATTTTTTTCTTTAACTTCATGAAAATCTGAAGTAATGAGTAGTTTCATTATATAAACCATCAGGTGTGATGATGCGTTATAAATACTATTCTTATTTCATTTAAGAATAGCTTCAAAATGTAATGCATGTTCTCAATCTGATTTTAAGCAATCAGAGAATATTTAGTGATACAGATTTACAGCCTAAATGTTTAGGTTCAGCTAAATTAGTAAAACTGAAAAGAAAAAAGAAAAAAAAAAAGAGTTTGTGCAAGTTGAAAGCCATGTAATCTACAAAATAACAATAGTGTACAGAAAACAGCTCAACCTTCGCTGATAGGGTCATGTTTTTGTACTGGTTAGGTTTTGGGGCAGGATCTGTTCTCCATCTTACACCTCTATAAACTGACAGTGATTTCATTAGTGCCATTATACTTAATCTGCGTAATTCAAATAAGAATTGAGACCCCAGAGGTTGAGAAGCACAATGTCAAATTGCAATAACTATGAAGTCAATCACTGTATAATTTCCCTTAGGTTTCATGGATAGTGAAGTCTCTGGAAACCTGGGGAAACTTTGAAGTACTGGGGGAACATAAATTCAAGGGGTTGTGTTCAGGAACTGAGGTTTTAGGGAGGGAGATGAGGTTTTGCTTGTTAGTTCATTTTTTATTTTTCCAGAGAAGGTGAAAAGATTACATCGATTACATTGCTGTAATTGATGTGTGGCAGCCTATTTACTGCCAAATAAAACACATCAGAAGAAAAAGACCTGCTCCTTTCTTGCAAGTATAATATTAAAATCTATTGAACTTAAATAAATCCATTGAATTTCATTGCGGAAGAATCACTTGTTTGAAAAGTTACCTAAGCTGACACTAACGGTGTGCTGGGAAATGAAGCAACAGAACCACATTCTGATCTCATTTATACTGATGTAATTAAGGAATATTGTGGGCCCTTTGGTCTTTGAGGTGATTCTTGTGCATGAGTAGGGCCAATGGGGGCTGCACTAATAAAACTAATATATCCCAGAAAATTGCTGACACTGGTGTAAAGCTGCTGTGTGGTAAGAGTAAAGCTGATCAACACATAAAGCATCCAGTACACATTTGTCTCAGGAGGTTGTTCACATGCACTTGTAATACACACGTGAGAGTGGGAATGAGAGGGGTGATTATCCTTTGCATGAAAGTCTTTTTATCTCTCCCTGGAATATAAAGCAGCTGGAGGAAGGAACTTACACCTATGTTCAGTTCACTACATACTATGTATGAAGCACAGAGGGCAGATGTGTATGAGTGGGAACAGGGCCCATATATCTCAGTGTTGACAAGGGTTTTCTGCTTTGCCACACTCAAACACTCATAGGAAAGCGTGAGCACAGGACTTTGCCATATGACCCCAAATTGCGCTGGTGCCCTTCCTAGGAGTAAGGTCATTCAAGCCAACATGAAATATAGCCCAGTAACCTCGTCCCTGCTGCAGATGGAGCAGAGAAGGTGGCCTCCCTTTCTTCTCGCAAGCTATTCAGCTCTGCAAAGAGGAATCTGGGGTGTTGTGCTGCCAGCTGCTCCTGCCGCAGGTGCAGCTACGGATGCTGCGGGGGAAGGACTCTGAATGGGGCCAGAGAGAGAGAATCAGGAGAAATATCTGCTGGGTGTGCCATGTGGGGCAGCTGGTGTCACCAGTCCCTTTTTGCTTTTATGACCCTTGAGGTTCCATAAGAAATCCAATCTATTATACTTAAAAATAAGTATAAAAAATCTGTATTTGTCTGTGGTTCTTCTATCTGGTGCAGCATTCTGGTAGCCACTTCATCCCTGACTTCTCTATTGAGGATAAAGCACTTTCCCCTTTTCTTAATAATAATAAATATAACAATAGCAACAATAAAAATAATATAATTATTTGAATTATTTAAAGAATTAAATAGTTTTGATTAAAGTGTAGCAACGCAGCACACAGTTCCTGCAAAACCCTTTTGAAATGCCCACTATTTCAGAAGTAGCCACTAACTACGTCTGCCCAATTTGGGCCTGATTTTTCAGATCTTCTGAGTGATTGCTGCTTTCATTGATCTTTAACAGGAGTGGATGGTCAGAGCATCTGAAAATCTGTGAGGCAGGCAGATGAATGTTGATGAACCAGAGGGAGAGTGTGGAAAGAAAATGCTTTGTTTGATATTGCTAATTGTTTTGTTTTGGCAATTAAGTATTTTTTGAAGCAAGTGATTGATTTGGTGGGAGATGAAAAGGGATTAAGTGTGACCTACTGAAACTCATTTCTAGCCCTAGCTGCTTATTACGAAATTAGTTTTTGTTTCAGAATAAAACACACAGACAGACTTGGTGGTATGGAAACTATCAATTAGTTGAATACACAGAGAAGTCCCTTTCTGTAAGATGTCATCTTCTTATGTGACGATCTTCTAAATATATTCTTTTGAGAGATTTAATTATTTGGTAATGTTTTTAAAGTAGCATAGATAAGGAAAATAAATGAATTGTGATGAAACACAACTGAAAATATTTGTTTATTCATTCATTTTCCCCCAACATATCCTGAATTACTTCTTTTGGCAATTTTAAAATAATGCTGCTGGTTTGGCCAAGGGGCGTGTAATCTTCTGTCAAGAATTGTTTAATACTGCTACCATGAAGTATAGATTTAGTGCCTTTGAGTTAAAATAATAATAATACCATATAGTTTGCTTCATGTTTTCCCCAACTGATGAGCAATTACTATGAAATTAGGTGGTAGACAGACTCAAGCAGCGAAGTCTTTGTATTATTGTGATCATCATACGGACAGCATGAACTTAAGAAGGCTTTGTGTATTATTTTGGGCATCTTCTTTCCAGGCCTTTTCTGCAGTACATGCCAGGATGAAATGCTGCCTGATATACCCAAAAATATGGGGCTTAATTTTCCACACAAAACAAAATTTAAAAAAAAAAAAAAAAAAAAAAAAAAAAAAAAAAGGAACGATGGTGTATCCAAAAATTTTGTGTCTATTCTTTAGGAACATTTCACAAATGTATTTCGCAGGGGGTTCAGCAGGGTGGGTGTTGTGCCATACACCAGGTGGATCCCCAGCTCTATCTCCATAGCTGTGTAGAGGATCTCTCTTTGTAGCTGTAGCTCTCAATACAGAGAGGAGCAGCAGAAGAGCACATACAGGAGGAGGCAATGAAGAAAGAATAGAGAGGAAGGGAACAGGGCTCTTAACAGTACAGCTTGATTTGATGTTTTGCCTGAATCTGCAGAAGTGTAAATATTTGACTGCAGTTTTGGTGCTTTTTTTATTCCCCTTCAGGTAGAGTATTTGTTTACACAGCATTGAATTTCCTCCTTCCTCTCTACTGTGCCTTCACTCTACGAGTCAAAAACTGCAGCTCTTTGGCAAGGGCTTAAAGATGATAACAGGAGTAAGTGGGAACTCTGGTTGCTCTTGAAATTGCATAAATCTTTCCCTTTTACTACAGGCTCCTGTAGGAAGCAGCATTTGTGCTTTGACCCCCTTTTTTTTTTGCAGCCCCACCCCAGCGAGAGTCCAAATGAATCTGGGAAGTTTAGTTAACAAAACAATCAGATTTTAAATATGAACATCCAGGTTTCAAATTCTCACTCAGGTGAGACCAGCCATATAATGTGGCAATTCAAGAGCTAATGCTGGAAGTCTTGTGCTTGACTGCTGGACTCTGTTCTTCTGAACTGATGAACAGTTCACACAAGATTCAACACAAGAGGCTTATTCCCCCAAAAAAAAACATGACTGTGTCCCTACACGTAGGAATCATGTTCACGATTTGCTGTTTCAGCCAGGCACAGTTGCCTCCAGCATATGCCATTATACATGCACGTGGCAGGACTGTTGAAATGCAGGAGAGTTTACTTCATATTGGAAGTTCTTTGGAAAAATAAGACAGTGAAACCATAGGTTTCTATTTATGTTTTTTGTTTATAGGGCTGCAGCAAACAACCAAACATATGTTCTTTCAGATGTGTATATGTAAAGACATTTAGTTATGAAGCTTGTCTGATGCTGTATGAAGATTTTTTTTAAATGCCACATAAGCAAAAAAAAAAAAACTTACAAATTCATAAACAAGAACACGTGTTGACATTTGGTTCATACCCCATTTCTGGGATCTGGTGCAATAAAATAGTCACAAAGGAGATTTAACACTGTAGCATCTCTGGCATTAAAAATCCCCCTCTTTTGACTGACTTTGCTGAAGTAAAGTATTTAGTTGTAAGATTTAAGAGTAGCTTAATTTAAGCATATTGAAACCTGATGATTGAGTGAAACAGCTTTTGCTAATGAGTACCTTGTTCCCAAGATATAGAAGACAACTTACAATTTTTTTCTTAATGAAAATGGAATAGCAAGGAATTAGGTTTCATTGGCACTTCTGTTTCAAAAGTACTAATGCAAGAAGTGAATCAGTAATGAAAGTACAGATTTTTTTGTCATGTAGAAAAAAACTTGCTGAACCCTTAACAACTGACAATGGCTGATTTTCACATTGCTAACAGTTTTCTCTGTGTGTTTTATTATGAAATTATTTGACACTTAAACACCGTAATAAAATTATCAGGTTTAAAAGACCAGCATGGGAGACTGTGGAAAATGTCATGCTGTCATCTGTGCTTGTTTCCCTTAAAAGATTTAACCTTATTTATATAGATTTATGAGAAAAGAAAGAAGGTCTTTTCTAGAAAAGCCTGCAAACACCTGGCAAGTAGTTGTTCACACTCATGGAATCTCCAGGGTGGTAGGTACCATCTAGGTTAATGATATACTGCTTGACGTATGGCACAACAAATGATTCAAGACAGTAATGTGCCTTTAAATTACACAAGACTGGCAAAATCCACTCATTTGGGTGGCAGGAAGAAGGTTTGTGTTGAAGAGTGTAGTAGAGCAATGGAAACAAATGGAAATTATTTGGGGATGGAATTTCTGGCACCTAAAAATATTTTCTTGAGATTAACTGTAGACGTCTCAAATTTTAGGAGGATTTAAGTTATATTTGGCTTTGTTGTCATAGGGTCAACTATCCATGAAACAAAATTCTCCATCTGTGGAGACAGCAATCTTTGAAAACAGTATTTAATGGCCCTTGGTTTTTCAGACTGAATTAATCCTTTGGGCAATAATGTCATTCTCCTTTCTGTTCACCCATCTCAATCCTTGGGAATGATTTCAGACCATTTGAAGAACTGAATCCAACTTCTCTAACATTGACGTATTTGATACTGCATGGTGTTATGTAAGTGCTGCTTGGAAAATAGTATGTAGCTAGACTGAAATATGGACAGTGTGGGTTCCTGCTAGCTGGAATACCTAAAGAATTTGTTATATTTAGAATTTTGTTCCCTTATGCTTAATAGAGCTCCACTTTAAGTTAGGGAAAATTGGTTTCATTTTCTCTTCCTACCATTAATAGCTATTAGAGTTGAAAAAAGGCTTTAAACATATCATTAAAGTACACTTAAGTAACTTGCAATTGACAATTAACTCAGCATGGTAATACATTATCATAACATTTTCTTTTGATAGATTTGTCTCCTAAAAGATACAATGAAAGACAAAGGATGCTTTTGTAAGACCCATATTGAAGTCATTTCTGTTCTAATTGTTTATATCTTCCGTATTTTGTCAGTAAATATGTGCCATCATATCAATTCAAAAAAAAGACATTAGTGTTTTACAGGGGCCAGTTGTGATGGATGGTGTTGAGGGGTGCCTGGGTTTTTGTGGTTGGTTTCCAAATTCAGATCCAGATTCAAGCAATGTGTGGCTTTCAGCTTTTATTAAAATCCCCTTCAAGAGAAGGCGTGATAAGTTCTGGGAGACAGCCTTTGATTACCAACATTTCAGCATAACATACCACGTGTGTCTTTCAAGGCAACAGTAAAATACAGTCCTGCACTTAACCTGCAAGCACAGCATGTCCTGTCTTTTAAGAGAGAATTAACAGTGAGCACGTGTGCGTGCAGCCTCTCGGCACGGTGACCAACGACTGCCACCTCCCAGAGCCGGGTCTGAACGTTACTATGACAATAGCAACACCGATGACATTCTCTGTTCTTTGCACAGCCAATGGGCATTGACCTTATCCTGTCAAAGCATGTAAAAAGCGATGTGGGCAACACTGGCTTTGTGAAAATTGGACACATTTATCTAGGACGTTTCACCACATTATCATACATTGAGTTGTGGAAGTGTAGCTAAAATAGCTGCTGTATTGTAAGTTTTTGCAGTGAAGCTAGAAATGCAACAAAGGCAACTGTAGTTTGAGTGAATGTTCTCCTAATGCTTTAAAAGCAAAACCACCAGTTCCAGGCATGCAAAATCCCATCAGTTCTATGCCCCAGATCTTTTCCTCTCCTGTTTTCTTGTAAATCCACTCTCAAACATATTGGTTTGGAAATTGTACATCTTAGGGCTCTGTAGCCTGGCACTCCGAGCGGTTTGGTTTATTTTGAACACGTTTTGCCATGCTTAAATCTGCAGAACTTAAAGAAATCAAACTGTTTGCATGCATTCTGCTGAAGTCAATAGCAGGGTAGCATTCAAGCATAGTATTTCCTAGCTCCCTCTCTTCCCTTTCCTCCTCAATCATTTCTTGAAAATTCCTTCATAATAACCTTATCCAAACCATAAATATGAAAGTCAAATAAGCCCAAAGGAGATTTATCATCCTCTGACTCGGCACTCCTTTTATGATTAATAATGACATTGATTCCTTTAGAAATGAAACAAAAATTAATTTAAAGGTTCTGATTGGTTTTAGTATTAGGTAAACTTAACATATTGAATGAGCGTAAAACAATTATCAGTCTTATTAACAAAATTAGCTACAGCAAATTTACCAGAAGGAAACTGTTGCTATTTAGCTCCCTAATTATGTCAGTATTCTTTGTGACCAAATGATATAATGAAAATAATTTGATCTACTGGTGCTGCATAGAGAATTTCCTAAGAGCAGCTGAATATCATAATCTGTTTTGAACGTATGTTTTCCTCTATTCTGTTTCAGAAAGTAGAGGTCAAGGGCTTCAGAGAACTTCTCAGTGAAGTGAAGTTGAACTATGCCAGGCAGAATATGAAATAGATTCTTTACTATTATAAAATGTTAGATAACCCTTTCCTTGAGGCCAGAATCCCTTGACTTCTCCAACTGATTTGTGGTGTCTGAATTGCAGGCTCTGGAAAAGCAAGGGGGATGTCTTTTATTCTGTCTGGCATGGAGGCCAAGAACTGAGCTTTCGGTGCTTGCTGTTGCCTGCATATTTCCTTGCACTGTGCTCCAGTCCAGGCACTTAAACTTGGCAACTTTTTCTTCTCAGCCCTGAGAGTTCATGCAGCAGAGAGCAGCTGAATGCCCCCTAGCCATGGGTATTTTAGCCTGGAGGGACAGCCACCGGGACAGCCTTGAATGTCACCCAAGCACTGGAGTTAGGCAAAACTTGGGTTTGGGGTGCCAGCTTTCATCTATTCTGTGTATCATGGTCATAGGTTAGCAGTACAGTGGGGTAGAAGCAATAAGTGCCGATGAAACAAATGAGAGAAACTGTATGTAGTCTTGGCTTGTCACTGCTGGTATTGCTGTACTTCATCCCAGCAAACATTTAAATGGTGGGGTCTCAGAACATTTCCTTCTGACCAGACCTGTCTCACTCCCTGGCTGCATCCTGAGTTTGTCACATTAAGTGTTCTCATTTCTTTCTTCCATTTCCCGTCTCTCATCTCTGGGTTGCCATCAGTGGGCAATTTGGGATTAGGCACATTTCCTAGCACGATATCTGTAACTGCTGTTTGGGGAAAACAGCACCATTTTCAGGTAGGATCTTTCCCTCTCTCCTTCCTGGAAATAAGAAAAAGACATTTTTCTTAAGCTTGGAAATAAGAAAAAGACATTTTGGTACAAGAAGAAGTCTGCAGAGCATGGATGATCTGTATACTGTAATGTTGACTTAGATTGTAACAATGAACTTCAACATGATCGGCTCTAATATTAAAGTACACCAGTGAGTGAATGGCAAAGCTCCTGTGGAACAGAACCCCTCTGAGCACATCCCCTGGCTGCTTGATTAACTCCTAAGAAGATGCTCTGAACTACACAACTTGCTTTCTACACACACACTACAACTTTCCATCTTTACGCTTTGTATCCTCTGGGGAACATTTTTACTTTTGTTTCATTATTTAAAGCAAACCTAATATTAATGATGGGGTTGCTGTGCATTAAAGCACTGTGCTACCAATTCACATCAGCTCATATCTTTTGGTGAGGCTTTCTGCATAATTTATGTCCAACAGAGTGTATGCTGACAAGAATTTGAGGATTTAACCATGTTTACTGCTGCTTGCAATAATTAGATCACTTCACACTGAAACTACTAAACAAGTATAGCAAGGTGGGCCTCTGAGTAACTGTTAAATTTACAGTCTTCTTTGTAACTGGTCAAACATAAAGAACTTGAAATATGTTTCGTAGACTGTTCTTTGTATTAGCATCTACAGAAATCCCGAATGCATTAAATAAGATACATGGGTGCCATCAGATGGACCAAGACAAGAACTGGCAAGGAAAAATCATGTCCGAAACACAGGGTTTGCCCAATCTTGCCTGTATCTCTTGAGTGTGTAAAACTTTTGATGGTATTTCTCAAAAGAGTTTTATAAGAGCTGTGTTGGACCCCTGAAGAAGTTCCAGACATCAGGAGATCACAATTCGTTGACGATTTTAACACTTCTAAACATGAGCGGAATAGAAAAGACTTTAAATGAGAAATCAAACCCACACATGTGTGCTTCTGTTAACCTCTGGTTTGGCACATTTCAGATCGCTACACACATTTCTATGTGCTGTTCCTTCAGCCGTGCTCTGGCACCTGGATGAAAGTGTATACCAATCTATATGCCTCAACTACCAAATAAATAAAAATATGGTGGGCATGGAGTCAATGAAGAACAACCCAGAAGGCATATGCTCCAAATGCTGTGTAGAAAAATTATTAGAGGGAAAAAAATCAACAAAAAAAACTCACATGTACATATTTCCTAAAATCTAGTATTGTAAGTGGAAAAGAAAGACTTTTTTTTCATTGTGATGGATTATGTTAGAATGATAAGAAAGATGAGAAATTCAGACTCATTCAGACATCCAAAGAGAGCTCACAGACAGCAGCAGTAAAATCTTCAACTTCTTGCACAGATAAACCATAGAAACACTCTGTCCTCTGCTTTGAAAAGCATTTTCCAACAGTCACTTGTTCTTGTGGCTCCTTCTCACCTTCAGGTTCTGTCATCTAATATCTCAGCCAAAGTGGAAGGCTTTTATATTCAGAGTGGCTCCATCCATTCTTTGACAGTACTAAAGGTTTCAGGTAGCAGAATGTGACCCTTCATATATTTTATATTCCAAGGACACAATTACTGTGAGAGGTGATGTTTTCTATCTAATCGAGTTCTGTAGCCGGGGGTGTGGAGAAGAACAATCAAGCACAGCAAAAATTTATCTTCTTCACAAGTTGGGAAGAGTCAAGCTGGATCAAGTGACCCCGCATCATCAAGTCAGGCCGTTTTGAGAGGAGATGTGGTTGCTAACCTCTGCCACACAAAGGAGACTTTAAATTACTATTCCCTAGAGATCCGAGGGAAGGAAGAGTTTCCCAGGCAATTGAAGCCGTAAGTCTGGGTGCTCTTTGCCACATGCCAGAGAGCTCTTCTGATTCACTAATTGTCCGTTGTTTATTTCCTGAATTTGACAATACCTTGTCTTGTTTTGACAGCTTTCATAGCAGCTCACCTTATTTCACTTTAGATGTTCTACAGTAACGTGTGGGAGAGGGACACTTGCTAAGGTGCCCTTTTACATGGGAATGTGTGTTGGGTTGTCCCTGAGGTGACAAAAGAGGTGTAACCTTTTCCTAGATATCAGGCTGCTTGATTTTGGATGCCATTTCTGAAAGACGGATGTTCACTGGTATATACTACAGATTTCAGAAAAGGCATCCAAAACCAAGCAATCTGTTGTATATACCAGTGAACATCCATCTTTCACTTACATCAGAGTATGGAGCCTGCAAAGGAAGCCATGACTTGGTTTTGCATCACTGATGCAAAGTGATTAAGAAAAACATAGTTCCTGCATATGTTACTCCTGCACTTCATTTCCTCAGTCATATCTACAAGTGAAATGCATTCAAATGCCAAAAATATGTAGCACTTCTGAAGCTGATTGTTATTAATATTGTTCTGTTTGGGGTTTCTTAGCTGTAAACCTTTTTGAAGTGCCTAGTGAACAGCCAGAGGAGCAGCTTGGGGGGGGGGGGGAAGACAACTTTGAAATACACAGAGCAGAAGCTTTAATCTCGAGTTGTGACTGACATCAAACAAAAGTGCAAAAATCTGCCTTTGTTCTTGAGCACAAAGGGTGTGTTTGTTGTTTGTTCAGGGTAAGTGAAAGGCCCCCATGAAGTCCCACTGAAGATGTTTAATGAATCTGGCAGCCTCCAAGCTCTCTCTCCTACAGAGTAATCCTAACGACAGACCCATCACACGTAATTTAACAGCATGTGACACGACAGTCTCTACTCAGGAGAGACTTTGGAAGGATAACACTTTTATTACTCAACAGCACAAGCCCCTTAGGGTCAGCATTGTGGAGCAGAGCTCATGGTGGTGGTGGTCACATTTTCATCTCGGAATCGAGGAATTTACGTTGTCAGGTATATGTTATAAAGCTTTGTTAAGATAGACTTTGAACTTGTGTTTAAAACTGGGTGAATTATGCTGTCATGATTACGTAGTGTGGGTGGCCTGGATTTTGGCAGCCTCAACTTGTAGTAGAAGTCAAAGTCAAGAATATCTAAGAAAGGAGGTATGCTACCAAAATCAGGCCAAACAGGGTCATGGCTGTTACAGAAGGAAGGGAGAAATAGCATCAATTAATAGTAGAATGATAAAGGAAAAGACTATTAAAAAGAAAAGAAAAAAAATACACTTCTTAGGAATTAGGTCATCTTAGGCTTACCATGTCTGTATATGTTATTTTTTATCATTTCATCCTACTTGTTCAGTCTTTGGATGACTAGAATAGGAATGACAATGGTGAGTCTTCAGCCTCCTTGTCCTTTCTATGGTCTTACCCTTATGGCCTTTTGTATTGTGGATGTTGAACTGTTCGTTGTCAAATCTCATGTTCTGTTGCTGGGGTAAGGACATTTTGGGTGGCAGAGAGCGTGTGGAGTAGCTGGTTTGCGCCTTTTCGGCCTGAGCATCTATTGCCCATGAATGGGGCAGAAAAATCCTCTCCTAACTTGATTGCTCGTGTAGGAGTGCTCTCTGAGTGCATTCTCTCAGCCAAATCTGTTTTCAGCTCTGCCTCATGCCACATGCATAATTTTGATTAATTCATGTTTCTGTGTGACAGATTTTTCTGTAAAATGGGCATAACTTTCTTTACCTACTTTGGGATAAGGTATAGAGGGGAGTATGACTACTTACTTCAGCAGCCTCTCCAGGGACTGCTGAAGAGCTGAGCACTACCTGCTGTTGCATTTGATCCCCATGCCAAGTGCCAAACAGAGCTCCAGTAAACCATCATCCATCAGGTGTGATGACTGGGATTCAGCTTCGGTGCCCAAACACCGATACTCTGGAACACAATACACTGCCCCTTTCCACGAGCCTCTCTGCAAGGTATCACAGTTTGAAATAATTCCTTGTTCTCTTTTGAATTGCAAGAATATTGTAGGATCTATCTAAAATAGCAGTCCCTGTTTCCCTCCCTACTTCCCCCACCCCTTATCAAGTCAGACGTCCAAAATCAAGTGCCTGTGTACTCTGCTGACAAGCACAAGGGGATTAGGGAGTGACGGGTTTAACAAAACTGGCTCAAGGTTTTGTAAAATGCATCTTGGAGCTTGAGCTCCGAACGAGCCATAAAATTCCTCCCACGAGGTCGAAGTGAGGTTTCTGCAAGACTGGATCAGAACATAATAATGCTTTTTTAGGTTATTTTTTCTTGCTTTCTAAAAGGTGCTACAAAAAACATGTGATTCTTGAAGATGCCGCAAGACTAACAATGACTTAATGCAACCATTGTGTAAAAATCACAAATGCGTTTTACCACCAGCAAAAAGAACTGATTTCTGGGCTGCATGCAAACCATTTGGGGCAATTAGCATGTAATTTAATTTGCATTAATCAGCACAAGGTCAGCAAGAAATTAACTTTGGGTGTAGATTTTACATATAACAGCATATGAGAAGAAGGGAGGAACTGCTTTTACAGGGTGTTAATTTGGATTTAAGTGCGCTAAGCAAATTTTTCAGGGTTTGGCCTTGCAGAAGACAGATGAATGATGTGGATTTGAGAACACCGAAAGTACAGAATGATGTGGAGAGTTACCAAGCGTTTAATGTCACAATATGTAAACGCTTTAACAGATTTCTTGACACTTGTAAGCATCAGAGTGCAGGTTTTGCTGAAGTGTCTAGCACATTGCTTGTGCTGAAGGGCTGCATCCAGCTGAACGTGGGTGGGGTCCCACAAGGCTGTGGGCACTGACCATGCATTGCACCAAACAATTCAGGAACACAGGCAGATGTCCCAAAAGTACAGGCCTCTGTGTAGCTCTGAAATGGGAAGAATCTGTGCAAATGACTTAATTCCATGTGCACCCCTTTCACTCCCCAGCTTTTCCCTCTGCTGCCCTTTCATTTCAAAAAGCCTCTGGGGGCTCCAGGAACCTTTGTTTGGTGCTAGCAACATGGCAAGCATTGCAAAAAATTCACTTCCGGAGACTCAGAAATTGCTTCTAGCATTTGGTATCTGATCATCTGGTTGTGGGAAATGAGAAGCTGAGGAGTCTGCTGGTGCTTGATTGTGGGGAAGAGAGGGGTAAATAATAAGTGGTCACTCTCATGCTTTTTTATTTGAATGAAAGCATTTATCAGTTGTAGGGCATGGAAATTGAAAGAGAGTCACTTCTGTTACCTGTTTTTCTCCCGTTCTTACCTGTTTTTCTTCTTCTTCTTTTTTTTTTTTTTTTTCTGTTACCTGTTTTTACCTGTTTTTGTTAGCAGGGGTAACATCAAGGCACTTTGGAGGTGCCACATGTGCATCTTTGCCACACCAAAGTTAGAAAGAAATGTGAGCAGTACTGCACAACCCTTTTCCAGAGAGAACATCATTGCCAGGCCTGCACCCATAACCCAAACATTCTTGTGGAAGCAGGATCTGTGGAAAAGATAGACATGGAGACCTGTCATCCAGTTATTGATGGTGCTTAACTGAGATGCTAAGGTTGATACTACTTCACTTGCACTTCCCATGAAGTCAAAGGGAGCTCCTTGGTGAGTTGGACTGTAAATATACGAGGGGAAAATGCATCTTTTTCTGTTCACTGTAGAGGAAGCCAAGAGTGACTACTCTCTTGGGCTTCTCTGTTGTTTCCAAAGTTAAATAGGATTAATCAGGCCAAAGCACGTCTGGAGGAACCAGCTATATGAAGAGTTTGGTCATGCAAAGTGTGCTTACCTTGGGACTCAGAATTAGGATCCAATTTGTTCATGTTCATGAGCTGGGATCATACCTTTATCAGATAACTTGGTTTAGCTTAAGCTTTCCTCCCTCTGTGGCTTAGGATATACATGTATCTTCCACTAAAACATTCAAGCTGGTGGAAACTGTCTGCCTTCCACAGGAAAGAGCTTTTTGCAAGTGTATCTATGGCACTTCTTATGCTGCTTCCATTAATTTAGGAAGATTTTGGTTTTAAGCAGTGTTTTCCCTTGTTAATTATCTCACTACTAAAATATATGTATTTCATTTTAAATGTGTATGTCAGACTAATAAAAGCAAATTCAAACTTGATACCTTTTAAGGAATTTTAAAGGAAACACTTAGCCCAGAACCTCAATTTGGCCAGGTTTTACATCAGGGAGTTTCAAATGCCTCCATCTACAGGGTGTTTTCACAGGTTCTGATTTATTTCTTCCTCCCCACAAATTAATGTCCTAACTCTGAACCACAGACCCTATAAAACTATGAATCTGGGGACTAGAATCACTAAAAAATCACTAACCATTTTTTAACATCTTGCACAAAGTTGTCAAGTGTTGGATGACATGAGAAAGGTCAAAAAATGTATTCTGTAGTAAATCTAACTGATGATTTATATTCCAGCTCTTTCCTTTTAATCAATGCTAATAGACTTTTAAAGAAAAAAAAAAAAAAAAGAGAGAGAGAGAGAAGAGAGAGAGAAGAGCATCTTCTGTATATAAAATATTAGGTAGCGAATTTAAAATATTAAAGTGACATGATTTTTTTTATCATGCAATAAAGTTAATTAGGGAGGCTGAAAGCTTCTGAAATAACTGTTTATACTAATATATTTATAAAATAATAAAAATATTTTGTACCTATTCATTTTATTTTTATGGCAACTGTATAGAAATTGATCCATTTCCTTCTCTTTGGAGAGTATATAAAAGGAAATATGTAATCTGTAAATACTCTTTCTTCAAAGTCTAACTCAGAATTATTAGGTAATGAATCAAGAGTTCTCAACCAATATTTGCACCTAATTCAAGCTATTTGCAGTTGCTCTCCCTTCCATACAGAACAATGCTGTGTTAGCTATCTCTACAGGCAAATTCATGGATGCTGAGTTGTTCTAATAAGCCTAAATATCACGTTGGACCGTGTAGGAGTAAGGTCCACTTATCACATCACATTCACAGCTAAAGGTTCTCTGGGTAGATGCATCCACTCATCTAGATACAAAATCCAAGAAATTAAACCTCCCCTTCATTTTCACTTGTACATCATCTTCTCCTGAACATTGTTCTGTCTTCTGATATCTTGTTTTTAAATATCCACAGTCATCCCTAATGATGGATCTATTTCATGGATCCATGAAACAATCCTTCTGCTTAGATCACCATGACATCATTTCAAAAGATATATAGAATATATCTTTATAATATATATAGAATATATCTTTATAATATATATAGAATATATAATATATATATAGTATATAGTATATAGTATATAATATATAATATAATATATTATATATTATATATTATATATTATATATTATATACTATATACTATATACTATATATATATTATATAGAATTGTTAAATGTGTGCTGTTGTTTTTTTGTTGGTGGTGGTGGTTTTTTTGTTGTTTTTAAAGTTGTAATTTAAGAGGATGAATAGCCATTAAATTTTCATCTGTAATTATTAACATTGTTTGCATTCATTCATGCTTGTTCATATACACAGCTTATACATTTGTATATACTGTGAAAGTTCACTTTCTTTAGATTGTGCCCATAAGAACACAAGGTCTTTGATTTTCCACATGACACATCTAAATGTGATTATCTTGGCATTGCTGAAAGTCTGAAATAAAAATATTCCTGTTTAGACAGAGCAGGTTCTACTTATACCTTAAATAGACTTTAAATTAAAGCAGAAAATAAATGATTCTATAAGCAGCTGTGTTCGTTCTCTCTCTTTCTCTCAGATCTGCTGCTCTGTTGCCTCCCCTGCTTCTCTTCGCTCTTTTGATCAGCTTTCTTCTCCTTCCCCTTAGTTGCTGGCCAGATGTTCTCATGACATGTAGATCTTTCCAACTAAATTATTTGCTTTGTAGAGTAGCCATGTCTGCAGTCACAACCTGGCCAGTTCTAAGTTGTTTCAAGTGATGTATTGACTTTAAAAAAAAAAAAAAAAACAAAAAACAAAACAAAAAAACCCTCTGATGTATGTTTATGTGTTAGAATCTGTGATTTGCATATGCTGCAATTTTTGCCCCTTCCGTGTTGAGGGTGGGGGAAGCACCAGAGCATGTAATTTCAGTAAATAGGGGATTTTGTTCCTTCTGGTTCCCCTCTCTTCCAGATGCTGAGATGCTCTGAGTCAGCACTGTTGAATGCTAGAGGGAGGCAGCACACACCTTTTCTAACGGAGAGAGGCAGTGGATACCAGTCTTGCTTATGCTTTAAAGGAGGAACTTTTTATTTCACTGCTGCCCAAATATTAATCTTCAGCATTTACACAACATTTTGAACTTTTGTGGTTTCTGTCTGTGATATTTTATTTTCATGATGCTCCTTGGATGCTCCCAGGTGGAAAAAGTAAGACTAGAAAAGACCTCTTGCATCATCCAGACTGACCTGCATTTTGTAGGTCTGTAAGTAATTGCTACCCCCATGACTCAGAAAGGAAAGCCAGGTATATAATCTAAAAGATCTGCCAAAACAGACAAAAGAAGGTGCTAGCAAATGTTAGACTGTTTTTATTGCATGTCTAAAAAGAAAAAAAAAAAAAATCAAAAGCAAACAAAAATATGATTTGTTGCATCTTTACTATATGAGCTTGAAAATAATTTTCCTTTTCCTGCACACCACGATGACACTCCCAGATACTGTGGGTATGGTTAACACACACAATGCATACAGTTAGTATTTGTCCTGAAGACACCATGGAGTGCACACATGCAGCTGCCCCTGCAATTGATCAATATGGTATTACCATGAAATTATATTAAGATACATACTGGTGAAAAATGGTGTCTCTGTATCTTGGGTTATCATATCCTAAAACAGTGAAGAAACTTATCAACCTGTGTGTACATGCAGAGTACAACTAGCAAATGCAGGACTCCAGTACCATGTGGTTATTGATCTGATAAAATGTCAAATTGCTGAGTTCCACTACCAAATTTTATCTCCTGTATACAGCTATCTTAAAGGATGTATAAACAAACAAGAAGCCAAAAGAGGAAACTGAGACAAACACATGATAATTTGTTGTAGATTAAAACAAGCAATAACCTCAAGAGCAGAGGTGATGCCTAATGAGACATAACCCATGGAATTATAGCCCCTTTCTTGCTACTCACATTCACCTGTAAAGCTGTCCAGTTAAGTTCAGCAACTTCTAACAGCCTAAGAGCCTAAGGTGATGAGCTGCTCATTTTGCTAGGAGATTTTAAGAGGAGACACCTAAACGAACTGCCTGCTCTCCAAAAGCACACTGTAAAGACCCCATGTGTTCTACTTCTGAAGCTGATGATCTTCTTTCTGCTTCAAACTTTACATGGGTGTAGCATATCAGATTGCTTCAGACCTGGAAGTCCTGTTTATCTCCATCTTGAGTGTTGGCGGTGTCCTGAAGACAGGTTACATCCACATCTAGAAGTGGCAAAAGTGCTCAGGATGTCAGGGTGGTCACAGCACACGGCCATGTGTCCTGCCTGGTGAAGCTGAAGCAGAAACATACAATTTCTCACCTTTGTTTTTGGCATGTAGGTGGGATTCATCTTGCATAATGTATGTATTTAAAAGTTGGGTATCTCCTCCCCTTGTAGTCAATAGAAAGAAATATTGTAGTCAATAGAAAGAACTCTTTAGAATAACTAATCTCTAGGCACTGATAATAAAGAAACCTTAGACGACTATCTTAGACTAATTGCTCAGCTTCAATGGTGAGATTTAACCATCTTGAACAGTAAAATGCTATCAGATTAGAAGAGTAGGCTTTCATACAAATCAACTGTTTTGAGCATAAATAACCACATAGAACAACAGATAACCAGGGTGTAGACTCCTTCTGTGAGACAAAGTATTTGTGTGACTCTCAACAATACACTGTTTTAAATAGCTCTTAGTGTCCTGTATATTTATTGTCACGGTGCTCTATGCAATTCATTGGGTTTTTCCATTTTATGGATGCAGATATGAGCAAGAGGTTAATTGGCTTGCATAAGATCTGACACAGGGACATGTGGTGAAATGGGAAAATGAATCACAGCTTTCTATTGCTCTCACGATTGCATTCATGATTTTTGGGCATTCGTGATTTTGGGGCAGTTGTCCCGGACTTTTGTCCACCATTTTTCTGCCATGAAATATAGTTCGTTGCTTGGCTGACAGTATTGGTTGCTTAGTGTAGCAACCAATTTTAACAAAAACAAAACAAAACAAAGCAAAAACACTATGTTTTGGACTTATAAATACTTTAAAAATTCTGTAGACAAACAAAAGTGTCAAAGAATACTTTAAAGTAGAAGAGAGCAGAAGACAGGTTTTTTTAATTTATATAAATCATTGATATTACTACTGGTTGCCACAGAAGTTTTGATCATTTTCTCTCTGTAAATGGTTGGTATTCTTGGGACCTTTAAAGGTTTTGCAATCCTGCATAATTAGTTCAGCAAATTCATAGACCCTATGTACAGGGCTTGGGTTTACTTTAAATATAAGGCAACAAAACTATTAAACTTCCAATGTCCACCACTGCGTGTAATTTGTGTAGAACATTCTGCAATATATACATACGGGTTATGAATCTACAATCAATTTTAGTGTTAAATGTTGAATTTAAACTCCACAGCTGGACTTTCATCTTGAAAGAAGCCAGATAGCCCTGTGCATCTGGTTTAATCTTCCCTTAAGCCATATTATTTTAAAGGCACTCCTGCTTAGTACATCTTACAATTGAAAAATAATACTCATATTCCTTCTCATCCTCAGCAGCTCTGATCCCTCTGCAGATGTTGCTCTGTCAGACGTTTCATTATGTGTGATAGAAAACATAGGTTCTTTTTGTCTGTCTGTGTTACCACTTTGTGGATTTTATTTTCTTTTCCTTTATTTATTCCTTTGGCTGTAGATGAGTCCTCCCTAAATACTTCACTTTATTTCCTATTGCTGCTGCTCCGCTGTCTTTCTAAGTACAAAAACGATGGAGAACTTGCAATTGCGCGGAGCTGCCCAACAGAAGCCCATTGATTCCCCACCAAAGGGCTCTGTGGGAGCCATTCTACTCCAGCCTGAAAAGAAATCTTTGTTCCCTCAGCTGGTAGTGTCTTAAGATGCCGATAGTTGCCATATTTTTGGAAAACTGTAGCAGTTTATCAGACTGTTTGACACTTCCCATTCAGCTGTATATTCTTGAGCATACTCTGGTATTTGCCTCCTCTCATACATCAGTCTCATGAGCATGAGACTGGTCTGGAGCAGCCCAGGCGTCACGGTGAGTTACGCCGCTCAAAAGTCATTTGAAGACAAACGGTGAAGGAGAAGGAATCTGGAGTGCTGGTGCCCATGCCTGAAATGGTAGCAATGGATTTAGTATTTGGGGCAGGAGGTATGGGATTTGTCATGTTGGTTTAGTATTTTCCTGGCCGCCTTCCATGACTGTTCAGATATTTTTAGCATGAAGTACAAGCTATGTTGTCTCAGTTGACCTTGGAACATGACATTTTAACATGGCATTGGTTTGAATTGCTAATCATTAAAATGATTTATTATTTTTTATTACAAGAGCAACTAGAATCCCAGTCATGTTTTGCAGATGAAAAGGGAAGCAAATTGAAACCCATCTTCTCTTGACTTGCAGTCCTTCATGATATCCATGTTTCCCCAACTACTGTCTTCCTTTCTTTCTCTCTACATCATTACAAGTAGATTAGACTTAGTTTTGTATTTTCACTTGTCTTTTGGTCATTTGATAAATATTATATCAGAACGACTGAAACTAATCCCAAGGTCTCACAGTGCTAAATGAGAAGCGTAGAACAAAAGGATCATTTCTGCTGCAATTTATGACCTTAATAGATGTTTACAGCTACTATCTGAAAGGCAAGGAGTTGCTATCAGTATATTTATACTGGTGATTGCTCCCTCTTTGCCTTAATTCCCAGGCTCAAGTTTACCAGAAAGATCAAGCCCCTAAATGTGAAGTTCTGTTCAGGAAAGCGTTAGCATCCTGGCGTCAGGATATCACAGCAGTATATTTTAAGACACTGGCGTATAATGTAGGAAAGAAGTTCAGAGCTACCGCAGATATAGCTGGAAGTCTATGAAAGTTTGGATTCAAGATTTGAGGTTCAGATCTATTTCAGGCTTAGTGTATTTGACTCCTACTGGGCTCTTTGAGTAGCTTTCATTTTTTGATGACTGTGTTCATTGAGTTTTGCATGTGCCTACATGAACAGGACCTCAGAGAAAATGACAATCATTGTTAAGATGCATTTTACTGCATCAGTGATGCAGAGAAGCCTTTGGCTGAAAAAAAGTGTCAAGGTCTTGTTGACATTTTAAGCACCAACTCAAGCATCTGATGTAGATTTAAAACAAACAAAAATGAAAGAAAGCAAACAAACAATAAAGGAAAAAAAGAAAAAAGAAAAAAAAAAAAAAAAAACACCAACAACCATCTTCCTGCCCCCAAAGTAGCTGCATTCACTGCCAGAAGCTGAAACCAAGATGTGAAAATAAACCTCTCTTTGACTATCCTGGCAACTGGGAAACCCACGACCAATTTCTACAAATCACATGGCGGATCTCTGAATTAGGGCACCAAAGACTGTTTCCTTGAAATCAGAGTCATGCTATAGTTTCTTTCATACATCGGAAGTGAGTAAATCATTGAATAATGCAGCCTCTTTCCTGTCTGTGAGAACTCTGCCAAACCAAGCACATGGGACTGGGTTCAAACAAAATCAGTGCCTTGCTAAAGCCAACGTAGAGGATTTGTGTTTTGGAGGGGTTAAAATTGCCCAGATAAGCAGAAAACTTGCAGAAGATCCCCAGGTGCCTGCATTAATACTCCCCAGTCACTCTGATGTGAGCTGGCAGGTCCCATAAAGCCACTCAGCCTTGAACGGGGAAGGGAAGGAGGCAGGGAACAAGAGCTCCAGCTGCGACTCCAAAGCCCCAGAAAGAACCTCTAACCCAATTCCCTTCAAGTGCACAAGCCTTGCGAGCCGCAGCATCTGTTTGCCACTGTATTCACCAAGTTCACAGGGCAAACAAAAGATCCATATCAAGCATGCATCCTTCAAGGGGGAGGAAAGCCTCCCCTCCTTCACCCATATTCTTCCCTGTTGTCTTTCAGTTATTTTATTTTTTTTTTTTCGGGGGGAGAGTGGGGGGTGAAGATGTCACTAATTTTTTTTTATTTTTTTTTTCTTGATGGTAATTAAGAGAGCTAACACCAGCTAGGCTAGAGTGAACGCAAACAAGACCCCTATAGGCAGCACAGTGCATTAATGTAAAATATGCCCAGACAACATAACTTGTCAGAGAGGATTATTTCTGCTTAGTGAATCTGCAGGGGCCCCTTTGCTCCACCACTCAGCGTCTGCCTAGAGAGAGAAAGAGAGAAAGAGTAGCCATTAGTGAGTAGCTACTGTGGCATTGATGTTTGAGCGCACTTCTGAACTGGCTTTTGTTGAGAATATCGGTGCAGAAAGCATGCGCTGTCCCAAATCCGCTGTTACTATGAGAAATGAGGAGCTGCTTTTAAGGTATGTTGTCTCCTTTGTTTTAACGCGTGCTTTCGAGTTGCCTGGGCCCGCTGCAACTATAACCGTGCTGGGTATTAAGTAGTTTCCCTATTTAAAGGAAAAGACAGGCATTGCTGCGTGCAAGGAGCGTTTCACTAGTTAGAATCGCACATTTCATGTCTGACGACAAATGTACGGAGAGGGCAAGAAGACAAAAAAAATAATATGTTTATATCTGTTTTTCCTAAATGAGAGCTGGTATTTCTTTTATCACCTCCTTTGCAATGTTTCTGCCTGCTTCATTATTATGCACTGGGCATGGAATAAGCATGGAAAAAGCTCAGGGAGACTCCATATTAGAGCTAGTGCCCTAAATACCACTTTAATTTTCACTTAGCCTATGTAAATAGTTATTAATGCTCTACCTCGTCCTCGCCACTTGAAGATGTTTTAAAAATATGTAAATACTCCCATATGTGGGATTACACATATATTCTTAATGCTCCAAGGTTTAGCGGGGGGCCAGCATCGACTACTCTTTTCAGAGACACACACACACACGCAGACACACGCACACACGCACACAAACACACACACACGGAATTATGCTGGAATTGGCACCCTGCTTTGAAAAATGTAGTCTTTTGTTTATTTGCTAGCAGACATCGTAGCATTGAATACATCTTTTGGTCTGACAATGGGACAGCTGAACAATGGTGCTGTCAAACTAGCTTAATGTATGTCTGGCGGTGGGGTGGGTTTTGTTTTTGTTTTTCTTTTTTCTTTTCTCAGCCCCTTTTTCATTTCCCTTAATCTTTTTGCATATGCGGTAGAATATGAAGTCCATTGCCTAATTTGTGAAGGTTGTTTCATTTGAGATCCGCTGCTAATAGTGCAGGGAGGGGGAGGTTTGCATCTTACAATTATGTCCATTGCATTAAGTTGGAGATTTATTGCTAGCAACCTCTCCTTTAACTGTGGAGAGAAAACTTATTGATTCTGAAAGCTTACAATAGTGCTGTCAATCTGGCAAATACACAGTTGCCAAATGTGCCCTTGCATGATTTTATGCCTGATCATATCAACTTTAACTGCTGTTTTGAAGATACTGTTTCTAATTTTGTTTAGGTAATGAAAATGCAATAAAAATGATAAATCAGATCTCAAAGTGGGAGCCCATGCTACTTTCCCTTTTTATAATCCAGCTATTAGCATATTTTAAGGTCAGGCAGAATAATTTACCTGGATGATTCCTATTCCTATCCCAAAATCTAACAAATTATTCATATGACATTTCATGAATTATCTATCTATTTTGACAGCCATAGTTTAGGATTAGAACAGTTAACAGTTTTTGTTTTGCATTTGGAAAAATGCTCACGTACATTATGCATTATGAAAAGAAACTGTTACAAAGCTATTTAAAATTTCTGAGTTCTTTCTTGGACAACAGTTTATGTCTTAAATAAAATGAATTGTCATCAGATTTGTGGAGTTTCTGAAGCTGCTTAAAGTCTTTGAGTAGTTTACATGTTAAGTACATACATCACTTTTAGCAATAATTGTAATAATTTTCTGAGAGAACAGGTGGATAGTTATCAGTGTGGTTTATTTTTTGCTTGGGTCAATTAATTTTAAGGGTTTCATAATTTCTTTTTTCCAACTGGATTCCAGGGCTTGATTTATACAGGTTCAGGGAGCTATAAGATGCCTTAATTTAAAAAAAAAAAAAAAAAAAAAAAAAAAAAAAAAAAAGTGAAGATTTAATGGTGGGGTTCAGAGCTTTCTAAAGCATGTATTTTCAACAAAAAATAATGTTTTATGGGGAGACTCTTGAATACTTGCTATGCTTTTTTGAATTTTTTCTATTGTTGTCTCATCTCCTTCCCTTGTGTGTTGAGATGGTATAAATCAATACAAAAGAGTTTACGTGAACAAAAAGGTAATATCGCATAAAATAGTCTTGAAGCCTAGAGGTTATGGATTATCAGGTAGTGCTTGCATGCTGTGTGTTGTGCATAAACAAGAAGAGAGAAAGTATGGTGTTTAATATAATGGGACCATGCAATAATTCACTTTCTTGGGAGAACTTCTCTCGAGCCAAATATTAACTAGTTCACAACTGCTCTCGGCTGCCAGAACTGGGATGTGTTATGCTTTACCAAGTTATCCTCCTGTAGCCTGTGCTTTCTAGCAGCCGCTGCCCTTTGTGAGTGGCAGCCAAGTAAATACCTCGCTCCCACTGACATGGAAATGCCCCGTTGGTGGCTGCCCAGAGCAGGGTGGGTGCCACTCCTGTAGCAGACACCCAGAGCCACCTGGGCAGCACAGCCACCCTCCACTTGTAAGGACTATTCAGTACTAAAACTCTTTCCTAAGCGCTCTTCTCACAGGTGAGTTCATACTAAACTTATAGTAGTTCCTATGTTTTCAGATGAAATGCTGCATAAAATACATACAAGACAGGTTTGTGTCTTGGTTTGCCAATTACTTTGTTCTTTTCCAAGGGTATTTTCTGACATTCCATTCACATCAAAGGCTAATTTTTTGAATTATTCTGGGTGAACCCTCCTCCAAAAAAAAAAAAAAAAAATTCTTTCTATGCATATTTACTGAAATATTGCTTTTTGAGCCATAACAATTATTATTAACATCAAAGAAGGTGAAGCAAATCTGTAACATAAGCTATTTCGTAGCATGCTTGAACAAAAGTGCCAGCTTTTGAGAGGCTATAGGTTCAGAGCTCTCATACATTAACATCACAGGTGTCCTCAGCGTTACCTGTGCTGAATCTCACCCAGTCACAAAGCAATGTGGTGCCTAGCAGTTGTCAAACTTGGCAACATCTGTTTCCATAACAGTGCTAAGAGAGCTCATTCAGACTCTGCATGAGTTGTTATTTGTTCTTGCAATGACCAGGTGTAATGCCAAAAAGAAATACTGTCCTCGGTTGTACCTGGCAGAGCAAGGTGCTAACCTGGCACCCGGCTTCCCATTCTGCCATAGGAAATGGGAGTGAATTATATTTATTTATTAGCCTGGAGTCTTTGTCTGTATTTTTTTCCAGATTCATGGAGCACAATCTCTAACATCAACATGTTAATATTCTCTTTGTTAAATGAGAATAAAACTGAAGTGTTTCTGTTATCAAATTTAAGTATATAAGATTGCAAACTATACCTTTGGGGCTGAAAAACAAAGGAGAGCATTCAATTAATATTCATATCTAGAAGTTTTACTGCAAGTGTAGATTGTGCTTGAATACTTAAGAAGTCATTCAGGAGTGAATCAATACTAATTATTGTAATCAGGAGGGTTAATTAGCTGAAGATGCCGCTGATGGAAAGTTCACTGCTTACAGCCCTGAAAACACCTAAGTTGATGAAATCTGAAAGCAAGATGTCGAGGAGGACTTTATATAGAGAGAAAGGCTTGGCTTTCCTTTGACAGTTGAAAAGCTAGTTGTTCCAAAGGGGAAGCATGGCTTGTACTTTGTGTTTTGCATGATATTAATCTGGGGAGTATTAGATGATGCAACTAAATCTGTCTTGATGATATTTTGTGGTAGTTTCTCATTAAATGCAAGTACCATTTTGGATAACCTGTACTGTCTCTGCAGCATTCATTTACAGATTACCATAAATTAATATGGATAGTCTTATGCATTTGAAATCTTGTTCCAGTAGTGCTATTGGAAAGAGTTTTTATTTTTTATTTTTAACCATTTGTGTGCAGGCATGGGGTCTTTGCATGTTCTGTGTACGTAAGCTGCCTCTCAAATATGCAGGTATCCATCTGTGTGTATCTCTTATGTGTGCACGTAAGTTTAAACATTTGTTCATTGTGGCTGTTTATTTCTATAGTCCTGTGCCCCCAGAACTCCCACTCAGTTTCCATCTACAAAAAAGTATTCAACTACATATAATTCAGAAAACAGTTATTGAACAAGCAGTTCAATGAAATTTAAGGCAGATTATAAGGGATAAAGACTGAAAAGATACAACAGAAGAAAACCATTTTCTTCTCCCTTAATTAGAGCAGTTGTGCTTCTTAAAGTGAGCGTTACTGAATTCAGGAAAATCTAGCTATGTCAAATCTTTTCTCACAAGTGAATTGTGGCAAGCTTTCTTCTTTCATGCTGGCTAGTTGTTTTTGTGTTTTTTTCTTTCTTTTCTCCCCCTTTCCCTCTAGTTATATCTATTTAGGGTATAACCAAGATGAATGTCTGGATGTTTATTGGAGCACACTGTAGAAAAAATAAAAATAAAAAATCTCTCTCTCTTTCACACACACACTCATGTAAAGCCCCTGAAGTAAAGTGATGTTTTTAGAAGAAAGAAATTCTGTTTCAAAACATATCCTTCTTCACTCTCTAATGACATTAGAGATTATCACGTGCAGGTGCTATTTATCTTTGCAACTGCTTCCCTATGACTGTTTTACTGCTTCCAACACATTTACTTGTATGTCAGCCATATAAAAGGTAACTGAAAATGGCAGCTGTTGAGAAAGCATGTCGCCATGCCTGGAATGACATGCATTATCAGGGCAGCAGGAGTTGCTGGCTCCACAGCCCATTTCAACTTGACCTGCCGAATGATTGGCTGCCTGGGATAGTGATGAATCGCTGGAGTTTATGAAACAGGACTGCTGGCATCCTCACAGAGGAAATAAAAACTGGATTTTTCCTCTAACACTCTCGTCATGGCAAAAATACAGCTTTTTTTGTTGTTGTTGTTTGTTTTGCTTTTGCATTTTTGCACCCTGCAGCGGAAGCAAATACGGCAATTTAATTCGCTTTAATACTGGGCTTGGCAAGTTAATGATGCACTTAAGGTTAACTGTCTTTATGGGATAGAAGGGGGCAGGAGTGAGTATCTAGGTAGGAATTTTTTGCAAATTTGGGGTAAATCTTGATCTGTACCCCAATTTTTTCATCTTTCACTCTGGTCTTGAGACTCACATAGTGTGAGTAGTACTGAGCTCAAGCAGGATGCAAAAAGGATTTTAGCTGTTCTCACTCACAACTTTATTCTCTCTGCTATCCTAAGGATCAGTGACCATTTCACGGGCTAATATCAGCCAGATACATCTTCAGGGTTTCTCAAATAATGGCTAAATTGACATTTCTGGAAATCATCGACTCTCAAATTTGCACTCACTTTCTAGGTGGTTCATGAAATTATATTATGCATTAAGACCACATTACTGGATTAGGCTCTTAGGAGTTGGTGCTTGTAGGAAAGTATCGTGGTCTGTAAACCTGCCAGTACACTGACAAGACTGACACAGTGTGGATCACAAGCTGCCCTGCAAAATGCAGCCAAGTAAAAATGATCCTCATATTTCAATTAAAATACCCAACATTTTGCTGGGAGGGTGGGGAGCAGAGAAAATTACTTGCTTCTCTGTCCACGCAGCAAAGTTGGCGGCTGATGTGCTAGCCTGTGTCCCATCTTCTGGTAGAATAACCTAATTTTAAGTTAAACTCTCTCTGATTCAGAGGAATAGGATTACCAATGAAATTGCTTAGGAAGTTTTAAATATGGCACTTATATAAAGATAATGCTTTCTGCCATTACGTTAGAGAGGGTTTGTCTTGAGTCTTACACTTTGCTGCCTAAGCTTTTCTCCACTAGTTCTGAAAACCAATTTGCATGCTCACGTTCGCTATTAGACTTCTTCACCTTCCTCCGAATAATTCAGCAGTGGCTGCTGCTAGACGCCAGATGCCGGAGGGGCTGCCTCACTCTTGTTATTTAAGGCACAGCCTTCTGATGTCCCTGCAAGGTTTCTGAAACAGAGGGCAAACTTTTGCCGCGTGGGGAGAGGTGGCGTTGGGAACTGTTGCACGTGCCCTTGGGTGCGCGAGGGGGAAATGCTGTCCTTGCTCTGGAGTTCCCATGGCAGCAAATCAGCAGGTCATCTTCAAGAGCAGCCTTTGAGGATGCCAGACAACAGTCTGTCACGGGCAGAGGGCTGGAGGGGAAAAAAAAAAAAAAAGATAGAAAATCAGAGAGAGGATGTGGGAATTTACTATCCGTTTTAGACAAATAGAGGAGTGAAGAGAAAAGCAAGGGCACCCTGACGTAGATCATCTGGAAATTGAACCTTGCAAGTGTAGATAGCTGCGGATGATGTGATAGCTGTGCTGTGGAGTGAATTTAAGATTCAAATCCTGCACCTGCTCTCCCTGGAAGCTGCAGGTTAGCATCTGAAGAATTGAGGCCCTCTAGAAAGGAAATGGTGAATTATCAGAAAACTTAAATTCTTGGAGACCCCATTTTCAACTGTAATAATCTCTTGGTTTCATTTTCCTTTTCTTCTGCCTAAAAAAATTACCTATTTTCAGCTACAATGTGAGGAAGAAGCTCACTCTAAAGCTTGAGAATTTGTCTGCATCATTTCAGCCCACATTTAATTTTAATGAGAGGGTTATATAACCCCCTTTAAAAATAACAAAACACTAACAGAACTGCATCGGCAACATCAGGTGTTCTGCAGTGCTGCTCAGATGAATCATACAGAGATTTGTCTGTGTACGGCTGATGAACATACATTTAACTTAGTTAACCCCCATGCCTGAACATAGCAACCCGGAGTGACCAAATTTTTTTCTAAAGAGCCATTTCCACAAAAGGATGCCAAACTTGTTGCCTGCCCTAGGAACCTCGTGGTTTGCTCATTTTTGTATTATTAAATAAATGTAAAAGTTCCAGATGAATTATTGTGACTCTACTAAGAGGAATCATTTCATACTAAAAACTGAGCTGGTTTTAATGTCTTGCTTCAGAACAGGAAGCCAGTGTTCCTATGTGTTGCACTGAGCCCCAAATCTCTGAAATTGTTAAGAACATCCCATTTAACAGACAGCTCTGGGAGTAATAAACATTTGACTTTATAAATGTTCCTTTTGGAGAGAGAACTCAGGGAGGAAAAATCGAATCAGTGATTGTGAACCTGTTAAACATCTTGGTTTGGATTCAGTCTTTGACTTTGGTTTGTCCCCAAGCCAGTGGTTGCTGGAAGACGGAAAGGGTGACATTACACTTGCCCTACTCATCCTCTTTCTCTTTGCATCCATTGCTGTCCCCAGCCAGTGCTCACCACCTGCTTCCCTGACCCCACATCTCTCACAACAACCAGCTCGCCGAGCTGGGCATAAACCTGCAGAAATCTCAAAGCGATGATAAAATGAGGGAGTTTTTGTGTCTCCTAGTGTGGATTTGGGCCGGAGTAAAAGATTTTTTTTTATGGTGGGCTCTTTCCCCTGTTCTATGAAAGCATTAGTAGGGCTCTTGAGCATCGTGAGGATGGAGCTCCACACATGAGCACCAAATGTGTGATCCCTCCTACCCTCCTATCCTGTCATACAAGATTATAGTTCACCACGTGAAGATGCTATAATAGCCAAATCCATCAACATTAAGTTCCCACTGTAGGTTGTTCTCCTAGGGTTATCTGGAAAGGTGGCTTTTTTGGCCATAGTGTGAGATCAAAACCAGATCTGCCCCAAGCACGCAGAACCTCTATTTCTTTCCTTGTTCAGTTGTGGTTGGTGCTGGAATCAGTCATCAGGTGAGAAGATAAGTTAGTTCATAAAATATAAAAGAAAAAAAGAAAAAAAAAAAAAAAAAAGGAAGAAAGAAAGGGAAAAAGTCAATACCTGTTGTCAAGTTGCAAGAGGACTGGGCTGAAAAAAGCCTTGGTCTTGTGTACACACACACAAGGCGCTACACAAAGGCAACACCTACAGATCAATAGCAGTGCTCTTCTATAGGGCTGTAAATAAATAACAGGACGATGAGGCTCAGTCCTGCAGATATTTACTTGTTGCTATTTACACGTGTGCCATGGAGAGCCCAAGTGGAGGAAATGGTACCAACCAGCTGCTTCTGGCATCACCGTTGCTCAGCACCAGCACTGGGCAGGATCAGACCCAGTGACATGATTGAGCATCCCAAGCATTTGGGTGCTGTTAACGAAGTTGAGTGTTCCTCCAAACTTTTTTAAAAGCCCTCTTGTCTGCCTTGTGCCACAAAGTCCTGCCTAATTGTTTCAGGAAAGATTGAGTTATTACCCACAAAAAGGAACAAAGGCCTCATACCCACAGTATGATGAAATCACCTCTTCAGTGGGATAAAATAGCGCAAAAAAAAAAAAAAAAAAAAAAAAAGAGTGAGTGGGAAGTTTCACTATAGCAACCAAGTTTACATAATATCAGTGTGCTTCAAGTGAAAGCTCTAGAAATGCTTAATTTGAGGTGCCTTTCTACAGGGCTAATTTGAAATGACGTTTATTTCTGAAAATTACTGATTAGTTGCAAGAGCCTGTAGAGCTGGGGGGAAACCTCACAAGCAACTAAGATTTCTGTACTTAACATTCATTGATAAGTTCTAACCGACAATTTAATTTTTCTTTTAGAAGGCTTTTGATTATTTGCAAACTGTTGTATTTCTCAAACCATGCTGAAGGGAAGGCTGTCATGTGTTTGGTTTTGTTTCAGGTGAGAACATAAGGCAAATAAAAATTCCTTACTGAAAGGTTAAGGCTTCATAACGCAAAACTTTATTCCAATGCCAGACCTAATTGGCAAAGATGGACTTGTTACAAATAATCAGAATCCTCGCAAATAGTAAAATGGTGCAGAATTGGGTCCGTTACTTTGGGCACTCAAACAAATTTACTGCTTTTTGCTTTAATTGCTTTCTGCTTTTACACCATTATGCAGTTCTGCCCGGACACTTTGTGCAGCTTGTGCTCGTGCGCTTTTCTTTTTGTTTTTTCCCCCTTTTCTTGACCCTACAGAAGTTAAGCTGATAGGCTTCCCGGCTCACTGCTGGGCAGGTAGGCTCACATCCCACCACACAAAACAAGATGCTCTATTTTCTGCTATTAGCCATGCTACTCCTTTCCAGCTCATGGTTTGCCTGGAAGGTTATTTCTTTGTGAAAGATAGTGAACACCTCATTTGCATTCACCGGTGCTATCTAGACCAGATTTCTTTTTCCCCCTCACATTAGTGCAAGATCCTGAGTGATTCTACTGGAGTCATTTGAGCTTGCTCCAAATTTACACCACTGCCACTGAGCTCTGATTCTGCCTCCTCTGTAAGAAACTTGCTTTGATGCCAGAGATAAGCTGAATCCAGAGCATGTTCATTGGCTTAGGGGGGAATAAAGCAGAGGATTTGAACTCTCTTCGTGCTGCCTTGCAGGCTCGGTGGAGAGTGAAGTCACTCAGAAACTTTCCCTTGAAGTGATTCCAACAGCAGCATTTCCTTGGTGCAATACTGGGAGGCATGCTGATTAAAAGAATGGCAATTAAGGAAGGGGTGAGGAGCGGGTCCGGAGAAGGGAGGAGAGGTGAGCTGGCTTTGGCTGTGGTATCTGGAAGGGAAGGGGTGCCTGCTTTGTCACTCGTTGGATGAGAAGGACAGGCAGTGATGTCAGGGTGAGCTCATATGCTTTGGAGTGACCTGGCGTAGCCTTTGTCTTTCTCCAGCCCTACCTTTTTCGCGTGGGTTTTTCTGCTCTGAGGAGGTGTTCGTTTTCAAAGACTGGGTTGTTTGGAGAACTGCATCTAGCACTCTGGGTTTGAAAAGCTGTTTGAATGGTGACTAATCTGCTAATAGGAGGTGGAAATGCTTTATCTGCCTTGCTAGACACGTGGAGAAACTGAGGCACTGAGAGTAAATGGTGCAACCATGGGACAAGTGGGGTCTGGGTCTCTGAAATGAGGGGAGGTTGGCAAGGAGGTGATGTTTATAGCTGGAATAGTATTAAACCCCCCAAACTGCTGATTCCAAATTCCAGGTTCCTTCCTCAAAACTGCCATATGCTCCACCAGCTGAAAGTGCTTAATATTGGTGGACAGTGGTAGCACAGCAATAATGCAGCTCCGCTAAGCTCCTGTTTACTTCTACTGTCTGATTTATGCTGCAAAAATTAATGTGGCTTCATTTGCTATTCCCCCTCCCCATTTCCCTCCGTACTGTAGTAATGGACCAAAGCTTTCATTTTTTACCTCAGCAGTGTTCCTTCATTTTTAATAAAAGTTGCTATTTTGTGCTGGTCAGAAAACTGACATTACCATTACAAATAACAGAGCCAAGACTGTAACAGTGTGCGAAACATGCAAATTTTTTTGTTGTTTTTGTTTTTCACCATTTGCCCTCTGCATTCAAGAGTTAATTCATACGTAGGCACTACATAATTTATGTTTGAGAACCGTATTATTTGAATGCAGTTTCTCCCTATAAACTTTCCTCGAGTCATATCTCAGTATCTTTTATAGGCTGGGTTCCTTTTTGCATTTGACCCTGTTCCTGCCTCTAACTTTTAAATGGCAAAAGCAAATGTGCTTTGAAAAGTGTGTTACACTGTAGTTGTTAAATAAAGCAATAACCTATGCACTTGTAATGCTTTCTCTATGACCTACTTACATACTACTTCACCCTCCTTATAGTATGATTAAAAGCTGCTTTGAATCCACTATTCCCTCAAGGGATTTGAGGCTAGAATTTAACAAACTGCTGAGAAGGCTTAAGTCAGTAAGAGGGCTTCCCTACAGCTTCTTCCAGCTAATTCACATGTAATTAAAAGGAAAATAAATATTTCAAAAGAACATACGTTTTAATGAAGCATTTTTAAGCACTTACACCTTGTGAAATGGAGCAAATTTATAAAGATCTCACAATCTCATGCTCAGATTTTTAGCAAAATTATTTGTGATGCTCCCTGCCCCGCAGTCTCTTCCATCCTATGCGAAGTGTAAATTTACTTTTCAGTCAGGAGCAGTGGGACTTGCAAAGTGGCTGGTGAAACTGAAGTGCCTCAGATTTAGCACGTACCAAGGAAATGATGATGGAGAGGTACAGATCCAGCCACACGGGGTGAAGTGAGGGTGGAGACTTCTTACTTGAAAGAATATCCTCATCCTCAGTGAGCTGCCTGCATTTCTTCTGAGCTAAAACCTGCCCCTTCTGCAGTGGCAAGATTTTGAAATTGAAAGTTAATCCAACTCTGCTCTGGGCTGGATTAACCACCATGGAGGCCTCAGATCAAAACCCAGGTGGCTGCATCCAGCTGGAGAAAGTTGTGCTGGTCTCTCCTTTTATTTCCAATTTGCACTTTTTTTTTTATTTTTTTTTTTTTATCCTCTGTGTAGGCCTACGCTGCGGCGGATGGCTGGCAGGGAAGAATCGCGATCAGTTTAGTAAAGGGGAGCCATAGCTTTGCTTTGTACGTTCCTACAGAGATGTTTAGGTGCCATGGTGATGAGGACAGTATGTGAACATATAGAACGGAGCAGATTAATAACACTATAGATATCTGCGCAGGACTGCAGCTGTCCTATGGGGATTACACTGAGGGCCAAGTGAACCTTTTCTTTCTTTAGACTTGCAAAGTAGGCAAAAATTTTAGCAGCCTGAGGGGTTTTTCTTCCTTTTAACTGTTTAAAATGGAAAAGTATCTTGAACAGAGCAGTAAACTGGACTCTGAAAACTCGCCTAGACTGTATTTTTATTATCAAATCGATGTTGGTCAAAATTTAAAACTTGTGATTTATAGCATATGTATGTCTTGGTCGCCTTATTTTTTTTTTTTTTTTTTCAGAACACTGTTTGAAAAGCTTAAGTGTCATAGTGTTTAATTAGTGTTTGTTGCTTTTTTTGAGCATTGATTATCTGGAGCAAATGAATTATGAAATGTGGAGAGAGATTCAGAAGGAGAAGCAAATACAATGCAGATAAACATTTTGTCTGTCTAGACTGCTCAGATCATCCAGTAATCTTTGCAAATATGTTAATATTCTTTTGCCTGGAGCTGCTTTCTATTGAAGCAAGGAGGTTTTGGAGATGCAGAGGAAAATTTATACAGATTTTCAGGAGGCGGTAGCGTGGGGGGGCTGCCTCAGCTGTTTGTATGTGTGGAATTTTGTGTACATCTTGGTGTTGTCGCTTCTGTGCCTTCACTGCGGACAGCCCCAAGCACAGCACGGTTGGGAACGGGCATTTGGCAGGTTATAGATGTGCGGGTTTGCCACCAATACCTATTTAAATCCCTTTATTTTTTTTTGGATCGGGCAGGGATATAGTCACTACGCCATCTCTCTTGAGCCAGTACAGCCAGTTTGGGTGTCTGATAGGTGCCAAGGTCTGAATGTAGGGGTTCGGACAGAAAGCTCCTCACACCTTCCCCATGCCCTCAGCTTGGCGAGGCGGCTGCGCCTTCCACCCGCCAAACCTGCCCACAGTGACAAGGGGGTACATACAAACCAACCGCACGGAGTTGGTCTGGGGGTTTTATTTAGGAATTTAGGAAGAGGGCTTTAACAAGAAGAGGGCTTTCCCTCAGTGTGCACCTCCAACTCCACCAGGGCAAGGCTCAGACCCGGGGGGGGGGGATAAGAGGGCAGTGTCCCTGAGGCGCCGGCCAGCTCCTGCTCCGCCGTCCCTCTCAAACTTTGCCCGTGGGCACAGGGGGAGCCCCAGGGGACCCCCGGGGACCCCCGGGCAGGGCGGTGGGGCTCCGTTAGGCCTCTCCCCGGGGCCTCGGGGGTTAACCGGGGAGCTGCGGCGGGGAGGTGGCTCCGCCTCCCCGCTCAGCACCTGGCGCTCCACCGACACTTGCCTCAGCAGTCGATTTCGGAGGGGATTGGCG
The DNA here is from genome assembly GCF_009819795.1 of Aythya fuligula. NCBI lineage: Eukaryota > Metazoa > Chordata > Aves > Anseriformes > Anatidae > Aythya > Aythya fuligula. The sequence goes on from NC_045559.1 coordinate 5,980,596, forward strand.
GAAAAAAAAAAAAAAAAAAAAAAAAAAAAAAACACCGAGAGAGGGGGAGAGAAATGTGACAACTGCCGGGGCTGGCGGCTGCCGCGGGGAGGCCTCCGCACCTGTGCCTGCCTCTCCGCCGCCCGGCGCAGTTGTGGGATCCGGCGAGCCCCCGCCACATCCTTCCCTCCACGACCGCCGCGGCGAGCCCCGGAGCCCAGCATGACTTCTTCGTTCAAGCTGGATTTCCTTCCGGAGATGATGGTCGACGGCCGCTTGCTGGTCTCTGACAGAATGTAAGTGGCGGCGGGGGGCTGCCGCCGTCGCCGCCGGGGACCCCCCCCTTCCATGCTCCGTCCTCTCTCTCTGCATCCCCTCCCGAGTCCCTCGCAGTTTCTTTGCTATCCCCCCCCTTCCACTCCCCATGGATCCCGACAGCGTTACGAGTCGCGATAGGGGCGGGCAGGTCGCGCCCGAGGGGCCAAGTGTTGGATGCAGCGGAGGGGAGGGGGGGGGAGAGAGAGAGGAGATCGGCGACCCCCTGCGCCCTGCCCGGCGGCATTAAAACCTATTGACCACGTTGAGATGGAGCAGCATCAGCTGGGAGTCAGAGCAGGCAGAAATCAGGGCGCTTTTTTCATTTTTTTTTTTTTTTAAACCTCTTTCTCTCCCCCCCCCCCCGTCCGGTGCGGAGAGTGTTAATTAACATGAGGCCGGCTGCCTGACGTGCGCTTGGACCGCTGATCAGATTTATCGGGAGGCGCCGAACGCAGGAATTTCGAAAAAAAAAAAATATTAAAAAAGTATTCCCCTAGCCCGCCTCTGCTCCATTAATCTCCATCTGAAAGTTTCTATTATCACCCTCCTGGGCATTGCCAATTGAGAGGGGTTTTCAGGTAACCTAAGCCTGGTATGAAAAATAAAAGCTAGGGAAAGGCTCGCCGGCCGAAACATACGAAGGCTGAGCGCTGCTGCGCTGCGTTTTAACAGTGCCGAGGCTGCCTTTTATTTTGTTGCTTTTTCTTCTTTCCTCGGGATGACAAATGTGGTTTGGGTTGCATGAGAATGAAGCGAGAGGCGCTGGCACTGGAGCTATTCCGGCTGAGTTGCGAGTGTAAATAAAAACCCTGCGTGCAGCAGAGCCCCTCACCTGCGAGCGGCACGCATCAGCTTGTGTCCTGTGTGCCCCGATTGGAGACGATTCTGACTTTTTTATTACCTCCCTTGCTGGCAGCAAACTTTCTGCTCAGGTGGGATGCTTCCCTCAGCTCCAGCAGTGCTCTGAGCAGAGGCAGTCATCAGCGGCTGGTTGTTCGGGCAGCTGAGGTTTGGGAAGTGTGGCAGAGAGGGAAAAGAGGCAGGGGGGGAACCTACTTAGTGTGGATGTCTTCCTTGTTTTTTGCAGTCCTTGGAGGACAGCGGAGTGTTTGTGTAAATGCTGCCCGTTGTCTCTGTATAGTGATCCCAAAATCTCAATGAGTTCTCTGCTGGTTTCCCCCCTCCCGTAAGATCTGCATTTTTTATTGGCACCGGTCAGTTAGGTTTAGTTGGAAAAGGTGCTGTATCTCCCCCTTTTTGCTTAAAAATAACGCAGGTTTGACTGCTAGGGTGCAAAGTTGCAGCTGAACATTAGGATCGCTGGGTTTGCAACCCTCTGGAGGGACTTGGCACAGCTAAGCTTTCCCTTGCCTTCATCTTCTCGGCTCTGATTAGACTTTTCTACCTGCTGTCCTTCCAGGCAGTCAGAAAAGATACCACTAACAAACATCTCCAAGCTCTGAGGCATTATTAACTGCATCTGATGATGCCCTGTTGTCACTTAGGCTTATATAACTTTATCTCCAACTTGCCCCTCGAGGGGGGAGTACCATGTCAAACTCTTGCTCCTGCACGCTGTCTCTGCGCTCCTCTTCTCTGCGAGGCATCCATAATACATTTTAACACAGCTTGAAATGCAGTCAGTGTTCATCAGGCACAGGTCTTAATGTGTGTCCAAAGAAACAAAAATTTCTCTAGATATATGTCAACTTTGAAGCGGATCTCTAAATACCGGAGTGGAATAATGAAACTAAGAGGGTATTGCTTCCGCATGCATAGCCTTGTAGGATTTGATGCTGGTTTCTCTTATGTGTTTGGTTTTTTTTTTTGTTTGTTTGTTTTTTTGTTTTTTTTTAGGGGGGGGGACTTTGTCATTTCTTGAAGGGAAAAAAAACTTCACCTCCTGCATCTTCAGTGGTCGTGTTGTGATGTTCTGGAAATGCTGTTTCCTTGCATTAACAAAGCTTTGCTTTGCTGCTGATCTAAGTAATTGTGAAGATGTATGATTTCAAGGGATCATGTGTCATGCATACAAATTAATATCAAGGCTAAATTGCTATTAACCAGCAGCGCATCCATCCCTAAAAAATCTTAAAACTAAATGCTCTCAGTGGAAGCGTTCCTCTCCGCCTTTCTAAAACTGTGTAATTCACTGTTTAAAACATGATTTCGTCCCTCTAGCCAAGTGGCAATGTGCATTTATTTGCCGGTCCCCAGCTCTCTGGACTAATCAGTGCTGAAGAGAATGCAGTTTGATTACGCATAAGGGGTCAGGGGCATGTCCACACCGTACCCTTTAGCTGGCCCACCCCAGACGTGCAGCCAGACACTAGCAGCGTTCTGCGGTGTGAGAGTGCATCCGAGAGCATGCTCCAAGTTATGATGATGCACAAAACTTTTAACCTCGCCATCTGGTCTAGCCACTCAGTATAGTGTGGTTCAGCCTTTAGCAGAAAGGAATTTCCTATTTTAGAGTGAGGCAATTAGCAAGATGCATGTAAAAATCTCCTCTTCTGCTTTACAGTGAAAATTTGCGGAACTAGGTATTTTATTTCATTTTTTTTTTTTAATGCCAGTGGCGTATCAGATGTTTTAGGAAATTGGTACCATGCAGTATCACTTACGCTTCCCATTGTTTGTACATTCCAAAGTTGTTTGTAAAGGGAGTTATTTTCAATATCATCCATTCTTCCAACAAGCAACATGTAATGAGAAATGTCAATTTCCCTACCTATTTTGAAAGTTAACAGCTAGCTAGATAATCGCCAAAGTTAAAATACTATCAGCTCCAGTAGACAGCTAATTGCTCTCAAATGTTGCTGACTGCCTTGCTTTGCTGCTGCTGTCTAGATGAATATAAGTAAAACAGACCATCAGGTACTTTGTGCATGGTTATTCAGTGTAAGTAAACAATATGCTTGATGTTGCTATAACTGATTAGTAACCGACTGGCAATTTTACCAATAAAAATTATTTCTGGAATGGCATGGGAAAATAGACGCTCTAGGATATGAAATGTAAACTTTTGCTCTCGAGGGCAGGTGGCAAGCTGGATGCTCAATCCATCACAAATGCTTGCAAAGAGATCACTTGGTTAGTGCTCTGGTTGAAAAATCAGAAATTGCTTAATGTTATTCATAGCTTGTGTGTGTTATTTGTGTGCAAGAACCACATATGAAGAAAATATGGAAGTATATGTGTGTATTTGGGCAGGGTAGGAGAGGGTTAGCAATTCCTAAGGACAGTTACAAAATGTGAGCTCATTGTAATTTGCTTAGTAATTTTACCGAGTTACCTGTACATGCCAAGGGGATGGTTGTAAAGTGGTTGCTTTGAGGATTAAACACTCACCATAGTAACCCCCTGCATTGATTTCTGCAGTACCACCAAAGGTTTTCGGTTTTGTGATGCACATTCCAGTGCCTGGGATTATCTTTAATGTTGATGTGAAATAGTGTCTTTTACTACCAAGACAAACTCAAATTTTACTTTAATAGTTCCTATATGGGCATAACGTCAATAAGTTCTGTGGTACGTTTGTCAGAGTGCTTAAAGCAGTCCGCATACAACTGCTTGGGTTCCGTGGTAATTATGCATGAAAAGTCCTTGGTCTTTGAATTCCTCTCTCTTTTCTCCAAGATGAGTCAAAATCAGATATATGTGCAATATACTGATTAAAAAGGCAGCAAAAATCAATCTGCAGTGCTCTTTGTATGCATTGTTTAATAAAGAAGGGATGTCACCGTTCACGGGTCATTCTTGCACTTAAAACAAACAAACAAACCTTTCCTTTCCCCCAGTAACCCTGCAAAATAGAGCCTTTACAGCATGAAGTGGAGGTAATAAAATTAACTTTTTTTCTTTTTTTTTTTTTAACTTCACCGCAGGGAAAGCTCAACATACTGTCAACAATAATTTATCAGCTATCCGTTTCTTTGTATGTAGAATGTCAAACCCTGATTTGCTAAGTGAAAATGGATATCTAGCTATCAGCTGTTTTCTGAGCCCAGAGCCTCACCCTTGTTCTGGTGTTTTATCCTAACTTTGATTCAGCAGTAGCTTTATGTTAAGTATTATGACTTGTTAGTTAACTTAATGCACGGAGATTCCTGGGGTTGCCATCGAGAAAAAGCAAAGCCAACGAAGAGGAAATTTCTCGACTGTTGACTTCAGAAGGGAAAACAGATTTTCAGCTGTCAACTAAACAATTCTGATTTCAGAGGTCCTTCTCCCCATCATCTTTCCTGGTAGCTGACTAGAGTCGCACTGAGTGTTTAACCCACCATAACTTAGCACATTAATATTTAAATATATCTTCCACTTCCTATGATGTGATCTCACAAGTTTTTTAAGCCTCCCCCACACGTATTCATCATCCAAATTAATCATCAGTTATGATTGCTTTAAAAACTTTGACAAGTCTAAATATTTCATTGGCATTTTAGGATGTTTGATATCTTATGAGCATTTGGACTATTCAAATTTCATAATTAATTCATAGATTAATATAAAAATATTTCACCCAACTAATATAGGGGAAAGGTGTACAACATTTTTGTAGTTTTTAAAAACTCCTGGAATATAAGGAGGATATTTTGCAAGATGCAGCCCCCTAGAGAAAAGTCACTGTCTTATAACTTTAGTATAAAAAAAGCCTTCCTTGTAAAGCAAGGAGGTGATTTTTTTTTTCTTTACATTTCCACAAACTGTGTTTCCTGTAGTGGATTATTTCTCGGGTGTTCATATAATTGCAAAGTATATTGCATCTTCTGACATGGCTTCCCTTGATTAAAACAAACTGGTGGCAGGGCAAGGTTAACCAGAGGCTAAAGTCACAATATACAAAATGCACAGATAGAGTGAGCCTGAGCTTTCCTTAGCAAAGAGGTGGGAAAACAGGAAAAAAGCCTTCGTAGGTGCAAGAAAAATGCAAGAACTAGAATGCCTATTTGGAAAATAAAAACTAATTAGAGCAATAAATGTAATGTTCTCAAGTAATTGTGAAATAATTATTCCCCTTTAGAATCATCATACTTTAATTGCTTTCCCCCGCATTCCTGCATTCTGCATTCCTATGTAAAGGAATAGAAGCACTTGTGTTCCCTCCAGGATTTCATTTTTCATTTGCAGTAAGCTGCTGGCTTTCTCGTAAAGGTTTTCAGAAATATGTTGCCTTAAACGGTGTTGTGTTCTTCCATATGGCGTTAAATATTATAGGTGAATGGCAGATGCTGAAGCGATAAATTCTCTTTTCTCGTCCAGATAAAGCACCTTGAGATTTAGTTGCGCAGTTTATCCATCCTCTGTATCACAGATTTATAATCAATTCCTCATTTTCATTGAGATTGTATTACATAAATAGGACACACTTCAGCAGTGTATTCTCTTTGCTCACAGCTTGATCCTTGAAAGATCAGCTGACAATAGTTTAAAATTATAATATTAATAAAGAGAAGATCATCTGGCCTTCAAAATGACATCTGAAAGCAGCTTCTGTTTTGTGTTAAATCTTAATTACTGTATTTAAATGAATGCCTAAATGAGCCAATTCACAAAGGAGTTGCCTACTGTACCAATAGCGCCTGTTTGGTGATTTTTTTTTTCCTTTGGAATTACACAAATTAAAAAAAAAAACAAAAAAAAAAACTTATATTGAAGAGAATGGCTCTATTTTCTCATGTTGTATAATGCAGGTGAAGACTGAGTATCTCGGGTCTAGTCCCTGCTATGGGACAGCTTCTCTCGTTTGGCTCCCCTTGCCTGTAAAGCGGTGCCAGTGCTTGCAGCCAAGTTCAAAGGTGATGCTTCAAAAGCCTTGGTGCAAGATGAGCAGGAGGAACCCTGGCCTCCTGAGCATCGTGTTGTGACCTCACCCATTGTTTGCTAAAGGGGCACCACCTTGTGCCGCCCCAGGGGAAGGGATTGTGACTCAGGACCAACGAGAGACACACACCAGCCCTGCAGGATTCCTCACCCTGGGAGGAGGCAGTCGTCCTGTCCAGCTGTTCCCAGCTCATCCTTCTCCACACTGCCACCTGGGATGCTCCATCTGTGAAGAGGTATGCAGGGAATTCACGTTGTGCTGCACAAGTTGAGCCACTTCAGTTTGCCCGAAGAGGAACAGTGGCCTAAGCGTTTAGTTTTATTGGTTTCACGTTCCTGTTCATTTCTTGAATTGCTCTGTGGATCTTACTCTGGGGTTTTAAAGTTTACAGTCACAGTTGTTTCAGAAATGCGCTGACTGATCTTTTGTGAAAATGTATTAAATAAAAAAAATCAGATGACTTATTTTTTCCTTTCTCAGCTGTCATGCTAAAGCAAATACAGTTCTCGTGGAACAGCCTAACTCTGACCATCTCCCAGCAGTGTTAGTAGTTCAGTGCAGCACTAATCAACAGTTTTTTCAGTTTCTTGCCATTCAAATGTAATGGTCTGGAAACACTGGGGTGGATATATAGGTTATAACTACCTCTCTAGCCTGTGTGTGTAGTTGGTTACCTCCCTGGTAGGAGGAGAAGCGATTCCTGCCGAAGTAACCATGAGCCTTTCTGTACTATGCTATATCAGGCTTTTATTATGCTCTGTTACCACATCGATGTCCTTTGAAGCAGTTCCAGACTGATCGCAAGTCACAGCTGACAAGAGCTATCTTTTGTTTCATAACCCTGAAAAATAATGAAGATCCTTCATCCTCTTAATCCAGAGGCGTGACGCTGTCGCCTTGTTTGATACACACTCGCTTTTCCCATTTCTTGTTTCTCCATGGCTTTGCGCCACTGATTCACTCAGAGATGCAAAAAATGGAAAATAAAAAATAAAATCTAAAATCTGCAGCTTGCTTGACCCACCACTTGTTGTGTCATTGACTGGAGACCTTGCTGGCACTCGGTCCAGTGGCACTGGGTGGCCTGGTGTACGATAAGTGCACTTCATTTGCCTGAAACAGGCCCAGGTAATTGAAAGTTATTAACTTCTGGCAGAGGATAACTGTATTTGAAAATCTACAAAATCAAGTAATCTATTCTGTTCTTCTCTTTAATTTATTTTTTTTTTCTGGCTCATTCAGTTGCCTGGATCTGTCAGCTTTTGTCTGCAGTTCATTGTTAGCGAGAGAGACATCTGGCTATGCCCTTTATCAATAAATGCTTTTATTTTTATTTATTTTTTTAATATTTTACCACAGATGGATTGTAGAACAAGCACTAGGAGTCTGAAACGTTGTCAAACATGCTGCATGCCCAGTGGCTATGTCTTAAAGAAAAGCCTATTTGGTAACTGTTATTCATACAAAACAATTCCAAGTTGATGGCTGCATGTTTATGTGATTTCTCCATGCTTTTTAGTAAACTTGATTGCCTCACCTTATCTTTTTGGGGTAAAAAAATGTCATTTTTTCTGCAGTTTCTTTATAAACATGCAGAAAAGCTGATAATTTCATTAACCAGTAAAGGAACTTCCAAATTTTTTAAAATTCAGTTTAAATTTTTTCTTCCCAAATCTTGCTTAGAAACCTTTTTTTCATACTTCAGCTACCTTATCCAAACTACTTTTACCTTCTGCTGTCCAAAAAAAAAAAAAAAAGAAAGAAGGATAAAGTTCAGGAGATTATAGTGACTATTACTTTGAGTTTTGTTGTGAAAATCCATAGTTCTCTTGGATAATTTAGTCTTTAAAACTGATTCTTGACAGTGTCCTGATTGGAGCCTATTTCAAAGATTTTTACTGCAAAACCTAAATGCCTAATTAAGGGATAGCCACAAATCTAGATGATCTCTCTAGGGGGAATAATGCAAACATCGTTCCCCTTGTCCTAAACTGACTTGCGTAATGCAACTTCTTCCTTCAAGCAGGGCAATTTTAGGATTGCAACATGAGCACTGGCTGTGCCTTCCCTGGCAGGTTTAGGGTTGCCAGCTCTTTCTGGAGATGTGTACTGAGTGGGAGGCAACCAGGGGGAAGAGGAAGAAATAAAATTAGTTGTTAATTTTGCAGGACATGTAAATGTACATGAGCAAGTGAAGCAGTTCTTAGAAAGAGAAGAACGTCTTTGGACACATAAAGCAACATTATCTGATATTTTATTGCAGACGATAGCCTGCAGTCCATGTTCAAGCCAAACTTCCAATGGCTTTACAGGAGCTTGGCTTAAATGAGGAATGCATAATGCTCTGCTTTGCTTCCAGTGCCAGCATGGCCAGCTCTGAACCATGAATTGTGATAGTATAAATGTGTTTGTTTTTTTGCAGTCTTTTTTTCCCATTGCTCACGTCAGACTGAGCTTCAACACAGAAACAAGAGGCAACCAACTTTTTTAGATACTATCCTACCTTGCTAGCCCAGCGAGTTGCTATCGTGTTGGAAGGCAGTCAATTTTAATTCTTTTGAGGGATGCTCACACCTCTCAGGTCGGGTGTGGGGGGTTTCTTTTGTTCTTGACGAGCCTTTTCCCCCTTGCCAGAGAGGAGGATTCATATCGGCGCCTGAGGGGCTCTCAATTTTCCCTGACATACATCTCTATCATTTGGCTGCAGAAGACAGAATACAACTTTTCCTTTTAAGTTGCTTTGCTGCCTGTGAAAAAAAGACCAAATGTAGCAGCTTCGTAGCTAGGCTTAGATATAGCAGAAGGAAGTCCAACAATGTATTACTGACTTTTAAAACAATTGTCTTTGCCTGATTTCATTACTGCTTAAGTGTAGCTTAGTATCTCACATCCTAGACCACATTTATTTATCATCAAGACAAGGCAGTGTAGAAAAGTCCTCGGCCTTTTAATATCTTCTTCTTACCATGCTCATGTCTGTGCTGTTCCTGCAGTGCTTTACTAGAGTGGAATGAAGCTTTGTATGCCTTACTCTTCTATTGGAGAGCATGAAGTCTTTGTGGCAGATTCTGTGTCTTTCTGAGCTTTTTTTCTGCAATGGCTGTTACCAGGGACGTATAGACATTGACTTAGGGTTCTTGGGTATCACAGTGATGTGAGACAGAAACAACTCTTCCACTTGCTCTGCAAACCCTTCCTTTGGAGCAAACATGCAATAATTCATGCAGGAGTGAGAACTGTTTTCCAGCCAGAAATCTGGCTTAGTTTGGCCTGAGCAGCCTTCAGCAGCACTGACTGCTATCTGTATTTTCAAAGTGTTATTCCAGGCTCCTTTAGGTCACTTCTTTTTCCCTTGTGTGTACAGTTTATTGGATTTGGGAAGAGGTCCTTCAGCATCACTGTTGCCTGTGCATCGTTGTTCAGGAACAGCAGGCTACTCGTAGTGAGAGATACATGCAGGGATTCAGAAAGGAACAATTTTCAGCTTGCAAAGATGCCCGTATTGGTACCTGGAAGCTCTGCAGGAGCTGGAGACTTTTTGGCTGTTTCTGTGCCTCTTTGCTCCCCCCATCCTCAACTCCGCATCAGGGGATACTTAGACTTTTTTCTCTCACTGGCCTTCGAAGGATTTGAAGGTCTCAGCATCCTCAAGCTGTTGGTTTCTATGCAAGTGGGTAAAGGAAACAGAGAGGACTGCAGCTGACTTGGGTCTGTCAGGTCTCTGATTTTCCTGTCAGATTTGAAGGCATAGGTACAGGGTGAATTTGGAGCTGAGAGATGCCAGGCCCCCAGGTAGCAAATGAAGAGAGAAATATATGTTTTTAGGCAGATTTTCATAAAAGATGCAAACAAACTCAGGGTAACTTAGCAGAGAAAATCATTATTTAAAATTAATGTTATTTTTAGAAAGTGGAGCATCATTTGTCTTAACAGGAATAGAGATTTTATTTTTAAGCCCAGCAAAGCCTCAAATCCCAGAAAATGCAAAATTGGTGCTGATAATTTTTGAATGTGAACCTGGAAGGCTTCATGGAAACTTAGAAGGAAATAAATCAACTCCCCTCTCCTTCCCCAAAACTCTTTGGGCAAAAAAAAAAAAAAATCTGTAAATATTTAACAGCAAATAATCACATTGCCAAGAACCAGCAAACAAAGCCCTTTTATCCAATCCTATAATATGCTGTAAATAATGAAAACCCTCGTAGATCTAACTGAAAAACTTTTTTTTTTTTTTTTTAATCAGTGAAGAAGCTTAGCATCTAGCACTTTAAAAAATCCATCAACATAGCTAAAACTCTTTTGCAGCCTCTTACCACCTCATGTCATGTTTTTTTCTGTCCTTGACACTTGCAATTTGCCCTGCTGATATCTGTTTAAAATGCTGGGAGCCTTCAGCATCCTCTGCTCCACATCGCATGCCTGCATGAAGCCTTCCTTCCCCTTTTTTCTGCCTTTCAAGGTAAGAACCACCCTGCTCTGCTATCTCCACGTAGCCACCACTAAAAGGTTACTGTGACCAGTGGGTCACCCTGTTATCACCACCCATTAAATATTCAAACAAACACCTCTGTGCTTCCTCCCCAGCTGCTCTGGTGAAAGAAGTTCCTATAAAAATCTGCAAAGCAAGTACTTTATTTTCCTTCTTCTTTGATAAGAGAGGTAGGACGAACCTATTGAACTTCAAGAATCACTTATAATTTATATCAGAACTGCGTAATGATTTTATATTCTTAGTTTCTAGCTAGTGGCTCATGTCTTGAAACTCCCTGGAAGTATGGCCATCCTTTTTGGGCAGTGCTCCCTGACCCAGCATGCTGGAATTATCAACCTTGAGTATGATTTTCCAGGTCTTCTGGGAGTGTGGATATATACGTTGTCAAAGCAACATCTTCATTAGCCAAAGTATGTTTTATTGCATTTTTATAGTGGTCTTTTGTTAGCAGGCCCTCCCAGCTCATTTTTTTTAAAGCAGTCTCATGCAACTGTTGTCAGCCAACTCCTGTATTATCATGTGTTTTTTCTCACAACCACAAGTTGCCCTACTTACTCAATGCAAATCACTGGATCTACATAACATGCCTTTCTCAAGGGCATCTGTTAATTCCACATGATAAGCTGAGAGTTTCAGCCAGCAATTTGGAGCGTTGAAAGAAGACCTGGTTAAACTCAGTAGGGCTTCAGTGTAATCATGTTTTAAGGAATTCTCCCAAATTATAGCCGTGACAGACTTCTGTGTTATTAGTTGCTCCAATGGTGAGGTGTTTGTGAAACCTTTATCACTAGAGGGAATGGTATTCTGTGCAATAAATGCATGCAGCTGGAAGTTAGATGATGCAGCAGGAGGTTATTAAGGGGCTTTAGTAGATTTTGGCCCTTTCTTTAAGATCTTGACTATGTTTTCAGTGAAGCTGGTGGTAAAACTCAGCTAGCATGAGTGGAATCAGGTCAGAGAGTGTGATTCCAGACAGACTGGTTCTTAGGCATAAACTAAGGACCGAAGCCAAGGCTTGCTGGAGTCGATGGGTAGGCTCCCTTTGATTTTAAGGCACTCTGTGTGTGTGATCCAAATGCACCATGTACAAACAAAGACAAAGAAATTACGTTGATTGGACATATTCAGTGTGACAAGAGCTTAAGTTTGATTCTCCTTCTTGCTTATGAAACACAAGTGTATGCTTCTCCACGGGCTTGCTGGAAGACTTTTTGGTAGTTGTGTGCTAGGACTCCCAGTTAGTGCAAGTGCTGGCTCCTGCTGCTAAGAATCACAACCCTTTATGAAAACGGAGAGAAAGTAATGGTTGATAGTCATAAAATTTGGGGTTCTCCTGGTTGGCCTTTGGGTTTTTAAGGCATTCATCCCCGACACATGCTTTTTTTTTTCCCATTAAAAGTTTAAAAGTCATCTCGATCTACTATGTTGGTAAGTTTAATGGCATTAAAAGACTTGCAGTAGAAGTGTGAGCTCTGAGCTGGGGTTCTGTGCTTGCTGACCGCCCTCCGTTGTTCCTACGCTGTCTGAGGAATCCTTTGCAGCATCGAGCTCGGCGTCTGCCTGCCCCCTCCTACCTCGTGCCTCTGAGATTTTGGGATACTGCGTGGGTTCTTTGTTTTGATGTGCAAATTTGCATCTTCTGTGTGTGTGTAAAGCTCTTGTTTTCTTTAGAAAGCAGGTTAATTGTCTTAGTCAAGGAGCTCAATGCGCTCTAAGGGATGAATATGTTGAAAGTAGCACCAAAGCAGCATCAAGATCACTTATGCCTCAGGCTGATTCTGATTTACTACCGAGGCAGAAGAGTAGTTACTCTGAATGTAGAAGAACAAGTCAGTGTTACACTGAGATGCGGTTAACTTGCATGATGCAGAACTCTTTCGATAAGGATTCCTTTTTTTTCTTCTTTTTTTTCTTTCATATCAGATATCTATAGTTTATCACAAAGTAATTTGCTTGATTTTTCTTTCTGAAATCCATCAAATAGCTGGTTGTATTGGCTATGAAGCAGTCTTCAATCCCACTTCTAACCCAAACCTTGTTTATCTCAAAGCGACTCCCCCTGTTGCAACATGGCTAACTTTTCACTTGCTATCTTTCTGATTTGATCTTGATTCAGTTTTGCAACTGCAAAATGCATGATCATTGGGACAAGGTGTGTTGATATACCTCTATGTTCTTACTTAAAGAATTTTAAATTTTTTATAGGCATCAGATTTTCAGAGCAACTCCAATTAATCTTTGTTCTGGTTTATGTAGATTCCCTATCCAAAGAGTAGAATAATGGAAAAAAGTAAAAGCAGAGTGTATGTATGGGCTAGTATAAAACAATCCTTTTCATACTGAACATTAGGTTGTTGAAATGCCTCTACTCTTGGCAGAAGACAAGCTTCGTAACCTAAGAGGATGTGATTTGAGTGGAGTTTTCATGCCCCATGTGCTCATTGTGTTCTTGCCACTGATGCAAACATTATCTATAATTACATTTTCAAGAGACTGAAAATTGCAGTCTTTGTGGAACAAAAATGCAGCTGAAGAATGGAATGTATATCCTCTCCACCCTCATTATAAGGCCTATAAAAATCAAACTATATGGCCCAGTACTGTAGCTTTCAAATACAGGAAACCAGCACCGTTAGCCTGTGTTAGAGCATTTCTTCACTAAAAATTCTGACCTTTCCATGTTCAAGCTACTGCTGTTACTTCCAGTAGCATGCAGTTGAAATGAATCAAAATAAAATTAGTAATTGAGATAAATAAAAGTCGGAGTCTGTTAATTGCTTGTTTATAATACTGTTTTCATGGATTTGAAACTTTATTCATGATTGGTGGTGAGGTTTATTAAATAAGTCAACATAGGTGTTGAAACTTTCTACCAAACCATGCTGTGGAAGAGCTATAGTTTTCAGGAGGAGAAAAATGGTACTGAAAAGACAGTTTTTCATGTTTTTCTCCTGCACACACAGGATTTTTAGCGTTGCAACTTAATCTCTGCACAAGTAACCTAATGTACCTCTTCCCCATATCAAAATGTTACCATTTTGCATTTCAATAGCTGAAGAAACTGGAGTTATAACGTGGTGGAAAGGAGATAGATAGCCTTGATTTCCTAATTATGTAAAGCAGGCACTGGAAGCTTGGACAAAAACTTTTAGGACAAAATCCTGAATATGCTTTTTGGAGCAGCAATTCCTAGAAGCATCATATATCAGTTGCCTGCTAATAACACCCACACATTCTTTTTCCTCTAATGAGTTTTAGTTTGAGTGGTTTTGGGTCGTGTTTCCCCCCCCCCCCAACAAATTGGGCATTTGAATCCTCTCTAAAAGTAGGACTTGTCTCAGTGCAGATGACCACAGGCTGCTTTTGACTAGAAAGTCACATACAGTTATTGGCTATGTGATTTACCATATTGAGGAGTGCAGGTAGAGATCTTTAATGATCACATGAATGCTAATAAATAAGTAAGGGATGATCCTGAATGCCTATACATCCATAAGCAAGTAATGAGTGCGTGCGTGTAGATCAATGAATTTATTGCCAGTAGCACAAACAGTCTGGACTGAAATTAGTGTGTTCCCACTGCTATCCTTTGGTTCTGGCTGGTTTTTCTTATCCTAAGGAAAGTGATAATTTGGATGCTCTGCATAGCCTTTTTAGGTTCCCTTTTTTATTTTTTTAATGCTATTTTAAAAATCATATGAACAAAATAATACCAGTCTCAATACACACCTGTTTATGGCCATCTACCCTTCTGTGGAAGGGACTCTAGGCGACTTCACATCATAGCCAGGTGACAATAAGGACAATTAGAACCATGTGCTTTGGGCACTTGCTGCCCAAGGTGATAATTCTGCCTCCAAGTTCTGCTGCCTGATTGCAGCAAGCTCTGCCCAGGAACACCACAGTGATTGAGTGCTGGAGTTCCCAGGACAGCTTCTATTCTTAGTGGTCCAGCAAAACTTATTAAGAAAAGTAATTAGAACAAAGCTCAAGTACATTAGCCTCCTTAATGCTCCTGAATTCTCAGAGCTATCTTCAACATTGGCAGAGGCTGTTTCCAGTAGAGAAACTGAAGGAACTTTCTTTGCTGAAGTTAAACCCACTTTGGTCTTGGCATTATGACAGAAGTTGTCTTCCTATATAATAGTATCAAGACCTGGACAGATGAAAGGGCGATGGTGTGCTAAGTAGTGAAAGTAATCCACCTTTGATGTTATTTTATGACAATTTTCTGTGGAGGTTCAAGGTTCCGTGTTTCTGCCCAATTTTTGTGCATGGTGTGCTTCTGTGCCATGTCACCTCACACCCTTCTGTCAACTCCTGACGCTCAAAAACTAGAAAGTGACTATATAACTTTTCATTTTGAATAATCCTTTTTTTTTTTTTTACATCTTCATTTATTACCTCTAGCAGGCTAAAGGTAATGTATTTTCTTTCTCTGCTTGCAACACCACCCAGTGTTACACTTGTTCAGTAAAGAGTCTCCACCACCCTACTGAAGATTTCTTTCCCCGTTTGAATCCAGAAAGCAGTCTCAAAACTGTTCAGTCTTTCTTGTCTGATGAATCACAACTTTGTCTCCTCAGGCCTTCAGGAAGTCTTAGAGGGAGATTTCTTTGGTCTTTGAACTACTTCAGAAATGTGGGTGGCTGTCTTCTGACACAGAAACATTCAATATAGTTGAAGACCTTCAACTAAGAGGGAGACGTGCTCTACTGAATGGGCTACAGGGAGAGCTGTTCTTGAATTTTCTCATCATAACCTGTATTCATTCAGCTTGCGTGCTGATCTTCTTCCCTAAGTATCGCTGTCTCTGCTGGAGCTAGTATAGGTGGATGTAGGTTTGGAGAGTTCAAACCAGTTAGGAAAAGAGGGTTCTACATTTTACAGGCCCAAATGACTCACATTCACTTACTGAACAAACATATTTTTTTTATATATAAAAGGAACTACAAGCCATTTTTCTTTCCTTATGCCAATTAGTAGCAATTTTACGTCTTCTCTTCTGCACACTCAGATTCCTTGTCTTTGTTCTTCAGTTGCCTTAGAGAGGTCTTGCGACGCTCTCTGTACTGTAGCTCCGTAGGTCAGATAGTCATGTCTAGTGTCAGTCCTGGCAACATGCAATCTGTAGAGTAAATTTAATCAAATAACACACATTTGTTCTTCTTTAAACATGTTTCTCATTCAGTGGAAGCTGCTGAATACCGAGGGCAGCTTGTGTTTCTTTGGGCACTAGGAGGATGGGAGGCACATAACTGTGGGGGCACATCACTGTGCCCCCACCAGTGCTCCAGGTTAGCTTTCCCTTCTCAGCAGCCTTTAGCCCTATGGGGGAGTGAAATATTGTTTTGGCTTGTCCCTGTATTGAATGAAATGTGTCTCATTTCAGATCTTTGCCTTTAAGCTTTTGATAGCACTGAAAATATCACCTTTGTTACTTTTCGAAGATTTTCACCAACACTTTCCCAAAGATGGAGAGGAATCATGTCCCGTAACTCCTGGGGCAGGCTGACTTTTACCCGGTACTGCAGACATGAAGATTCCTGTTAGTTTCACAACCAACTTTTTAATATAATACATTGTGTGAATATAAATACTACATCAGCCAGAAAAGAATCTGCTGGTACCTGCCTTAAAGTGGCTGCTTCCCCACGCTGAGGAATTGAACTCCAATCCTCAGGCTATTTTATTCTGTAATGCTAATAGCACTAATACAGTATCATTGTGTTTGAGGCTTCAAAGATACTATACAAGCGTTTTCTTATGATTCCCTGATCTTTGCATTTATACCCAGCTGTTTGTTATTCAGTTCAGCCATCAGCATCTAAGTCTCAATGGACCATGTAATATGCAGCTGTAGCCAGATGTAATGCTTCCTATTCCTAAATGTTTCTGTTAGAAGCTAAGAGTGGCAGGCTAAAGACTACTGATAACAGTGTTGCTTGCATTAATTTAAACTCTAGAGCTACACTGATTCTGTCTGGCAAATTTATTCCATGGCCAACAAGCAGAGCAATATTTCCAATCTCCATCGTTGCTAGCAGTGTTGACATTAAATACATCGAGTATGTCTGCACTGATACAGAATGTACTTATAGTGCTAATTCAAACAGGAGAAGGATGTCCAATCTGCATAAACAAATATATTTTCAGATACAGTTCTATTTAAGAGAGATAAAGACAGAAAGGAGCCTGTTCTAAACAATGACTCGCAATAATTTAGAACAGCTCAACAAATCCTCACCCTCTTTAATTTCTCGTTTTCTATGGATAGCTGCGAAGCCGTTGCGATGTCTTGCTCAAGCTGCAGGCAGGGCTTGCTCAGCTCAGCCTTTTTGGTGCAGGTGCTGGTGCAGAAGGGAATTGCAATGTTGGAATTTTCTGCCATGGTTCTCTCTGAAGCATTTGGCAAGGTGCTGCAGCAGGTGTCAGGGGTTGTACACAGATTCGGGGAGCCTGGGTGAAGCCCACGTGGTTGGAGACCTCTGAGAAACTTTGGATGGGATTGTTCTTCCCAACTGCAAAATGCTCCGACTGTGGGGACTCAGCGTACATCGAAATCATTATGGAAATGAACTTTTCTCTAGAGTTTTTTATTTTTCATCAGCAGCGTGTCTTTAAAACACATGGTTTAGGTTCTGCTGTGTAATTTACAGGTATATGGCTTACCTCAATGTAAGAACAAAAATAAAATTCAGTGTATAGTGGTGGCTCCTTGTTTCTTCCCTTGCTCAGCCCTAGCCCCTACCCCAGCACATATTTCTTTACTGCCTACAGCTCAGCACACGCAGGTAATCCTCCTAATCCAGCATGGCTGCTCAGGTTAAAAGCAGTGCCTTGCTTTCAGCTCAGTGCATGCCCAAGGTGTTAGTGCTGCACAGCAGCAGGCTTCGGACCCACGTGGTGGGTGATACATGCTCGTGTTAGGATTGCTCGAAGGGTTTGGTGTGGTTGTGATGAATTGCACAGGGGAAGTGCGTGCTGGAAATCAACTCCATTAACTTGGAGCACAAACCATTGCAAA
Organism: Aythya fuligula; assembly: GCF_009819795.1. NCBI lineage: Eukaryota > Metazoa > Chordata > Aves > Anseriformes > Anatidae > Aythya > Aythya fuligula. The sequence continues at coordinate 5,998,236 of NC_045559.1, forward strand.
GTCAACAATGTTTTTCCGAGTGGCCACCACCAACCATCTCTTTTGAAAACACTAATGGGCTGTTTAATTAGGTGATGAAAATTGTTTACAGTCGGTGATCCCAAGTTTTGTCATTTTAATAATGGTTAAATTCGATCTCTTCTTTGATTCTTGGCAGCTCTCTCACTGTTTCATAACCTGCTTACGTCTAATTTAATTCATTTGCGTGCATTAAAATTGAACCTCTCTCATGCAGCAGGGCTGTTTACTTTACTGCACCGTGTCATTGTTATAGGTGGAGAATACACAGCAGTGGATGTTAAACAAGTGTAGCATTGCAAGAGAATATTTATATTTGTGGAAGATGAATAGTCAGCTCAAAAGGAAATAACTATATGAGACTTAAAGAAAATCTTGCCAATAGCATCTGAATTTAGATTGTTCCTGTGCATCTATTGCTCCTGGGTTGTTCTAGCTTCTCTTTAGCTCCTGGCTTAATAATATCTGTCACTTTGAGAATCTGAGAACGGACAACTTGCAGAAACATCCTTACGTGCTTGGTTTTGGCTACAGCAGCTGCTGTACAGTCATGGCCAAGAGCAGAAGTTTTCTTTTCCTTTTAATTTTCTGAAGCTTATCCTTGGAGAGCAGGAACTGGAACACTTGGAGGCACTGAACTGACTTCAATGTTGACAGCCAAAGGAGCCTGTGGGCTCCTTTTCCCTGCACCCTTTCTAAGGGTGCTGTAAAGACCTATGAGTTCCTGTCCTAACAAGCATACAGGCTAAGAAACAGCCAAAAAAAGAAAGGTTGGAAAGGAAAAACTAAACTGGAAGCACACCTGAATTGTGCCTCTAGACTCACTGGTATTGGTGGAGGCCAGGAGATGGCTGATTCCCTCTCCTCTGAGCCTGCACTCTCTCAAATGGACTCATTTTGCTTTGGTTCATGATCACAATAGCTATTTGCCACATATTTTATCAGATACTTTCTGCCAAGCACAGGCAGATAAACAAGCTGGCAGAGGCTGCAGGAGGGAATGTCTTTTAGGGTTGGGTTTGGTTTTGTGTTGTGTTTTTTTGTTGTTGTTTTTTTCTCTTTCCATTTAAAACTGCGTCATACGTGGGTCTTCGAGTTTAGAAGGGGCAGCAGCCTTTCGGATGATATTCAAGTGCCACCAGAAAGGAAACACAGAGTGGTGTTTTTTTTGAGGAGGTGGTGATTTGTATATTCCAAAATCATGATGCTGTTAGGTTGATACTGTGGCATGAATACCTACTGCTTTTCTGAACTTCTCTGCACCTCCCATTTTTGTGTAGCAGATTTAAAGGCATTGACAATATAAGCATGCAACATCTTACATGGGTAATTAAAACATTCTTGCATGGCTTTCCCTTGCAAAGTGGTACAGAAATTAACAGCCATGTGTGACCATAGATAGATAAAGGCTGTGCTTCTCAGAGGTCAGGAAGCAAGTAGGAGACCCAACCCTATTTTCAAACAGCACTTGAGGGCTTCTAAGTCCCAGTTACTTTCAGCAAATTGTAGTCTCCTAACATGCTTTCCAAAATACACTCCTGCAGCTCAGCTGCTCAGGCATACGTTAGCCCTAAAAGCCCACAGAAAGGGCAAAACTTCAGCTGTAATTTTAGAGCAGATGTTACTATGGCAGTTCTGTCTGAGTGACCAGTGAAGAATATGAAAACCAGAGCAGTAAGAAGGTTGTGCACAACAGGGTAGGCATTTGCAAGCATGACAGTACTCGTTGAGGGCGTTTTCCACTGCCATCGTGTGTACTCAGCTTTCTGAAATCCAGGTAAATAGGCAAGCTGTGGATTGTTGTATGCTTGTGTCTCTGATGTTCCTGGACACCTGGAAAGAAAGCATTGGGATGCTGGTGTAATTTAACAGGTGGTCTACTGTATAAATAAAAACCGGTAAAGAAGAAAGTGTTTATGTTCAAGGAGTAGGATCACATAAATAATTCGAAGGAAATGTGCATTCTTCCATTTTCTGGCTGCTATATTCCTGAGAAGTTGTCTAAATATGCATAGAAAGTGCAAGCAAAAAAAAAAATTATTTATTTATTTATTTATTTGTAATTTCTAATTGGATTTGTAGGGTTCTCCCTAGGGAGCAAACAGGTAAACCAAAATAAATAAGGTTTATTTTACAGCTTTAGTGGTAAAGATGCTCGACTTGAATAATGGTGGAAATAAAAGAATGCAAAAGTTGGCAAGATTCTGTCACATACCTTTATTATGTAATCAATATAAAATAGTTGGGAATATGTTCAAGTAACAATGGCACACCCTTCTAAAATGTTACAGTTCAATGTAAAAGCAGTTTCAAGAGTACTGCTCAAAGTCACCCCAGTAAGGATGTTAACAGCCTTTTCCCCTTTCCCTTGTGCAGTAGTTACACATTCAGGAAAGTCTCTCTTTGCTTAAAACATTGTATACCAAACTGCATGAGAAGGCAGTTACTTTGTAAAGTTTAGTTGTTGTGGGTTATTTTTGGCCAAAGTAGCATTAGTTTTGCTATTTTCAAAGCTAGAAAACAAAGGTCTGAAAGGAGACTTTGTATTTCTCTATTCCCAAACCAACATTTAAATTGAAACATAATTTTATAAACATTACATCTAAATACCATTCTGCTTTACAGGCTGTTTTACCTCTGGGACGCTGGCTTGGATCAGTATTTTTTTTTCCTTTGCAGCAGCTGTTCAGTGCATGAAATAAGCTAGTGGATGAGGTCCAGTTTGTAGTGGGAAAGTGTCCATGTCAAAACCACCATCTCAATTGGCACTGAGTAACATCCTTGTCTCAGCAAAACGGCCAGAAATTGAATGAGCATGAATAATGAACCCTTTGCGATTGTCCAGGTCAGGTTGACAGCAATTTTGCCTCTGTGTATTGATAAACTTGGCAAAGGCTCTGCATTTCCAGGAGTGCAGAGGCCTTTCTTAATGATTAATTCTCTAAAACAAAATGCACCGAGCTTAAAGTTGCTTCAGTTCCTCCTGCTGATGAATCCAATGATGCAGCTTTGAGAACATGTTAATAGAGAGATCTGCTTCTTACCCTGAACAGTTTTCATTTCAACGTCCCAACTAGAGGAACAATAAAGGGTGGCTTTGTGTTTCAGTAATCCAGGATATGAGATTTAAATAGTAGAGCTTGTCACATGACCTACATTCTCAATTTTGGGTGTCTAAAGTTAGACACTGAAAATCAGGCCAATTATTTTAGTCTCCCTACCCATTTTTGCAAGCACAGAAATATATTGTAAAGCCTCGTGTTCATTTTCTATAGAAGTAATGATAGTTTAGTTTTAACTTGGTGCTTTTTCTCTGAGGAGCTCGTAACGTTTTTATGAAGTGTGTCAATGTCTTGGTAAAGTAAGAAAATTTGATATTGTGACAAAGGAAAGTTGAATCTCCGCTCCCATCTTAATGTATAACAATCTTTTCAACCCAGCCTGGAGTCTTTGGAGGTATTTGCAAGGAGAATTATTTGCCTGGGCTTCCTCTATGAGCTGTGGAGAATGAGAAACTCCAGTTCTGAGATGTCCCATTGAAACCAAATGTTGGTGCCCTGTATCAGCTGTCTGGGGAGCGTTTTCTCTGGTGTCTGTAGAGAAAACCTGGGGCACTGCATTCCTGTGCCTATAACCATAGCTTTGTCTAATGGAGTATAAGAGAATTCTTCTGTGGCTGCCACCTGGAAGACTTTAATTTCCTGTTCTCTTTTCCCTTGGGAAATCATTGGATCAAACTCTATAAAAGCCCCAATCTCGATCTTGTCAGGTATTTATTTACTAAGGATTAAACCCTTCCCTTTGAAGGGCCTGGTAGGAGATTCTTCCACTGCAGAAAAACAAGACCAGATTTTTCCATCAGGTTTGTCTTTGTGTAGTCCATCTCGATGTGAGTCAAGTTAGGTGAAGAATGCCTTGTTATTTGGCTGGTCCCGTATGACCCCTTTGTCCAGGCTGTGCCCTAGAGTTGCTCTCAGCAACTCCATCCAAGCCAACGAGCTGAAAGCAATAGGATCAGAGAAAGCTAAAGAGGCATCCCAAATGTAAGCCTGTCTCAGAAACTCTTAATCAAAAGCTGAAAGCGAGGATGGAGATTTAGCTTTATGTGGTTTGGGGAACTTCAGGTGAAAATCCTTTTCTTTGCAAAATGTCAAGTCTTTGTTATCTCAGTTGGTTTAATAGAAGTACACCAGATTTCTGTCAAGGAATAGTTCTTCACTCAGCAATGGAAACGGGTAAAATGGAGACTGATAGGGATGAACTAGCAAGCTACCAAGTGGGCCTCTGTCTACACTGACCCGATTTGAGTGAGGAACTTGAACTCTGGTGGTTTTATATCAACCAAATTCCCCGCCTGGCAACTTGTTTGTTGATTTCCTATGTCACAATGAAATGAGCAGGCTCTCCCATCTCCCTTTTTTGAAACCCAGGAACTCAAGACTTGGAAGGACAGTGAGAGATAAATCTGATTTTCCATACTAAATGCTTTCTGTCCTGTAGAGATCACCTTAATTCTTATTTTTTTTGTAAGTATCATCCCATGTTGTTCCCACCCACTCCCACCCCAAAATATCAACTGTCATAGGGCATCCAGCTTATCTGTACGCGTCTTTGCTAACTTAAAGCAACTACTCTTCCTTTTGGGGCAGCCTGTAGACCCAGTTCTGTACTTCTCTGGTGATAAGCAGAGTTATCCTACTAGTTATTAACATGCTCTACAGTTCAAAGGCTGCTTTGCAGTGCACAAACACAGACACAGAAGATGGTCCACAGACCAACTGCTTACAGTCAAGAGCTTGGCTCTGTCCTGAACTCCTTTTACTGAATAAATTTGCTTCTCATTTCAGACTCATTTTAGACCTTAGACTGCGCAAGGTCTTTAGAGAAAAGACCATTTCCTTGTACTGTGTTTATACAAAACCTAATTCTGGGGACCCTGATCCATGAAAGATCTAAGCAGCTCCTACAGTGCAAATAATCATTTGGGAAATATAGGCTTAACCCCTGCAAAAACAGAAGTATTTGCTGGTTGTTGAAGGGCAGAAAGAAAAAAAAAAAGTGTGCATAAAGAAAATGGTACCTGGTAGGCTGCTGGAAAATGGACCAGTCTATTAGGAATTAGTGCTAACAGGCCTCTAAGTTTCTTCCATCAAAATTACTGCAGTCAAAAAAAAAATACCACTTCACATTTGTGCTTAATTTCACCTCTGTTTATTCTCCCCTCCTGTTCCCTGAAGAATGTAGATGAGGTTTAAGTTAGTCTTAATAGTAATAGGTTTGGAATCTAGCACACTTTCACAAAATTAACTTTGCTTCTGTTGATCTGGGAATTAAAATGCTTCATTAATTTAGCAAGTCCTGGTTTGACAGCCAAATAATGCATTTTGTGACTTGTACTCTTAAGTCTACAATTCTTATCTGCAGCTCTCCCTGGATGTGTCTGACATTTGGGGCAGCTTGGAGAGCTGGAAGGCATGCGTGTGAGTGTATAGGTACAAGCAGCGTGATACAGTTTAGTGTGGGTGACTATGCTGTGTCCCAGCATGTCTTTAGAACTCTGTGAGTAGAAAACTATCAAGAATCCTTTGTTTCTCCCCATCCTTACAATGTATGCTTGTTTTTTTCCCTGTTTTTTTTTTTTTTTTTTTTTCCCCTCCTCCTTTACCAATGCAACTCAACAAGAGCCATTTCCCTTTTTGGTGAAGGGAAAAAGGCTTTGAGGCATGATGGATTGCTGCAGTGTATGCTGGTGGAGGGGGAGGGAGGAAAAATCCAGATCAAGTTATTTGTCATCTCACTTCTTCATACTGGACGTGATGTGGTGCCAACTCCTGGGAAAGCCAATAGATAGTACCATGCTCTGTAACTGTATACTTGAGAAGTTGGTGACTATTTAGAGTGTTCACATGTTGTTTGCAAGATGCTCTGTGTTGTTATCCTGTAGATATTTTACACTAAAATCTTCTAGGAGCTATACAAACCTTGCTATGATTATACGGTAGGCTTGCAGACTGTACAGTTCCATGATACAGACCTGCAGAGGACTAGCACGGTGCTTGGAGTTTAGAAAAACCTCTTCTTCACATCTGTTGTTAATAGATATGATGCCCTGAAATCAATTCTATTCATATTGTGGAGTATCTCGTGAATTACTCTGGTTTGGGGCTATAAGACGGTGCACTCAAATTGCACGGGCACAACCTAGGCAAAAGGCTACTAAACACAGCCACAAAAAGACCCCCAGATCCTCAGGGTTCCATAAAACTAATCATAAAGAACAGAAATATAAAACAAGCTGAAATAGTTTGGTTTTATTGGCGTCTAAGAATGCTTTCTCCCCTTTTGTGTCGCCTCAAAATTGAGCAGTCCACCAATTTTACAAGGAAACAATATAAAAGGAGGTACTGGTTTCCCAGCATGAGGCATCCCTGGACTCCAGATTAAGAGCAAAAGGTGAAAAGGTTCAGCCAGTCCGGTAATCCCGCTGGATGAATATCCTTGAGCGTATTGTAAGTATGCCAGGAGTCCTGTAGTATGCCAAAAACTAGCACAGTAGATTCAGATTAATTTGCACTTTGTTTTTCTGCAAACTCTGTTATTTGTAATGTCATCCCAGTGCCTACTGAAATGTCACGCAAAGCCGAGACGCTGCAAAATTCTGTTTGTGTGCCCGGCTGAAAAACAGGGATTTTTACCCACGCTAAATGAGTGAGATTTTTTGAATTTCTCTTCTCTGCTCTAATTATCATAAGTAAAGACGAGTCTGTAGGTTCCGTAGCTGAGGCTAATTGTATTTTGTTTTGGAAAGGACATGGAGTGAAAGGCAAGGTGTGTGCTCATGACATAGCAGCATGGCACATTTTTTTGCCATACATTTTTTAAGCTGCAGCTCTTCCTTAATATGATTCTGACAGCAAAATTCAATATCGCCGCCTCTGTTTTGGGAGGGGTGGGGGAAGAGTTAATTTTGCTCTTCTGTTGTCTAGGAAACAGTGGTGGTACTTATTTCCCTTTTGAAAATAGATAGTGAATTCCACATTCAGGGAGCAATGAATAAGATAAAAAGGCGCAGATTAGACGCTTGAATTAGACACCATTTGAGAGAGCAAAGATAAGTTAGCGTTCAGCGGAAACTTTCAGGTTGCACCGAAGTGAATAAGAGTGGGGCTAGGATCAGCTTTTAAAGACAGGACTCGGCGCTTTAAGGCTTTGGGCAGGTAGGCATCGATTCAGCAAAGCATTTCACTGTATGCCTGATTTAATGATGTAAGTACTGCCTCCACAGCTGAGGACACGGTCCAGCTTGCACATTAAATACGTTGTCTCTCACCACTTGGAGAATTCAGCCCTGTGCATAGCGTGCTAAAAAAGAGGAGAGAGAGAGACACCAGCAAGTGCAGTTTGGGTGCCTGTGCTGAAAAGAAGCCATCCAGCCAGCTCAGGGCTATAAATACAGAATTGGTGGCAGAGGTAATGACTGGGAACAATGGAACAGGATAAAAAAAAAAGTGTTGTCAGTTGATGTGATGGGTAGTAAATGACAAGTGCATCTCAGTGCAAGCTTAAGATGATTCCAGTTGGGATAAGGAACTAAAACATCAAGCAAGGGCTGTATGCAACACTGCACGTTCCACTGGAAATGTAGGTTATGTACTTGGTGCTAATTCATGTCCCAGCGACCAGAAAAAAAAAAATCTCTCTTCAATTCAGATGGGACCTGGGCTGGAGATTTTTTTTCTGACTAAAAAGCTCTGGATAATTCTTTTCTTATGTATTATTAATAGTTCTATTACATTAAATCTTAGGTGCTCAGAATGATCCTCTGGAGGTGTTCCTCCCTCTCTCTCCTTTGTTCCCAGCTGAAGCCCGGGATGGCTACACTCCCGGTTAGGTGAATCGGAGAACAGGCACACAGAGGCACACGAGGAGATGCACAATTGATGGGAGCCGTTCAGCAGGTGTGTTTGCAGGAAGGATTTTAGATCAGTCAAGGAGGTGCTGCCCTCCAAAAGGAACGGTTTGAGAAATCTCAGAGTCCTGGAAAAGAAATACTAAAGCAAGTGAGTAGAAAGGGAGGGAGTGACTGGAAAAGAAATACTAAAACAAGTGAGTGGAAAGGGAGGGAGTGATAGCAAAAGAACTTCTTGGAAGTGATTAAGCACAAAGAATGTGTCAAGGAGAGGAGAACAGGCATTCTGGATGTGTTTGAGGGTGCAAGAAAGGGCAGGGTCAGAGACAGTAATGCAGATGAGGAAATAAATCTCTTGTCAGGGTTTGTGGTAGCTATGTCATGACTAAAAAAGAAGAGCTCCCAAATTAAAGACAAAAAAAAAAAAAAAAGTAGAAATGGCTGTTCTTTTGTATTGCTGTTTACAAGTAGACCCTTGTGAAAGTGGGCAGTGCTATATATGCATGCCATGCTTATGCCTAGCAAATTCCAGCTCATTTTCAGAGAGGTTCTGGAAAAATAAATGCAAAGTCCAAAAAAAATAAAATTTAGAATAGGAAAATTGGAGAGAGCTCAAGAGGATTTGTGATGGGTTTGCAGAATGGAAGGAGGATGCAAACTCCCTAGTTGGGAGAGTTTTGTGAAATGGCAGTCAATTAAAATGATAAGTGATAGGGGACTGACAGTCTGCATGTTTTCAAATGATCGAGCTACAGCTTGGAGTGCAGTGGTGAGGTACAGCACTTATTTGGACGTCCTCCTATGGTAGTCGTTAGCCACCTTTTCCCTTCCTATAGAGCAGGGAGAGCCCTAATGACAACAGATATAATGATGCCTTCAGGGATGCTTAAGGAGCAACACAGCTCCTACAGCAAGGTGCAGCCTGCTTCCCTTCATCTCCTCCATTTCACCAGCGTGCAGAGGAGCTGAGGACATGTCTCAGAGGGGCTGTCAGCCTCCCCCATCACCCATCTTCCCCTCTCAGCTTCCCAGAGCTGATGGATGATCAGCAGCTGCTTTCTGGGCAAGGCAAAGAGTCGAAAGGGAACCCCATCACCTTGCATAGGGCCAGCAGCCACTTGCTTGTAGAGAAACCAGAAATGTGAGTTACCCTTCAGCACCTGCTGGGTATTTCCCTGCACAGGGTGATGGAGCAGGTCCTCTGCAAGAGACTTCCGTTCTTCATGATGAGCTTTCCCACTGCATTCTTGCCTTGTCTCTCTCAGATGTCAACTTTCCTGGGCTGCTGCAGCCCTTATGTAAGTGCCCCAGCTCTCCCAGCAGCCTTTTTTGGGGGAAAGCTGCAGCTTTGGATGCTCCCCTCTTCTGGGTAGAGCTGGGGAAAGGTAGAGACAGGGAAAAGTTGGAGCTCGAGGAAAGTCACACTGCAGCATCCATGTTTCTGCCTCTGCCTTAGAGAGTAGAGGTTTTCCTGCAGGGAAAAGAAAGACAAGCCTGATGGATGGTTGTGTTTGCAAGGGGATGGAAAACAAAGCGGGTGGTACTGACACTTAATGGATGTGGGGCTGTCTGTGCTGGTTTTGGAGGTGCATCTCCAGCACGGGTGTACATGCAGACTTTCCTCCTGGCTGCCACAGGTATTGCTAACAAAAAAGGCAGGATGGCAGAGACTGTGGGCTGACCTGCCCACGTACAAGGTGCCAGCAGGGCAGTGAGTGATGCTAAATACCAATACTGTCACCTCTGTGCTAACGGGGTTGATGTCGTGGTGATAATTAGCAGAACTAAGCGCCCTGTCAGTGTGCCTTTCCAGCCAAAAACCATCTCCCTACAGTAGCAGCCAACTCAGGAATCTGAGGTTGCACCCTTGGGTGCTTCTCTTCCCCTCAGGGGGGAGAAGAAGACACCCACAAGGGCTGTCCAGCTTTTTGTGAGACCAAACCAATGTCCCTGATGTGCCCAGTTCTGGTCCTTGATATCAGAGGGAGCTTGTGGTGAGACTTGCACAGTCTGGGGCATCAGGACTTCAGGGGTCTGAGATGGGACAAGGTGATGTGATGCTCACTTTTCCAGTGCTGTGAGTAGAAACCAGAAAAGAGAGGCAGTTTTAAAATGTGCTGTTTTAATGAAAGATTTCAAAGGCAAGCAAAATTGAAGTTCCTGCATAAGGTGATCCATGAAGATGCTGGATTTCAAAAGCTTAAAAGGAGGAGATGCATGGTTTTCTGCATACAAAATGCACAGCGTATAGAAGTATATGTATTTGAAAGACTTTAAAAAATTCAGAAATCAGAGTTGAGAAGGAAAGAGAAGAAGAAAAGAGAAGGTGGGTTGAGAAGGAACAAAGGGACATCAGGTTTTTCTTTGTTGTTTCAGTTTTGGTTTTGTATTGATGGTCAAAGCCTCCTTGCAGGAGCCCTCCGTGAACTGGCTCAAAGGCACCATCCCATGGAGTGGTTTGTCTCAGAGGGATGAGCTGTTTGTTGCGAGCATGCTAATTTCTGATAATAGTTCTGAAAGCGTGTTTTCTTTCCATGCTGATAGAGACCGTATTAGCCAATAAAAATAATTAAATTTATATTATCTAGATGTAATTGGTGATTATGCCCTCTAGGTGGGAAAAAATGCTTTCAGATGAGCAGAAGCCTATATCCTGTGTTCAAATGAATGAACTTCTTTAATTTCCACAAAAGTGGACTATGGGGAGAGTAGTATCTACCGAGACTGCACGGAGAGGGCATTAGCAGCCTTTTCCTAGAGTAATTTATAATATGATTCTCTGCCTTTTGCCAACTCTAACAAACTCTTCTCCTCTTCGGCTCGCGTGGCTGTAATTCCTGCTGCTCTACTGGGAATTTAGCCCTTGGAAAGCTAAGTGATTGATAAATTTTTAAGAAGCGGTGCACATACCTAATCTAAAGGAGAATGGGCTCTTTCAGCCTGTGCACCTGCTGTCTGGGAGGGGACAGCACTGTGTCATGGCTAGCTCACGATTCCTCTGCCAAAATGGGAAAAATCAGGCAGTCTCTCAGGGCAGATCATTTTAAGTTAGCCTTGATGAAAGATCATCACCCTGACAGCCTACAGCTCTTGATTTTCCCAAAATGTTGAAAGCAAAGGTAAAGATTTTACTGCAGTGCTTAGCATTGGCCTGTAAATCTGAGTGTCCCAAGTCCTGGCTCCTTTTCTTGCTGTGAAAGTAAAGGTCTGTCTGCAAATGGGTGCAGAGTTTGTTCTGGATCCTCAGTGGCTTGTAGCTATGTCAAATTTGTGAGTTGCCCTATCCTTGCATACCTCTCCAACGTGCTTTCAGTGCAGAAAACAAAGTCTTTCTAGGAATCAGTCTGCAAACAGCCTCTTCCCTTCCAGCTGGGACTGCTGGGCAGCTGGGAAAAGAAGCTTGGTGCAAGGCAGGGAGCTGGAGGTGGAATGCTGCTGGGTGCCTTCATCCCACGGGAGCCTGGGATTTCAATGTGCAAGGAGAAGATACTGATTTCTGAAAGAGTACTGTTGCTCATGAGATTGTGGGATTGCCTCAGAAAGACTTCATGTATGGAGACCAGTGACAGGAAGGTACGCTTCAAAATGTGGATTAAAAGAATTTCCCGCTAATCCATTTACCCTTAGTCCTTGCCAAGGTCCAGGTCGGGAGCTGTGCATTGTTCCCACTTCCCTAGCACAGATAGCACCTGAAGCAGTAGAGGGATTGAGGAGAAGCTGCTCTCTGCCCTGCTTCAGCTGTGAGTGTGTCATTGTTGCCACAGAAACACAAAACCTTGGACTGGGATTCTGGCAGAATAAAAGTCTTTCAATTCATATTTGATCACATTTAAAGGAGGGAGAAGGAAGGACCTTGTAAAAACCCTGTTCATCCACTAGAGAGCATATAGGCAGTGCTTCTCCTTGGAGAAAATAAAAATGTCAAGCTCTTATTATACACAATAATGCAATGCAGTTTAAATGTTTACTGCAGTTCTACCCTTTGTGGTCACATATGGAGAACAGAGTATGTGAAAACTGGGAGACATCTCTGCAAATAATATAACTTCCATGTTCAGAAGCCTCTTATCTCCTTGTTAGTGTTTAATATCTTCTTGTTCTTAAAGAGCGTTCCTATTCTCCCCATGGGAATGCTAAATTATTTACAAAGTTCCTGAGAAATCCAGGAGTGGACTCGGGAAGGTGCAGAGCAGATCTCTGCAAGGGCATTTTATGGCTTTTAACGAATTCAAGGCTTTCGTTTTAAGCTGATGTGGTTGGGAAGAAGCTTCTGCAAACAACCTGGTGCGAGTGCTTGCTCTGCAGATGATCAGGGCGAGAAGCTGGTGCTGAGAAGGCGATATCCTTTGAAGTCTAATGATATTAATGTTGACTCGTAAATATTTCAGAGCTGTCACTCTGTAGTGATTTTAGTGTTCGAGTTATGGAGCACACTTTTTTTCCCCAATCTATTTTTTATTTTTACCCTCTAAACTGCTGGCTTCTGTGTGTATGCGACACATGTATGTAAACTTAAACATAAACCTTAGGGTTTTGCACACATGAAATGAAGGGTGGTAGACCCCACTAATTAAATCTTCCCCCCAACCCCATGAGTATCAAATTTACCCTTTCCAAAGGCAATACTTCTGTTCATAAATGCAATGCATGTTAGGGGCTTTTTCTTCCAGTGGAATAAGCCACTGACTTTCCCTGTTGCCTTGGTTAACCTTATTCCAGTTATAGATCATTCTGCTTACACTTGTAACCTGCTGTGAGGGCTAGGCATGAAAAACAGTGTATAACAACCAGGTAACTCTGGTGATACATACATTTTCCTCTGGTTTCTTTCTCTGTGCATGTCTTATTGTGTGGGTGGTAAAATCCTTCGTAGCATGGTTTTGGTGCAGCACAGGAGGAGGTTCATTACTTGTCTTTTCCTAGTGCCTCGTAAAATGGTACTTTTTAACTTCTCACGGGCCACAAATCTGAGCTAACAGTTGGCATGTGTTTGGGTAGCATTTAGACACTGAATGGATGTCCAGTGAAAATAATGGGCAGCCTGGTCAGGATTTTATAGATGTGGTTTGCCCTCAGCAGCAAGCAAAACTTTCTTTTTGTTGCCTTTTGCGAGTGATCAATTGATCCACTTACATTATAACCTGGAGTTAGAAGCAGAATTGTTTGTTAATACCTCTCATTGCAATAGAATGGCTGTTAAAGTCCATTACTTTTCTGGGGGGAAAAAAAAATGGGATGTATTTAATTTTAGCTGCCTCAGTAGTGTGCTGGTGCATATATAAATCCTGATGAATGAAATCAAACAATTAGGATTGGAAATGAATAGCACGAGGCATCCAGTCATTTCAGAGAGTTTGCATTTTGATTCTGATTGATTTTTCTAATATTTGCTAAGTGCATATATACCAGTAAAGGCTCTATATCTATATGTCGTATTTTTAAACTGCTATCAGGTTGACTTCTCGGGATATAGAGCTGTTATTTGACAGCATATTCTGGTTAAATTTCACTTCTCTGAAAAACTGCACCACCAAAATAGCTTTAACTTAAGCATATCTGGTCATTGTTCATTGTTCTTTTTTTTTTTTTTTTTTTTTTAAGGTTTTAAAATTCTACTTGGTTCCTAACAGTGAGTAGTCAGTTTACATTCAGGCACAGTGATTTTCCTTTTTGGGTGACAGCGAGTATTTTATATGAGCGTATGCAAGTGTGACATGAAAATATGAAGATATCTGCCTTATAGTTGTTTTTTAAATATTTTTAATTGATATCTAAATGATATAAAGCAAGCCACTGCCATACGACAATAAAGTTGACCAACTTTCCCAGCTGGATGTCATATTTTACAAAGTATGTAACCAGAGAAACTGTGAATTATGTAAACTGCTAAATAGGATTCTGGGTGTAACTTATTACGGGCCGGCTGGAAGATACTGCTCGTTACTTGCACTTTCTGAAACAACATTATTCTGGCTGTTTCTCAGAAGTGCTAAACTTTGTTATCGGAAAAAAAAAATACGCAGAGTGTCGTACTCCTGTTTTCCTGTGGTCAAGGAGTGGGAGGTTGCAGAAGGCTGACAGCCAGAGGTATTGAGCACAACGAGGAGGTGGGTGCTGTGCCTTGTAGGTGCCTGCTCCACTTGCTTCAGGTAGGGACGGGGGAATGGGATGTCCCAAGAGCTGCTGGCGAGGACTGATGCTGTTGTCCGGGTCTGTTGAGATAGGCATGCAGCAGGCCAGCTTGGGGTGGTGCTTTTTGCTTTATATTCTCTGTTGCCGCACCAAGGAATGTTTTATTTGATTGTCAGTCGTGTCCCTTTGCATTCGCCTGCCTGTCTTTTCCAATTAAACTAAATCACATCGTTCATTTTTACATGCAGTTCTTGAAATACACCTTTCCTGACATCATGTGTTAAACCTAATGCATAAATACAACGCAACTTCACTGAAACAGACATCCTAAATTCTACCCTCAATATAAAACTTGCTACTTTTTTTTTTCCTGCTTTTCCTGCTGCATCTCAGGGTCCCTGGCAGTGCTGTTGGACCATGTGCAACACGTGGTTATTTACCAGCTACCACGTGTAATGGTAGGTCCTTTCTGCAGGCAGCCAAACTTCCCGCAGTGGCATTCAGGCTGAGTCAAGAGGTTGTGTCCATCCGAGGGTGTGCGTCTTGGTTTAGTTTTGGGAGGAAAGCCTCTTTGAAAAGACCAGACTTGGGGAAAAGCTCTTCTCCAGTTCTCAATGTGTTGCTGCACATTAGGCTGGGTTTGCACAAAACTCCCTGCTCGGAGCAGATGGGTTGGAGTTAGTATGAGATTAGTATTTGTGGAGGTATGCGAGTCAGAAAAACCTTCGTGTCTGTATATTTTAGGTGTTTTGGTGTTTGTTTTTTTTGCTAAGACGAGGCAAAATTAACTGCTGATGTGAGCTAGGATGTGCTGAAGCACGTGAAAGTCACCGGATTTTATCATGGGTGCTTTCCCCATCAAGAGCCTTGATGTGTCAGACCGAATGCCACCTTCTGAGCATCCCCCCACGGCTTTTCCGTTGCTGTTTCGGCTCGATTCTCAATCAGGGTGCAGGCTGCAGAAAAAAAAAATTGGTAAAGAGGCAGCAGGGTCCAGGCCTGGAGGCGGGGGTCAGTCCAGGGGATTTGCCGGCTGTCCCTCTGTGGGCAGTTCAACTTGCCTGGCTCTCCATTAGCTGGAGGGGACACGAGTTGGTAAGGTGAGTGATGCTTTAAATATTAAAGCCCTCACCTTTGAGTTTTAAATTAAAACACTCACCATTCTTCCCGTTTCCCTCTGTTTCTGCATTTTGCTTTTCTTTTTTTTCATGCTTTTTAAGTCTCTTTCAAATTGGCAGTGCCATGCAATGAGAGGTGGTAGTTCTCTCCTCTTCAATCCTTTCCAGCATTTCTTTCCAGGGTGTGGTTTCCCACACTTTTATATGCTTACATATTAAGGTAAGGAAGGTACAGGTGCAGCCTTGCTTGTGCCTTGACCTCAGTGAATGGCAAACCTCCTCTTTCCTAAAGAGCAAGCCAGAGACTTTCTTGCAGCTAGCCAAAGGCACTCTCTGTTTCAAAATCCCATTGAAAGAACAGGAAAATACCAAGAATTAAAAAACACCTGCACCGTCCCCTCTCACAAGACCTTCCAGCTTGCTGACAGATGAAGGAAGACCCGCTGCATGCCTCCAGAAAGTTTTAGGTTTCAACCCATTAGTATTTTCCTGGGTAAAACCTTGCTCAAAACACATCTTGTAAGTGTATAGGTTAGGTCTACTAGTACTATACATCGAGAACTGCTCTTCCCCATAAACACAAGATTTCAGGAGCAGCAAGGTGAGTGCTGTCATGGTGGGGAATCAGGAGAGTCTCGCGCTGCTGCATGCCTTTGCATAGGAAATACCATTACCGCATAGACATGAACTGCAGCATGTCACATGTTTGCAGCTGTGTGCATGTTCTGATTTTAAGCTGTAAGGTCTGCAGAGCTTGGGAAAAATGGCAAGAGAAGATTGGGTTAGGTTGATACAGGGGGGAGGTCTTATTTTTGGCAGAAAATCTGCAAAACAGCAAATTTTTGCATCAGTACCTTGGGAACCTGAAAACTTTTAAACACCTTGTCCTTCCCCATCCCTCCCAGAAATCCTCTTTTTTGTTGTTGTTGTTGTTTAAAATGCAACTTTTTCTTGATTTCCAGCAATTTCCATTTACAGTTTTCTCATGTTCATTCCCATGTGAACCTAAATCTTGCTTTAATAGAGTAGCATTTAGGCAATATGCCCAAGTATTTGAAAATTCAGAAGTTTAACAACTAGAATTGAAACTTGTGTTCACCTCCCAGTATTCAGGCAGCACAGAGTACCAGTCATTGTATACCAGGAATTGCAGGACAACAAAGAGCTATCAGGCTTATCAATGCAGTATTAAAAATAATCAATTTGAATTTTCAGTTGCTTTTGTGTTTTTGCATTTTTAGATTCAAAGTTCATTATGAGTGTAAATCTTCCTCTTTGAGTCGCATCATTTAAAACTCTTTTTACAAATATGTGTTTCCATTTACTTATTTTACTATATGATCATAAGCCTTAAAAGTAACAGGTAGAAGAGGAAAAAGCGATCGTGGTATGTCCTGGCAGCTGTGTATTCAGTTCACACCTTAACAAAGAATTGTAGTTTTGCCTTTTTAGTTAATATTCAAATGTCTTCAGCTGAAAACTGGAAGATTTTATAGACTTCAGGGCTCTGTATAAAATCTTGAAGTAGGATTTTTTTTTAAACCACTCTACTAATTTCCAATAGATTTCCAATCTCAGATAAAACATTTTAATAAGTTTTTCCTTTTGTTAATCTTTTCCTTTTATTAGAGTTGATCTTTGTGTTCTGTATGTGATTTGTCAGTCATGGGGAAGAATTAGCAATATCATTATGTACCAATTCAGTTAATATCTCTGCTCTTCACAAAATGTCTTAGGCTGAATATCATGTTAAAAGCCTACAACATTTTTTTTCAATTTTCATGCTTTAAAAAGTCTTGTAGCTTCTGAAATCTAAAGTGGTGGTGTCCAACCAGAGAAGGGCAAGTCCAGCAAGCTCTCAGTGAGTGCTCCAGCAGGCTCAGCATCTCAGGTGACTTCACCAAAGCAGTGAGGCAGCAAGTGACCCATGCTTGACCTCCTCTCTGGCTCAGACCATCTTAAAAATTTGGTTCTGCTGTGTTGTTCCACTGCTGTCCTTGCTATCATATTCAATAATCTCATTTTTCACCAAAAAAGTATTGTCTTGCAGTCCTCATGCTACCTCTGGTTTCCACTCTGAATTTTAAGTCCAAGAGATTTTTGCATGTTTCCAGAACAGGGTCTGAATCAAAATTCAGCCTTCTCAGCTTTTCCAGGTTTCTTTTCCCAGCTGTGTTCTGCAGTCAGCTCAGTCCCACTTTTCCAGATTTGTTAACCTTTTGCCCTATAAATATTCATTGATGGAAATTTTTGTTGTTTGGCTTAGGTTTCTGATCATCAGCAAATCGAGGCTGATAACGAAACCCCACTGCCAGCGTGCAGAGGAAAGCATTAAATCACAGCTGTGCTCCGTGCTGCTCCTGCCTTTACCTGCCCCTACCGCATGCCATTACACTTGATTTCTCCAATGTAACGTGATCCTTGTACAAAGCCAAACTAGGTTGTCGTAAGACCTTTCATTCTCATGCCTTTCTTATCTCTTTTCCAGCTGCCTTTTCCCCAGTTCAAAATTACTAAGATGCGAAACTCAGAGTAAAAGGAGCCAGGGCTAAATATTGGCAAACTGGATTTGGATGGGATAAATGAGGATATATATGTGTGTGTATGTGTTTGTATTATCCTCCTTCCCTTTAGACTCTTATTTTCTATATTTCTTTATGTAGCATTAGCTATCTTGGTTATCTCAATACTGTAGAAAGCCAGCAGTGACAGTCATGGCTGTATGTAGTCTCTCCTGTTGTCTCCTGCATTTCTTGATCATTAGGCAAGTGCTTTGGGACCCTGCCTGCAGCATCTCAGGCTTTCCTTTGGGGGCATCTCGGGGGCAATTCTTCATTTCCTTGAAGCTGATTGTTTAAAAGCTAGGCAAAGTAATCTGGGCAAAATATGCAATTTTTAGTAATTCCCTAGAACACTACTAGAACACTTTCCTTCTCTTAAATTTTAGCGTAAAACAGCTATTATCACTAATCTTTGTGTTAGATTAAGTTTGCAGTGAGTTAAGCATGGAAATTTTTCACATTTTCCAGCAAATTAAAACATTCAAAGGTGATAGAGTAAAGTAAATTGCAAAATTGGAAGGTGCTGCTAAGTTCAGGTCATTAAAAATAATATTGTGCCTGTAAGAGTCTTTAAATTTATTGGGAAGAATAGGATTTTTGTGAAATAACGGAACATAAAACCCCAACCAAATATGTATTTATTTGTCTTGAGATTCATAAACCTTTAGGATATTTATTTCAAGTTTTTTCAAGTTTTTTTGTTGTTGCTGTTTTTTGCTGCCACATGGACTGAAAACTTTCTGAAATTTTTCTGTCTGAGTAAAAACCGAGGATTCTTTGCATTCAGCCTGGTTGTGTTCTTTCAGTTTTGATTTTGTTTGTAGTGGGTTTTTTGCCTGTAACAAAATCAGGACTTGCAGTTAGAGTGTGAGTGTCCTTGTCAACACTGCAGTAAGCAGAGGTCAACCCAGAACAGGAGAACGTAACTTACATATTCATAGTTGCATAAATTGCCCCAGAAGAAGGTCTCTTATTATATATTGTCCATTTAAATGCTTATTTAATAGTTAAGTGGGCACTGTGAAGACAGCAGCTGTTGGTTTTATTTTTGTTGTTGTTGTTGTTGTTGTTGTTTTCCTCTGACAGAAATCTTAGCATAATCTCTCTGTGTGACAGGGACATGGGTTCAATGCCTAAAAAAGGAATAGTGACATCATATATCAGATGAAAAGGAAGAAATCTTTGAAATATTCCATTCACCTATGCAGATACGCTGACTAGGGACTCAGCCTTCCAACCACAGGTGCAACTTTATTTTATCATCTGTAGGGGGAGGGGGAGCTGGCAGAAAAGGGAAAGTTAATAAGTTTCAGAAGAGATTTGGGAGGTTTTGGAAAAGATGAAACAGCTCTAAGCAGTTAGCCTACTGAAGGTAGGTTTTATAATGGTATGGAGAAAGGAAATGGGGCAGGCAAATCATGTGAAAGTAAACTTTAATAAAAACTGATGTGGTTTCCTTGAACAGCTTAAAGGGTTACAAAAAAGGATTTGGAGAAAAGCAATATAGCAAAGCAAAAATCAGTGCTAGGAAAGTCTAACTTAGTTTAACTGGATGATCTGTAAGGTCCCTTCAAACCTGAGCCATTCTAAGCCCACAGATGCAGCCACCTGAAGGAAAATAAGGTGTGATCCACGCTTTTGTCAGCCCAGTTTTCAGGGAGACTTTTGTCATGGCTGGTTGTGCTATAGGAACATTTGGGAATCTTGGCTCGGATCACCCCAGACTGCCCTGAGCACAGCAGTAAAAATGTTCTAAATGGCTTAGTCTAAATACAGCAAAGCGCAGCCGGATGGATGCAGTGGTGCAGTGGTCCATGCCCGGGAAGAGATGAAAATTGCAGGGAAGACATCATTTCAAGGGTGGAACAAAGTCCTACCATGATGACTGGTGGAAGCAGAGCCTCCAGCTTGGTTTCTCCTCTTCACTAGGGTAGGGTTCAGCGAAACTGCTCGACCTCTGCCACCACGTGCCTGCAGAGGTGCTGAGCCCCAGCTGCACTGCAGCACTTGTAAACAGCCGAGCTGCACCAAGCACGGTATCATCTGCACAGCAGACGATACGCCGTAGCTCTGGGGGGGGAAAAAAATCAATCCAAGAGGCAGCATGTAACTACCACGAAACACAGGGCCTACGCCAGACCCCTGCGGCCCCATGAGGGCAAACAAAATGGGTCAAATGCAAATACACTCCTAGGAAACAAGAGGAGAGCACTGAAAGAGAAGCAAGAAGAAAAAAAGAATGAGGAAGGGCTGCAGCAAAACCCCACCAGGGCTGCGTCCTTGGGAGGCTGAGCATCTCGAATCCGCCCTCCTGTGACGGTGGCTCCTTCCCCTCAGTGCCAATCCCTTGCCAAAGAGAACTGTAATTTTTATGAATGCCTTGAATTGCAGCCAGGTAATTACCTTCAGGAAATTTTCATTTTGCTAAATGTTAATCCATAGAGAGAAAAGAAGAGAAGGGGGGGGGAAAAATAACAACACACACAACCGAGTTTAATAGCATGATAAACAACCGTCTCGATTTATAAGCCTTATAAAGGAAGCTCTAGGTGTGATCTTCAGGGAAATACTCCATTTCTGTAAGTGCTAATCCTAGGAGAATACTTTGCCTTTGGAGGATACACACAATGTCCACATATGAGATCCAGCACACTGAATTCTGTTCCTGCACGGCCCAAAATTAGCTCTGAGCAGCATCAGCTTACTCTAACAGTGCTGATTGCCAGATCGTTGCTTGTGTCTTTTGAAGAATCAAAAAATAACATCTCTGCTGAAGAGGCTGTTTCCTCAAGCTTACTTTAGATTTGTTTTTACTTCTACTATTAATTTATTTTCTGCATTTCATTTAAAGTGGCATTTACAGGTCAGGGAGCATTGAAAAGGTTCCATTTGGAAAACAAAACAAAACAAAACAAAACAACAAAACAACACCAGCAAACATCTCTCTGCCTTTGTTTATTGAGCACTTTCCCGAAGATTTACATTCTTCACATCTGTTGACTTGCCGTTATAGTTTTGATCTTGCATGCAAAATTGATACAGCAAGACAAACATTCTCCCAATGGCTGGAGTAGGAGAGCTTATTAACAGCTCTGTTTTTTGTTTTTGTTTTTTTTTTTTGTTTTTCCAAAAGAATACTAAAACAGCCTTTATTTTTATGATGTCACAACTAGTGGTGAGTTTGACATTATCACATTAACTGCTAATGTATAAATGCAAAACTAATGTACTAGAATTAAAACACTGTATAATGACCTTCCCTTGGTTCAGCCATTAAAAAGACATTAATTCCCTTTCTTGCAAGTTGGACCTGATGCAATTTATTCATCAATAACCAGTTTATGTGTTTTTGGATGAATATCTGTGTTTATGTTCTGGAAAATTATTCTGACTTTGTCTTTTGCAAAGTAAAAGGCGTCAGCACCTCAGGCACACTTGTGCAGCCTTTATTTTGTTTAGAAGAGCAGTAGCCAGACCAAGGAAGTGGAGTGTCCGTCATTCTAGCTTGTATTTAAGTACTTGTGCTGGCCAGCTTTATCCAGCGTTGTGTGGTTCAACATACCCATTTGTAAAATTAGTATATTACCCATCTCACATGCAAATTGAGACTTAATTAACAGATGTTTGTAACTGCTTTCACATCCTCCTAAGAATCACGCTATGTGAGTGCAAAGCGGTTGTTGCTGGGAGATGAGAACAACACTGGAGCAAAGGCTTTACTGGAGATGGGAAGGGGGTTAGATAGGGTTTTCTGTTGCTTTTTTTATTTTTTATTTTTTTAGCTACTTTGGTACTTTTTTTAAAACTCTTTGTTTTGAAGTTGGTGGGGCAGAAGATGGCAAAAAGCTATCTCCCATATAATAGCTGCTGCATTGCTCCTCCCCTTCCTTATCCCCCATCCACCAAGGTTTTACAGCCTTAAAAAGCAAGCTTGGAGCTGAACAAAAAGACTGCTAGAACAGCAAGAGGCATGTCGCAGCACACTTGAAGACAGCAGCTGTCAGGACACAAGAGCTGAAAATGCAACTAGTACACAGGCTACAGAAAAACTTGGCCTTGGGCATTTTGCTTTCACTTCCCTAGTTGTAACCCTTCGCATCCTGCAAACGATTTTTAAAGTCAGGGGACCACAAAGGGAGGAGAAAATCCTTTGTGAATTGTTTCTGAGGATTGAAAACAGAAAAGCAACTAGTAAATAGCTGTGTGGGTCACGGATGTGACGTGCAGGCAGTACCGCTTTTAGACAGCTTGGCTTTTATCTGATTGTGAGCCCCACGTTTCCTCATACGGGAACTGCTGCCGACCCAATTTTAATCAGTTGCAATTTTGCCTTTACATCTAAATTAGAATAACTTGGATTGAACAGGAAATGAAATGAAGCGACTGATCAAAAGTGTTTCTGTAATGTGGTAAATCTCTTGCTTTAGTTTCCTGGAGCATCTCCAGTCTGATACTCCTCATTTTACCCAAATGTTGCTGGAGATAAAACTCTAATGTATTTTACATCGGTCTCCTGATTGCAAAGTTGAATAAACAGTTCACAAACCATATAGGGAAGTCTCCCTGAAGACTTCTCTTTTAAAATGTGTAAGTACAAGTATTATTGAGGAGACTGACGCTGAGTGGGAACTTTCACTTCCATTGTCTCAAATCCACCTTGACTTGGGAGCAACCAAAAATATTCCTTCCTGATGGCTGGGCATTGGCCTGCACGAAAGGAGCTGGTGGTATCAGTTACTGCAAGTAAGCAGACACATATTTGGCACACGCCTCAGCAGGGACCAATATACCTCCCGGCCACACCAAGGTACATTAGCAGGACAGCACTTGATTTGTGGCTAAAATCTGATCTGTGACCCAGCAAAGCCTCTCCCCAGCGAGCTGTTGCTCCCACACTTTCCACCTGTACTAAATCCAGTTGAAATGAAAACAACTGTCTACGAGCTTCTGCTAACATCTGTTTCCATGCTTGTTGTCTGAAACAAAGGCTAATTACCACATCTCCTTTCTTCAATATTTTCTTCTGCCTTCGCCTGTTGTCTTCAGTCTTGATATCTGGAGCATAAATGCCAAGGCTGAAACGTGCATTCAATTAGAAGATGACTCTTGACTGACCTACATAACAGTTCATTCATGAGATAATGTGACCTGCAGTCATAGAGATAAAAGTCAGTTGATTGAGCTGGGCTGGCTGTGTACACTGCAAGCTCTCCAGTGATTGAGGAATCAGCTAAAATTAGACTTACGCTCTACGTTATCGAGAGCCTTTCAGATCCGACTCTGTTTCGGTAATATTTCTTTTATGAGATGGGCGTATAATTTGTCACATTGTAATCCTTTAATGCTTAACTTTATTAGCATGAAGTACTTGGGTATCAAATAAAACGAGCAATTAAGTGATTTATATTTAAGGTCTGCTCTCAGTTCAGGGCTTAGGTAGGCAGCCTCCCATGAAGAAGGGAGATCGAGCACAGCATTTACCACTTCCTTTTGGAGAGCTACAAAATGGTGCTTTCAGAGCTGAACCTCCTTGTGCATGTAAATCCCAAGCGACTGTTACAGTGCCACGAGTTCACATGTGTATTTATATTAAGGGTTATTGTCTGTTTGTAGTGGACAACAGGATTTTTTTTCCCCCAGTTTTTCCCTATTAGATTTACAAAAGGGTGAGCTCGCTGCAGAAAGAAGTTCACCAACAAACGAATGGTTTAGGCGTAACGATTAGGCGACGTTTTTTGTATTACTAAGCCACAAAGGAAGCTCAGATAAAGGTTGTAGGTCTGACAGAAACCTTCACGAGCATGCTCATAAAGTAAGACGCTTCAAGAGAGGGTGCAGCTGTCTCTTCCAGACCGAAGGACTGCGAGGTATTTCAATGATTTTCTTATCCTATCCATCGGATTGTCTTAAAGATCCATTAACAGAATAACGTGAAATTATCTGCTGTCCTCGGGGGCAGAAGTTCCTCTTTGTTTTTTTTTTACCCTCTGTAAGTGAGCTGGGAGAAGCCTGTGCTCTGTCACACCGAGCCCTCAGTTCCTCTCAGATGAAGGCACTTCAGGGCTGCCGGGCGCATGTTGTAGGAAGGAAGAGGGGACATTTTGTACAGGAGACCGTGTGCGCTTACAAAGCCGGTCAGAGCATAACACTATATAGTTTTTAAGGTTTTCTCTATTGTCTCCTGTGTTTTTTTTTTTTACTCTTGCCTTTAAAAAACACGTGCCCATTATGGGCCATTTTCTTTCCTTCTCTTCAATGTGCTTTTGTTTGGTTTTTAACTTCACGCTGCCACCATTCTGATCCTCTCTCGGGGAAGGTAAAATTAATCAAAAAGCAGAGGAACATGCTGTCTGTCCGTCCTTCAGGAGGGTTGCTGAGAATCTTTTGTGAGTTGGTTTCTTTGTTTTGGATGCTTTTTGCTTTAAATGGTATAACAAAAAAATAAGGAAGTGACTACATGGACAAGAATAAAAACGCTTTTAATTTAAATTTTCACTTTGCACATCCTGCAGTGCTTTTGTACGATCCAGTTCTTTCTGCTACATCCATGTGGTTTGGCTTTGATTAGTAAAGAAATCATTGGGTACGCTGGCAGAGGGCAGTTGATTTTTGTCCCTTAATTTTGCAGGAGTTTTGGTGGTTGAGGCAGACCACTCAGTGTAAGATGAGGCTGAATTTGCACAGGGCCCAATTAGTGTCCGTTACCTTTGCTGTTTTCACTTCATTGGTTGAAGAGTCAGAGGTTTAATTAAGCAGAAATGGGGAACTAGAGTTAATGTTCATTATAACTAAAATCAAAACAGCTGTTTACCTTACTGAAGCCTTGCGAGTTAACGTCTACAAATCTTACCCCGAGGAACACCATCCCTGTAAAACATGCCTTTCCTGCTATCCTCTGATATCATTTTACATACTCATTTTCACAACATTTCCTAATCAGATTAATTAACACATTAGGGTATAATTCTTATTGTCTACAGAAATTACTTCAATTAAAACTATTAACACATTATCATGATTATTGTATTATTACATCTCGCTTTGTTACTACTCAAAAACTACCCTAGCAAACCCAAATGTTTGAAATAAGCATAAAATTGTCGTGTCTACAGTTTTCATCTTAACTGGGGGATAAGGTAATGTTAAACTTTTTGAATAATCTGTTTTCCTCTGCTCGGGTTCCTGCTATGAGAACAGACGAGAGGGACTGTCCCACATGATGAGGCTAAAAAGAGTTTGTCTTGATTAGGTTCTGCCATGCCCAACAGGAACATGACCACTGTGCAGGGACATAGGAAAGCATCGAAAGCACAGAGGAGCACAAGACAGTAATGCATATAAATTGGATGTATTCATGCTGAAAATTAGTAAGGGTTTTTTTAGGGGGAAGGGGGGAATGTGAGTTTTTGAAATGGCTGTCTAGTGGGAGGAGTGAAAGCAAAAGGCATAATGTTGAACTTCATTACTCTCAGAATCTTCTTACAGGCTAGGTGAAATGTGCCATCTGTGTAAAAGCGAAAAAAATATTGTTAATGTAATTGGAATCTTAACACTGTAATCAAGGAATTATAACTAGTCTAGATCTACTTATTGAGAGAAAAGAAAGGATACCGTTACAGGGGAATAAAGCTTCAATACTGATACATTTAAAATTGATATACACACATTTCCAAGGATCTGCTCCTCTGGGGGGTGTTTTGCTCACCCTTTCCCCTTGGGTAGGGGACTTAATTTTTGGAGGTGTGCAGCGGTTATAGCAGGTGGTCAGGGTTTCTGCTTCCTCCATCCCATGAGCATCATGATTCTGATGTCAATGGTTTCTTCTTCCTCAATCCAGGCTCTACTTCAGGCTGCTTTTATTTTCTTTTTTGTGTGTTTTTACAACTTGCACTCTTCTTTGGATTGCAACACCACAATACCCCTGAACACAGTATGTGTGCAATGCCTTCCATACTTTTTCTTTCTGCAGGCTTGCATTTCTTCAGCTAACTGTTGGTGATTTTTTATAGCCCTGAGGTCCTGAGTGTCACTCTGTGCCTCACCTAATACTTGCCTGTGCCTCTGCTCCTCTGCACTGTGTCATGTCACCTCTTCTGAGGCTGTTACACCATGTCTGTGCTCCTCTTTACCATGTCATTATTCTGGCATCGTAAATATTTCATACTACACCGAGTGGCTACTTGTTACTACTGGCTGTATAAAAATTGCAGTGAACCCACACGATTATGTGAAGATAAGCAAAAGTAAAATAAATTAGGCACTAACCACCTGGTCATTAAGGAAAACCGCTGCTACAGCTAACACAGCTAAAACAAAGCTCGAGGCTGGGCTGCACAAGTGCAGACAAGCCTGGAGTGCCTCAGTTCCAAGGCTGTGCAGGCTCAGCACAAAGCCTGTGGCAATACAGTATTTACTGGGCTACAGGCCTTGAACGTGATGAATGAGATCATTATTTGGGTTTACCCATATTGGCCAGGGACCAATCTTGGTGACACAGGATGTCCTATCTGGTCTTCAGTTCCTATCAACACCTTAAACAGCTGAAATGGAAAAGGAACGCTTCACCTTTACACAACAGTCCTATATTGGCTTACTTTTAGCAGACAGGTTGAACAGAAAGCAAGAAAGTTGATCTAACTGAGGTAAATAATTGCTGCCATTCTTCTAAGCCATATGCATTCTATTTGTCTCCATGATATTGCTGTGAAAAAGCTGTTATCCTCCTTTACAGATAGATAGTATTTATCTACCGTTGCCCTAGGATGCCTCTGTAGCCAATGGAGAGACATTGCTACCTCCGTTTTAGTCCACCTGAAGTCTGAATTGCCCCCTAAATTGATTATTTCTTTTCACAGACTAAATAGGAAATCCTGGACACATAGATTTAATAAATCTGAGCCAAAGAGATTAGAGATTTGTCTACAGCAGATGAGTTTCAGAGCTCATGCTTTCACAGCTGTTACCGGTAACTAGCTTAGCTTAAATTTGTTTCATGTATGGTCTATACAGGCAACCGACGTCGTTAAGACCGTACTGTTATTATACCCCAAATGAGGCATGTCCACAGGAAGTCTATGGCTGAGCATGGAATTCGATTCTCATATTTCAGATGAGAAGATAATGCCCTAATCAGTTCTCGTCCATGTAATGCGATGTCACTGGCACTACTAAATTCTTTTCAATGCGGCTTTCACTCCAAACTGTTAAACCATCTGCTGGTGGCAGCCGAAAAGATGACAATATAATAAATTACTAGAAAAAGTTAAGATGCCTAACATCTGCTCTCCACCAAGCTTGAGCATCTTCCCCATATCGATGTTCTGTCATTTCATGACACAGTCAGAGAAGATGCCTGCTCTGAAGATCTTACACATTTAAATCATTTGCAGCTGGACCTGCATTCCAGGCATCCATCCTCTATCGTAAATTTTTGGCTGAAGTGGGCAATAACAATGGAAAAGGGAAAAGGCAGAGGGAGAAAAACAAATAGTTTCTTAAAATATCCTTTAAAAATTCCCAGCCTAGGTAACAGTTTGTATCTACTCAGTCTTCATTATGATTGATGAAGAAATATTTAATGGTGGCAAGGAGGATTTTGCAAGACAGAAATGGAAACTGCTGCCTCTTCAGAGCTGCATGACTGTGTGTCCCGGAATTATGTGCTGCATAATATTTTAATCAAATAATAGTTTGCTTAGTAGTGTGGACCACACTGGTGAGTGCAAACAATATGTAAAAATATTCTAGATAAGATTATGCAGCTCTGAAGGTACTGGTAGGCAGACACTGTTGAGAAAATATACACATAATATTTACTTAAAACATTCCTGGAGCCTCCTTTGGTGTTATTAGACTGTCATGAAAATCTGCAAACACACACTTATCAAAAACTCACAGCAAAACACAAGGCATTTAGTGAAGTCAAATACAGAGTGGTAGATGCCATAGCAGAACACAGTTAATGGTTGAGCAGTGACTTAACTTTACATTCAAGAGCAAACATAATTAAAGCGGAAAAAGTCCTGAACCAAACGTAGGAGATGTGTCCTGCCTGGAATTCAAAGATGAGTCTGGATCCCATCCTACTGCTCCTGTCTCCTGAAGCAAAATTTCAGGAGGCAGAAGTTGAGAGTGAAACCCAGTTAAAAAAAGCATAGTGAACCACCACAGTGTGGATTGGTAATGTTCTCCTCATTACTGTGATAAGAACCTGCACAAAATGATGGCCTGGAAGGCTCATAAAGGTTGGTATGGCAATAATTTGGGGGATTTTCCTCACATTAGGTAAGCAACATCAGTTGATTCCTTGCTTCCTTTTCTGATTTAGTTCTAATCTAAAAAAAAATTCTCCCTTTCTCTTTTAAGATATGATTTGTTCATGTATAATAATTGATTTTTTCTATGTCCCTGACTGCTCTCCCATAAGCTGCTAGGGCCACAAGGATGGGAGAGGGATGAGCACTCGGTGCACATCCCTCCATAGCAGACCTCTCATGATTTTAAGCCAGTTCAGTGAAATTCCTCTGGAGCAGAATCTACTTCCTTACATTAAGCAGAAGGATGATCCTTGTAAATAAACAGGAAATAATGTAATTTAGTTACAATTATTTAGTAAAAGAATGCAAAAATAAATAACATAAACACTTAAATACTACAGTAGCCATCGCTGTATAGAAAACCAGCTGAGTTTGAGCCTGGTGATATCTGTCTGGGATGTATTCCTACAAGTTCTGTGCTGCCACAGATCTCCTATCTATCTGTCCGTGAAAACATGTTCTTGCATGTCTAGAATTAGAAAATGTTTTCCCCTGGTTTTTCCCTTTACCAGTATAGTGCATCTTTTTCTCTGCTACTTCTTCGTACTACTTTCTATCTTGCCAGCAGACCTTTGGGTCTCCCAGTTTGTGTTTCCTAGGTCCAGCAAGTCAGCAAGCTATGTTTTTGTTTGTGACTTGACAAACACCAGCTGAGACATGGGGGCAGTTGAAATCAGGAGCCTGTAGGCTAGCAGTGAGAATGTAAAGTTATAGAGCACCACAGGCTGTGGTTAACCTGAGATTCCTGCCACCAGTGGTGAAGTGTTACCGCGCCAGCCTGGAGAAATGCTGGGGGGTTGCTCAGATGACCTGGTGCATTTTGTATGGACCAGTGCTATCTGGAAAAGGTGGGTGAAAAGCCCCTATACAGGCCTGATTGATGCATCAGAACCTGATGGGCTACAAATGCAGAGAACGAAGTCAAACCTGTAGCTGTCTCTGGCTCATCCCTTTGTGGTGGCCCCTGTGACTGCTTGGTTTTAAAAGGCTGTTAGTTTTCATACAGAATCACAGAATTGTAGGGGTTGGAATGGACCTCAAGGGATCATTGGGCCCAACCCCCCTGCCGAAGCAGGGTCCCTACAGCAGGCTGCCCAAGTAGGCGTACAGATGGGCCTTGAATATCTCCAGAGAAGGAGACTCCACAACCTCCCTGGGCAGCCTGTCCCAGTGCTCCGTCACCCTCCCCGTGAAGAAGTTCTTTCGTGTGTTGGTGCCGAACTTCCTGGGCTCCATTTTGTGGCCATTGCCCCTTGTCCTGTCCCCACAGAGCACTGAAAAGAGGTTGTCCAAATCCCTCTGTCTCCCACACTTAAGATATTTGTAAAGATTGATAAGATCCCCTCTCAGTCTTCTCTTCTCCAGGCTGAACAGACCCAGGTCTCTCAGCCTTTCTTAAGGAAGATGCTCCAGGCACTGTATCATCTTTGTGGCCCTCTGCTGGACTCTCTCCAGGAGATCCCTGTCTTTTTGTACTGGGGAGCCCAGAACTGGACACAGTACTCCAGGTGAGAGGAAAGAGTCCTTTCCTTTTTAAAGGTATTCATGGTGGCGTATCTTGTAGAAGAGGGTGTGAGGCTGGTGTATTTAGCAGACAGCGACGTCAGTATGTACATCTACTACATGGGAGAGGTGATGTTTCTAATCACGCTGAGGCAGAACAGACCTCCCAAGAAAAGCAGGGTGATGTTTCTGAACAACTTAAAGGATTTTCTTCAGAACGGTCATTAATCAGTCATTAGAAAGTGATTGCAAATGCCATTACTTTCTGTCCATCTCTAGTGTTTCTCAAGCAGGCCCCTGAAAGCCAGGCACCAGTCTGCAGGTTTAGCGGTAATTTGAATGCAACAAATTGTACCTGCAAAGCACAGATGTTGAAAGCTGAAAATCTGAAGGTGCCGTATGTTTCCTGTAATTGAAAGCAGGTGCCCTGAAGGAAGCAGAGATTCTGTTTCACTTTATGAAGTATCTAGTTGGCAGAGCTGGCAAAAAAAATACCCTCTAAAGCTTCATTCACTGGGACTGGATAAAGCAGATTAAAGCTGTTGTTTTCCAGTAGCTCTAAGGGGCTCCAACAAAGGATTGAGGTCCTATTGTGTTGGGCACCGTAGACAAAAGGAATAAAGTCCCTATCTGCAGAGTTCAGAGCGCTGAATAAATTGAACTGCGTGTGTTTAAAGGATGGGATGAGGGGAAAGAGCATGATAACCCTGCTTTATACAGCACTGAAAGCTGGGACCAGCATCTCCAGCATTTTGGGCCTATTCCACCTCGCCCCAGGACAGATGCTCTATCTCAGGTGTGCTGAAGTGGATGCACGTTAAAGTTTTCCCAATTCTGAGTACTTCTGTCATCGTTTCAGAGATTGCTCGGTGTGATAGGCTAGCTATCAGCTGCAATCTTTTGCCTTGGTCATTGCATACAAAGACCCCAGGCCTAAAAGTGAATAAATGTTATGCAAGTTTCTCCTTCCAAGGATGACCCTTTGGGAAGCAGTCTGTGATGTGAAGCCTGAAGGATTATGAACGTTAAAGAACTGCGTGGTGTGTCTGAACTGCAGTTCAGTCTGCAGATTTCACAAGGCTTTAGAGCGGGCTTTTTTAGTTTTAAATCTGTGCCTCAGTTTACCGATGGATGGAGGTAAAAGCCCCGAGGATCCTCCAAAGACTTTTGAGTTGATTTTTGTGGGTTTTGTTGTACTTCTAAGAAAAGTAAGAAATGTTATTACCCTGCTGAATTCAAGCTGAGCACAGCCTGTGGGTGTAGGTTGTATTTTACTTAAGCCAAAAAGAAGAAGAAAAAAAAAAAAAAGGAAAAAGGAGAAAGGAGAAAAAAAAAAAAAAAAAAAAGACAGGAAAGCACCCCAAACCTTCAAAATTTATTACTGCTTCCAGCCAATTTTGTAGTGCTTCTGGTTTGAGAAGCCAGAATAATTTCCGCTCGCAGTCTGCACTTCAGTAGCTGTAGCAAGTGCAGATAGAGGAAACAACTTTGATCAAAACATTTTTCAGCTCTTTCTCTAACGAAACAGCCAGAGCTTGGCACGGTGTCGTCGTGCAGTTATTTCATCTCCCCAGAAAAAACCTGTGTCAGGTTCTGAAAGTGCTGACTGACCTGTGTGCACCGGGCTCAAAGCTCTCGCTCTGAATCTTCAGCCAGCCTTTAAGGCTCTGCCACACTTTTACAATGTTCTTTTTCTCTTTGGATTGTCCACTTTTTTTTTTTTTTTTTTTTTTTTTTTTTCTCTTCCTTCGGTAGTAGGCAGACATTTTCTAGGAATTTTCTTCTTTGCCTCTCAAGCCACCTGAAAGAAAGAAGAAACGTCTTTTGTCCACATGGTGACAGAGATCATAAATTTTGCTGGGAAAATTGAGAATTATGTTTACTGCCTTTAACTAATGGGCAAGATTACATAAAAATAAAAATAAATAAAATAAAAAAATATTCTTCCAACTGAAACAAAAGGCATAATTTCCAATAGGTATTTTTCTTTCTTTTTTCTTTTTTTTGACAATCTTGTTTAACTGACTTAATATGAGATCTCAGTCCTAGCCATGATTTTAAAAACTACGGATTTAGTGTGTACTGAAATGACTGTCCCACCATTTCTCTCTGTATAGCTTCCTATACATAAAAGGTCAAAAATGTCAGTCAGACCGTACCATTTGTCATGAAGATGAATATAGAAGCTAAAGAGGATTTAAAAAATACATGATCTGGCATTTGAAACAGGGGACTGGGCTTTGAGTCCTGCTTTTATTCCTTTATCTGCCAGTGACCTAGCACTTTGTCTCTTACAGGGTGTATTTACAGATTTTATAGTCATTTTGTCGCAGCGTGTGTCAGTGGAGAAAGTCCTGCAAGGACAAAGTCAGATTTTCAGCAAGTTGGAGAACTCTCTGGGTGATGCCACCACTCTTCCCAGCGGCACCTGTGTGCATCAAGGGCATAAAGTAGGGTTAGTGCTCTCCATGCCTCACAGACCCTGAAAGAGGAGTCTGTTGACCCTAAAATCCTCTAATGTCAAAGGAGAGGGAGGCGTCCTTGGCAGGGCAGCCTGGTCTCCTTGTTTCTCTTCATTGACTGTGGAAGGAAGGGAGGGTGGCTGGGTTACTAATGGGGCACTTGATAAGGTCTCGGTGAAATCAGTCTGAGCTTTACTGCCTCAATTTTTCTGTCCGTGAAACGTAGGTGATGTCGCACAGAGGAATTGTGATCTTACTACTGTGTTCGAAATGCCTGGAGGAAAAAGGCAAAGTTAAAAGAGAAAGCAGTATCCTGATCAGTGTAGTGTTTGCTCTAAAAAGTGAAATTTATATATTGCCTGAAAGTAGGGCACAAATACATACCTGGACATACACAGCATGCAAGTGGAGCACAAAAAAATAAATGAGTACTAGATGTCTTATGAACTATGTTTCTCTATGAAATAATGCTTTAGGTAATGTTCTTAGGCATGCCTGGAAAGTATTTAAATAATTCCAGTTTGTCTTGGAAATATCCATTTTAATACATGCAGAAAAGGTAAGGAGACCTTTATTTAGGATGTGACTGTTTTGCAGCAACCGGGCTCTGTGCATAGTTCCTCTGCATTTGTTGGCTCACTGTTTTTATTTGTTTGCTTTTGCTTTTTGCATTAATCTGTAATACATGTATATAATATATATGTATATGACTTCATTAAGCACTGTGAAACAGTAAGCAGATATCAGCAGTTAGCCAGCCTGCAGAACTGACCATCAGTTTTTCTTATAAACATTATAACAAATGACAAATTTCCAAACTTCAGAGCTTAGCATGAAAAGAAGCCTGTTTGAATAACCCATGAACATAACATGAATAATCTTCATGTCAGCTATTTGTCTTTTTCTGGAATCGCACAAAACTCCCTTCTGACAAGTACAGACTTTCTACGCTTTCAGTGCCATGTGTTTTACATTTTCCTTTGTCCATCTTGCCAGCTGTTCAGCCCCGTCATCGGGTATGAATTGTAGGGAAAGTATTAAAGTAGTCAAAAAGATGGAGGCTGTCATGGTGATTAGGTTTTGGGGAAATCTCATTGAGAAAATCCAAAAAGTATTTCTTTTTAATGCTGTTGACTCATGTGACTTGGAGATGATTTGTAATTTTGAGGTATTCACCGATAGTTTTTGGATTTTGAAGCGCATCATTATATCAGTTGTCTTGTGGTGTCTGACCATTTTACCAGGTTTTTAAGGTGTTGAAAAGGTGTAGTTGAGCCTTTGGAATTAAACTGGCAAACACCTGCATGTTATTAACTTTTCTTCCAGTTTTTTTATAATTTAGACTCCATATTTGGATGGGAACTACACATTTAGCATTCACTCGTGGAGTTTCCATTTGTCTGCAGTAACTTCCCTTAGAGAAGCAGACCTAAGACGTCTGCAAATGGTTGATTTCAATGGTGCCCACAGATTCTGCACTGAACTCCAAGTTACTTGTAGAGGACTTTAGGGGTTTGTTAAAAGTGTTCTGTAATTTCAGCCACTGCTGTGGGGTGTTCTGCTTTATAAGATGACTTCTGCTTTATACCTACATGTTTAATTGCATATCCTAGAGAGTGCTACTCTGTAAGAACTTTTCAAATGCATATTACCTTGTCTTTATGGTCTTTACTGTGCATATTTAATATCAGCTGTTATAGTAAACAGCAATAATTTCTGTGTGTTTAAAGTATGAGCTGAGTTTGCAATTACGTATAACCTATATAGAGATTTTTTCTTCCATTTTCTGGTACAAAATAAATCAAGTGTCTACTTTCTTAGGATGCCTACATCATCAGCCATGATAAACTGCCCATCATTCGTTTCTACACCCAGTATGTTGCCATATCCAGAGAGCAAAATTCTCAATCCCTAATTGCTGTGAACCATCATTTGTAGTGAAGCGGGACAGGTTTTCTCCATGACATCTCAGATGTTCTGGTGACATTTTGCCTCTGTGTGTAGATGGTTCATAATTTATCGCAACCTAAGGACTTAGATACTCTCTGTCCTGTCACATAAGACTGATCTGCTGCTGTGGTGCATGAGATAAGGTTGTACTGCCCCAGAATTCACTTTTTACATACGCTCTGATATTTCAGTGTCTTCCCGTCATGATGTCAGTTCAGGTCTCCATTGTCAGTTCTCATTTTTGTAAAGTGTTGCTAAGTCCTCCTGCTGTTGGTAGCAATAGGATCATGTGCTAACTCCAGTTGGAAGGTCTTCTGGAAGGTCTCTAGTCCAACAGCTGCTCAGAGCTCGGTCAGCTGTGAGATAGGATCACGTCGCTCAGGGCTTGATCCAGTCAGGTCTTGAAAACCTCCAAAGATGGAGACTGGACAACCTGCTCCAATGGTTGACTGTCCTCACAGGGAAAAGTTTTTACCTTCTAGCCAGCAAAATACACTTCTTTTAACTTACTGCTTACTGCTTGTTGTCTTCCCACTGTTGTACCTTATAAGGGACCTGGCCTTTTTCAGCCCAGGAAAGAGAAGGCTTCAGAGGAACCTTCATATGCCTACTTGAGGCTATTGAGAAAACAGAAACAAGCTCATTCAGTATATATTCCCATAGCATTTTATCAAAGAAGCTTGGTCTGGAATTATCTAGTTGTTCACTCTCTGAAAGACCTTTGAAAGAAGATGATTTAATGAAGAGTGTGGGAATTTACAGGATTCTTGCTCTCCTTCTAGCCTTTAACTTGGGGTATCTGTTCTGCCTTGCTGACATCTTGTGCTTTCAGTGATGCCTGCCTCGTGACTGAAGTAGTCTTTTGGGCATCCACAGTCCACTGGAAATCTGCTAATACATGGAGTTAGACTTGCTCTGCTTCAGTTTTTCTTAACAAATACAACAGATTTTGTCCTTGAATCGCTAACACACATGCAAAAATAAGAACTGATTGTCTCAATTTTTGCATGTGTCTGAATTTTCTCTCCAATAGCTGTGTCACATTAACTTATTCCCTAAAGTTATAAGAATTACTGCTACAAATGGTTAACACTTAGGAAAATGGGGACATCGTTGTTCAGACAGTACCTGTCAATCTGGGTGGCGGGTATACGAAAACTTGTGTTGGAAAGCAGAGAATCACCAAAAGGCAAAGAATTGCATCACTATTATCCAGCTGTTTAATAACACATTTCCTTGTTTTGTTTTGCTTAAGACATAAAAAAAAAAAAAAAAAAAAAAAAAGGCTGCCAGTAAATACCCATCTCTTCAAGTTGACTTTTTAAAAAACATTTGGGACTATGCTACTGTGTCCTTGTTGTATATCTCCAGGTTTTACATCTTTTCCATAATGTTAAGAGAGGAATAAAACCAGGTTACTAGTCAGGATTGAATCTCTAATTTGGATTTCTAAATCCAACACAGCCCCGTTCCCTCGGGAATAGCAAATTATTTAGGTACAAACTGCAGACCTAAATGAAACAAAATTCGGTATTTGATTTCTCATCAGAGGAAAAACAGGTGCAATAGTAAATAACTATTTAATGAGAAAGACATCCTGTTCAGTCCTTTCAAAGGACTTGCTACATTTCTCATTTCTGGGTGGTTGTTACTATTGCTAATAGTACTGTACTGCCTCAGAAACAGACTTTGCTCTGCCTTTGTAGAGTCTATAACTTCTCATCCAAAAAAAAGCTTGTCTTCTGAATATGGAGTCAGGAAAGTAAGGAGTGGGGAACAGAGAGGGAGGAAGGGATTTGAGTTTTGATGGCAAATTATTTTCAAGGTAAGAGACAGCAGGTTTCTATTCCAAGAGCAGTGCTGACTAGACAAACTATCATCCATTATAACTTAAGATATGACTAAAAAAGAGGATTAAATCGATTTTTAAAGCTGTTTAAACTTCCAGGCTAGATATGTAAAGGCATATGAACAGCTTAAGAGGGCCAGACTAAATATCCACCTAACCTAGTAGCCTGTCTTCCACAGCAGCCTGTAAAAATATATTTAAGTAAAAATAAACAGAAGAATGATGAGAGAGCTTGGGATTTTTTTCTTCTGTAGGCTTCCCAGATTTGGTGAACTCTAACATGGTAACTTCTGACCCTGAAGTTGCACCCAATTTGCCTTAAATAATAACTTTTTATTTGTTTCTTTTCCATTGAGGAAGGATTTGGCAGATCATTCCAGGTCCTCACATACTGTGCTACTTTGCGAGGGAAGAGCTCAATATATTTGGATGCTATCACTGTTTGCTGCTATGTTATTATCATTATTATACCCTCCTGTACATTAATAGAGCTGAGCTATTAGCATCATCCCACACGTTCCGTGTTTATGCCAGCATGGTGAATCAGAAAAACATCTGCCTGGGAGGTAGAAATGTGTTTTTATATATGAACACGTAAACATGAAAGCTTTACAACGTCTGGCCTGAACTCACACTGGAGAGCATGAAAGAAACCTGTGAGTTTCTGCAGTTAGGAACTGGCCCTTGTGCAAATCCCCTGGGAGAAGGTTTGAGGAGATAAGGTGTCAGTCCACGTCAGTATAAATGAAGCAAGCTGGCACAGCCATCATTTCCTGCAAGAGTAAAGCCCCAGACTCCGTGGCACTGAGATACACACGCTGAATATTTCACTGGAATCCACAAACTACTTTGTCATTAATTTAGGTCAGCGTTGCATTGCTTGAACTCAATATTCAGCCCAGGGAATATTTAAGGTAACATTGATACACCTCCTGTGTGTGGGTGTGTGTTTGTTTTCCAAAACCCTTTCTTGGATTTCTGAAATTATTTAATATTATCCATTTGGGATGAATGGTGTATACTAAGTGTGGCGATGCCTGATAGGTATTCAGCTTGAAGAAATTGATGAAGAGATCCCATACAGGAAAAACAACACATTGAGCTGTTATTAAATAACTTAATAGGCTCAGGGGTCGCTGATCCTCTTGTTGATACCACAGAGTTTGCTGGCAGCTGACTCCTCCCTGGAAAAACAGGAATGCCAGCTGGTGAAACAGCATTAGCGTCCTGACAGATGTGTGTTACAATGGCATCCGTAGACAGGTTTGAAAGCAAAATAGAGCTCATGTGTTTCATGAGAAGCGTGTTTGATGCCACAATTACTGGAGGTTTAAAAGTCTTGTTCTGTAATGTACCTATGATAAAATTTGGCCTTCCAGACTTGGCTGCTGGAAAAGCCCAGTGATCTGTCACTTCCACCGAGAGCTTGCCTTCTTAAGAGTAAGATGGACACAGCGTTCCCCTTCCTCTTTAATCCCTCCATCCCCATTTATCTTTCTATACATTAAAATCACTTGTGTTGTATGCCAAGATAGGAGGTTCACCGGAAACGTGGCAGATAAGAAATCTCACAGCCAGTGAAGCTGCTGTAGAAACAGCAGAGTTGCAAGCATTTAGTAACATCACAGCAGCCTTGTTCCACATTTGCAATTAATACACGTCTGTGTTTGCATTTGTTACAGGACTCTTGACAGCACCAACATAACAAGAAAAACGAACAACCTGAGTAATAAATCTCTGGAGGCATTCAGCAAGTGCCATAGGGCTCATTAATCTTGATTATTCCCCATAATAGATAACTTCACAAATCATCTATTCTCCCCAATCATGCACATAAGGATAATGTATATATAATAGCCTCCTGTACTGTAAAACCCCAAATAGAATTTCATTTTTTAAATATAAGTCTTGACAAATGCAAGACAAATATTTATAGAAAAGGGATGGGTATGAATAACAATGAACTGGACTGAAACGAGTGGGATGGAGACTTGTGAAAAGAAGGTGACATCTTTTCTGGGTTTTCTTTTTTTTTTTTTTCTTTTTTTTTTTTTGGTTTCCAGCATTATGATGTCTCTATTTGAATCAAGGAATTCATTTATTTATAGCCTGAAGTAGATGGGATTTTCTTCCTGGGAGTTTTGGCCAGGGAGATAAAGGAGGCTGCAGCTGCAGCCTTCATGCATGCTCTTTAAGGAATGTAGACAGGGGAAAATAGAAGCAGCTGAGAAATATCCTGAATCCCAAACAATTTAGTATTCATAATTTATACTACTGATTCCCTCTTTTTCTTGTGCTCTTCCCAAAGCTTTCCTTTGAAATGTGCCAAAATCATCAAAGGAAACTACAGCTCTGATCTGATCTGTTTATCATTTTTTCCTCAACGGCACCTTAAATATGCCAGCTCATCGTAATGGATCTGAGAAAGACATCGTATTTAGAATAAGGATGTGTATGATCCTCTTGGTAAGCATAGCAGAGCTGCTCTAATAGTTGATCCTGTACTGCAGGCTGTGCTTCAGCTCGCTGATCGAAATGTGATGGTTATCTTGAAGGTAATGGTGCAAAGGGGAAAAAAAAAAAGAGAGATGTATTAACTTTAAAAAATATGTAAAATATCCTGTTTTGAATGGAATTGATATTAGAAAAGGATAAACAGGGTTATGGGAGGGGAAAGAAGAACATCTTTCCATAGAAGAAGACTAGTACCTTTTATATGTTCGTAATGATAGTGACCCGAACCTGCTGTTTAAGAGTAAGTTCTGCTGACTGAAGTTTCAGAAGCGTGAAGCTGTACTCACAGGTGAGCCTTCCTCTCATCCAGTATAAAGCGTGAGATCTGATTGCCCTCATCTTTGCCTGCAACCCCATTTCGCCGCCTTTCTTTTCTCTCCCCCCGTGTGTCCAAATTCTCTCAAAAACCCAGGATTTTGTTCTGTGACCTGGGGCACCAAAATAGCAATTTCGTGTGAGTGGAAAGAATTTAAAAGACTAACAACTGAACTGCTTTAGGGTGGGTTTTCTCTTCTTGTTCACGGCCCCCCTTCACCCAGTGTAAAAAGTCCTGAAGATGTATTTTCCTTCAAATCTAAAAGAAATAAGAACACGTGTCATCTTCCAGAGTTAAAAACAAGAACGACCTGAACTTTGGACCTACTTCTCTTTCCAAGATCTGCTTTGCACATCACTCAATTCTGTTTCTTTAATTCCTTTGCATGTGAATGCAATACGTAGCTATAAGCATCACAGGCCTTTAGTAGACTACGTTGCACTCCAGTGCTGTCTCTCTCTTCCTAAATACATACCCACTGATAATACCCACAGGCAACATACCTTGCACAGACATGAAGGATGTTTTACCCCCAGGAAGTTTTAGTTTAAAAAAAAAAAAAAAAAAAAAAAAAAAAAACTGAAAATGTTCAACGTCTTTTAAGTTTGATTAGATGGATCCAGGATCTTGTAGGCTTGGCATTTGTGTTTAGATACATTTGTCTTCAGAGCTCTCCAAAGAGCTCTCTACGTGTCAAATAGCAGTGAATTTTGGCTTGAAAATCTTCTTTGATATCTGCGCACTTGGGTAGTTTGAAGCACGGTTTTGGAATAACTGAGGATAACTGAGCTATTCCTAGCTGTCTGACAGACATTCAAGTAACTCCCTTAATCTCCCTTGGCCTCAGTTTCTCCCTGTATAAAACTATACTATTAATACTTCACCGTCTTTGTAAAATGTTCCACAGTCTTTTGATGAAAGGAATTATTTTAAGTTCAAAGTGTTTCTCTTAATGAAAGAATGAACTTGCTTGTTCTTGAAGCCATGCATTATATAAACATCAAAGAGCTGTTTGCACCCAGTGGTTGTTGGCCATAAGGTGCCTCCGTGTCTCAGTGAGCGATGTTTTCTCTTCTACCTCTCCACAAAAAGGAACATGCTGGTGATTTGGATGCCGTACGATACAATTCCAGTAATGCCAACGTGTGCAGCAGAACTACACACAGTGTTTGGCATCGGCTGTAATTTCTTACCGTGTCTGAAACATAGCGTGCGGATGGGCACAAAGTGATGTGCAGGTACTTGGGGTTGATCTCCTGCCCTGCCTGGCTGCTGGGCTGGTTTCTCTGAGGAGTAAGGAGCTGATGGTGGAGAGCAGCTTGAGTTTGTGACCCAAAGGGTGCCTGCCTGGTTTTCATGCTTGGACCAATCTTTAGATAGTACCACTTGCAATTACCTCCAAAAGTGGGAGCATCCTGATCTTCTGTTGGGGAAATTATCAAAGTGCAGGGATTGTTTCTTAGAATACAATCATAGAGTGTCTTGGGTCAGAAGGGACCTCAAAGCCTCCCCAGTGCCACCCCCTGACATGGGCAGGGACACCTCCCACCAGCCCAGGCTGCCCAAAGCCCCATCCAGCCTGGCCTTGGGCACTGCCAGGGATGGGGCAGCCACAGCTCCTCTGGGCAGCCTGGGCCAGGGCCTCACCACCCTCTTGAGTGAGGAATTTCCTCCTAATATCTAATCTATCTTCTTTTAGTTTAAAGCCATTACACCTTGTTCTATCACTACATGCTCTTATAATAATTCCCTTCTTCAGGAGTTAATGCAAAAAGCCACCTCTCCTCATGATCACCTGATGATTGATGTGGTAGTCAGCCACTAACAAAAAGAGCTTAACCAGGTGGAAAATATGATACACCCTTAAATGGCTTAAGAGACATTTTGATATTGTTCCTGTTTCCATTTTTCTATCTCTGGCTAGTCTCAGCTCTGAGCTACATGAGGTTGGTTACTTCTCTGTCTCTCTTCTGTTTAATAAACTGCAGAGTGGCAATGGTCTGTCCACTTCCTGCACTTAGGCAGTGCAGCAAGCTGCAGTTGAATGCCTCTTCTCAAACAAGGGCTTTTTTGGGAAGCAGTTGGAGGAAGCAGTGAGATCTCGTGAGACCCCACCTGTAGCCTGCGATCAGCTCTGGGGCCAGCACAAGGACAGGGATTTATCAGAGCGAGTCCAGAGGAGGCCACGAGGATGCTAAGAGGCTGGAGCCCCTCTGCTGTGGAGCCAGGCTGAGGGAGCTGGGGGTGTTGAGCCTGGAGAAGAGAAGGCTCCGGGGACACCTCCCAGTGGCCTGCCAGGGCCTGAAGGGGCTGCAGGAGAGCTGGGAGGGGACTCTTTGCAGGGAACACAACAATTGACTCCAAAGCTTGCTTCTGAGAGATCAAGTGACCAAAACCTGTTCACAGTGTAAACAGAAAAAATAGGTTAACTGGTTTATTTTTAAGATATTTGGAAACTTGACAAGTGAAAGCAGCCCTAAATGACATCCAGATTCAAAAATGTTACTTTGAGTATCTGAAATAGAAGTTGTAGTTGTGACAGACTCCCAGTGCTCACATCTCCGGAGCTTAAGAGATGAGAAACACATGTTTAAACTTGGTTGCCCAATTTAGAAATAAATGCATACAGTCTCTCAATCTCTAGACTAGGACCTGTGTTATGGAAAAAAAGTTTATGTAATGCTGTTTCCATTATAAATAGAGACTAATTTTCTCAAAAAAGACTCTTAATACTAAGCAAACAAGTAAGTTTAGTACTAAAAACATTCTCAGTGCTTCATTGCCTTGGGTTTACAATATCATTTGCACGTCAAATTATATTTCATCTTATGATTTAGTAATGCCAGAAGAATAGATCTAATTCTGTGTCTCATGATACCCTTAAAGATGGAAGATTGCTTTCCATGGAGTGTAAAACTCAATTTGTAGTCATGTGTATAAAACATGACTTTATGGCAGATTAGCTTGCTGTAGATTTAGTTCTCTCTGACAGTGAACTGAAAAATATTAGCATTTCACTGAACACAATATTAATGGCAAGAAGAGAGTATTATTGTAACACAGAAAGTAGAATAGAATTGTTGGAAGTAGAACCAATAAGCAGAAGAAAATGTATTTAGAGATTTGCGAGAAATTTAGATAGATTTGGTGTAACTTTTTTCCTTTCCTTCACTTGTTTCCTCCCTGCCCCCACCCCCTGTGAGTCATTTTAAGAAACCGTAGGGTATTTGCAGTTGTCAGACTGACCTCCTCATGATTTTCAAGAAAGCAGCAACTGCAATACTGAAAGAGGCATCTGGCCCATGCATGGTTCAGATGACTGTAGGAGATAGGAGATTTTTTTCAATTTTTGATTTGCAAATGTACTGCTTTGTGGTCAGATGTGTTGTTTGTCTTTTCTAGTGCAATGCGAGGGTATGAGCAGGTTATCAGAGCAATGCTACGCAGTTTGTTATTTACATGCTGGGATGGTCTTGTGGGTTTGCTGAAGCGATCTCTTTGGGTGCACGTCGCCTCCTGACTTGGTCAAGGCTGTCCCTTAACATGCTGAGTACTTGGTTAGAAAGGGGCCCAAGCCAATGACATCCTGCTAAAACCATGGCATCCCTGTGTCGCACGGAGGGCTTGGGTAGAAGAGGTAGAAGAAGGAAGGAAATTGAAAAGGAAAACAAGCAGACACTGTAATTAAATAATGTTCTCCTTATGGAGAGTCCTCGTACTGTTTTGTATCCCACACTTGAATTTTTGTAGCCTATCTTCGACGTATCTGCCAGAATAATCCAGCATGTTTGTACAGTCTGCTTTTACAATGTGACCGGTAATAATGTGACTCTTTGTGCCTAGCTCAAAGTTAATATATTCAAGATACAAATGATATATGAGGGCACAGAAAGTACTGCAACAAGTTAACTGCAGTTGCAGAACAGTACCCCATGTTTCTGTTTTAAATGGATACTTTTTATTTATTAATTATGTTCATTTTAATTCCCTCGAGAGTCAAATAATGATATGTGAAAACAGCATAATCATGCTTTGATATCTCTGCAAAAGTAGTAACAGAATTTGATATGCTTTTGATCTTTCAAGTTATTCATTGCATCTATCCCTTATTCCTATAGTTACCCTTTTTTTCTCCTTGGGTTCTCTTTGATTAACAGGCAGTGTGGGGCTACCTGCTTGCTTGGGTCAGGCACAAGCCCTGCTTTCTTTTAGAATAGATCTCAGTGTGACTGCTGTCCCTTTGTT
Source organism: Aythya fuligula (assembly GCF_009819795.1). Lineage (NCBI taxonomy): Eukaryota > Metazoa > Chordata > Aves > Anseriformes > Anatidae > Aythya > Aythya fuligula. Next base: position 6,041,129 of record NC_045559.1, read on the forward strand.
TCTATTTAGGAAAGTATTTAAGATTGCAAGTGATGTGTTCAATTGTCCCATTCTCTATTGAGCATTTTCCATGTATTCTAGAGGATGAGAATTATGACAGCATTTTTGTTCTTAATTATGCATGCTTATATATTAATTCATATTTTCACTAATTTTCTTTCATTTGTAGCTACAGCTTATACTACGTGGACCCAGTCCTACAAATACGCATACAATTAATTTTGCTCACCAGCATGGTTTTTGTGGCTGTTGCTTTTTGCAGTCTCTGTAGGACGTGTGTTGTGACATATATTACACACAACAGTGTGGGACGAAGCTTGGTTTATGGTCAGAATAGGGCATTAAAGGAAGACAGGGGGAACTGGCTGCCTCCCACCTACATCGCCTGGTTTGTAGCTGGCCGGTTGGGAAGAGCAGGTGGGTGACAAGGGCCAGCACAGATGGTGAAGCTCTCTACGGAGGCTGTGGAGATGCTTCTTTGCTGAACTGTGATTAGCTGCTGAGCTCGGAGGTACCAGAACCGTGCTGCCAGTGCTCGCTGTGCTCCCTGGTGTAAACCAGCCCTGTGGCTGGATAGCTTCAGAGAGCAAAGTGAGTTGAAGGAGGAGGACAACAGGGGCACATGACAGCTTCCCAGGCTGTCCCATGGTGATGCTTGTTTTACAAGCTGTCGTTAAAGATACCCCTAATCTACAGAAGGTGAATTATGAAGTTATTTAGTCTCATGGTGCTCTCTTTCTCTTTGGTGGTAGTGTAAGAGGATAAGTAGGTTTACTCCAGGAGCCAGCATCTGTCTAGATTGAGAATCTGGCCCTAAAATTTTGTCTTCAAAATAGGTGCTTTTTGTCCAACCAGTAGGAGACTCTTCATTCACTATTGCAATGATGCAGATATTCAAGAGAGCTGACAAAAACTCAGGGTCCTGTCTAGTGTAACTTACTTCCTCTTTCCCCACTTCTGTCCCCGACAGCTTCTCCTCTATTTCCCCAGAAATAAAGGAAACTCCTTGTACAGTTTGGCATGCAAGTTGCATGCAGCTGGGTGCATGCCCCAAGCCTGGGGTCACTGTCAGGCTCCATGACCCAAATGCAGCAAGTACCATCCCATCGCAGCCTTCAAACCCTGCCTGCTTGACAGCGTGTTTCCCAACTGGGGTTTGCCGTCTCATCTTCATGCCCAGCACAGCTTTTCCTTTTGCAAGGATTTATGCAGCGCTGTGTGCTATGACAGTGGTAAAAAATAAAATAAAATAAATAGATAAAAAGCATTGCTAGAACAAACAGGGCCCATAAAGGATGATTTTGCTATTAAAAAAAAAAAAAAAAAAGGAAGGAAGTCAATGACATCTTATCCTGGATGGCACCATAGTGATACCTGTTGTTAAAATTCTCAAGCAAAGTATTTATTGAAATGTTAGATTTGGAGAAGGTTATAAGTTGAGCAGTCCAGGACAAATACTGAGGGTTGTCCATGACGTAGAGATGTGCTAAAACTGCATCAGGCAAACCTACCCTAGGAGTGTCATTAGATGGGTAGTCTTCAAAACTACATCTTACACCAGCGGTGTCCTTATCCATTAGCTTCACATCAGAAAAGCTTATACCACTAAATACATTGCTCTGCTTTGCACACCCAGAAAAGAAGTCTTCAGTTTATGAACTGTGCTCTGCGGTACAGGAAACGAGTATCAGAAATGGTTTGTCTGCCTGCCCAGAGCAAGGAAGCCACTCTTAGCCACACAGTCCTAATAATAACAGCGTAGATGTTGTTACTGCACTCTGCAACTCAGCTGTTGCTGCTGTGTAGTGCAACAGTAATTTGTTTCTTTGAAAAAATTGATCCTTGCATGCACAATAAGTATTTATAAATACATGCACATGTGGATGTTAATGGCTCTTAACATGCCTGACACCAACACCTTTCATCCTGATAATTAATGAAATTTTGGCCTTTTCGTTAAGCACCTACAGATCCCTTGAGGCTGTGAAGATTCTTCATACGAATTGCAAGAGGCA